>NW_024719375.1:0-14427 GCF_018991925.1 Homarus americanus
CGCAAGTAATCAGTGACATCATAGACGCAGATAGTGACGTCAAACAACAAAAACTTAAAGCTCAGACAATGACGCAACGCAACCAGGACGTAAACATAGCCGCCAGGGATGCAGACAATCACATGGGAGAAGCAGACAGTAACAAACAAGCCTGCAGACAACGAAGCGTAAATCAGGGGAGGGGGAGGAAGGATGATAAAGAGGAGGGAGGAGAGAGAGAGGGAGGGTGAATATATCTTCACCTGCAGCGTGTAATTAAAAAGAAGAAATGTATGATTTATGGGCGAGCTGTGAGGAGCTTATGATGGCCCTCTGTCTCTATTCTCTCTCTCTCTCTCTCTCTCTCTCTCTCTCTCTCTCTCTCTCTCTCTCTCTCTCTCTCTCTCTCTTATTGTCTTTGAAAAGTTTATATTATTATTATCATCATCAGTCATTAAGTGAAATCATAATTATCGCCCAACTCTCAACACAATTAAAGAATTTATCACTATTTTCTCGTATCGTATTAAGTCAGAAAAATAACACGTATCATAAAAAAAACCTAAAGGTACAATAAAAATAAAATCACGTAAAACTTCCCGAGTCTCTGATTCCGGTGTTCTGACGGAGCCCAAAGAATTATCGTAACGACATCATTGCCAATCAGAAGTTCTACCAACAACATGATAATCCAATTCCCTAACTTGCTGGTGCCTATAAGGGACGTGGTAACACTGTCTTTCTCAGCTTGGTATCTCCTTAATGATGGTCTTTGTCTCTCTGTCTGTCTGTTTGTCTGTCTGTCTCTCTGATTTCTGTCTTTGAGATAATGAAATATGTGAAATGACAATACTTAATACATCTAATACACATAACACCTGGTTTACCTGACACACCTGATCAATACACACGACACACCTGATCAATACACACGACACACCTGATCAATACACACGACACACCTGATCAATACACACGACACACCTGCCCAACGAGATATAAGTAAATACATTCATAATTATATTCTATACCATAAATTTTACGTTAATTTTTATCACCTGTTTCACTATACAGGAGATTTATATACCCATTCACTCTCTACCATGGCATGTACTGTATACTCGTAACTATATAAGGGTATAAGTATACAAGTGTATAAGTGTATAACTATATAAATTCATAACTATATAAGTATGTGTATAATTATATAACACTATACAGTATATTAGTCACACTTGGGCCATAATAAATTTCCTCTTCACCCCAAGATCTTCTTCTCCTCCTTCACTCCTCCTCCGACCTCCTTCCGTCTTTCCGTCCGTCCGTCACCAATTAATCTAATCACTCCTTCCTGGTGACGAATATCCGGGTCGAGTCCACTGGCAGTACACCAGCAGACTCATTAAGGTCGGAACGTTCAGACCAAGGACATCCGACGCTCGCCCCTATCGCAGTGTGTGGCTTAGCACTACGTACCCCCCTTGACTAATGATCTCTGAAATTGATTGCTTAAAAAGAAAGGAGATTGATAAAGGACTTTGTTGAGGAAGTTTGTCAAGAGAGTCCTTCAGTCTTGTCCTGATGGAGGAAAATGGTATCCTGCACAATATCCTACGGCAGAGGATGACACGTGACGCAACTACGCCATCCTATTTTTCCCCTTTTAATAGAGGAAACATGACGTCACCAATGTGTATGTGGGGTTGATACATGACGTCACCAATGTGTACAACGTCACTAAATTCTATGACGTTACAGGTCAGCTTACTAAACACCATACTCTTACTTTTGACCCAAACATGACCTCCTCCCTCCACAACTTGACCACCACATTCCCCCTCCAACCTCCACCTCCCATAAGCATTCCTCCCAGCATAACCAACTTCTTCACCCTCTTCTAACCTCCCCTCCCACCTCCTCTAACCTTCCACCAACCTCCCCTCCCTCCCATAAACTTTCCTACCAACATAACCTCCTTCTCCTCCCTCCTCTAACCTCCCCTCCCCCCACCTCCTCAAACCTTCTTCCCAACCTCCCTCCCCCCTCCTCTAACCTCCCCTCCCCCCACCTCCTCTAACCTTCTTCCCAACCTCCTCTAACCTCCTCTCCTTCCCCCTCCCCCACCTCCGGACCTCTAATAGCTGACCCCCAGACTCCAGCACCGTATATCAACTCATGTCTCAAGTGCTGTGACACCCTGTAATCTCTCTGGCCCCCCCACCAGTGCTGACTTACTAACAGATGTTCCTCGTAAATTTCAGAGAAGTGTCCTGCTTGCTTGATTCACACACCTTACCTGCTAGAAATTTTTACCTGGGTCTTTTATGAACTAGGAGGACTCGTATTCTTAAACTAGTATTATTGACTTTCACTAGTATTATTGACTTTCACTAGTATTATTGATTTTCACTAGTATTATTCACTACAACTTGTATCGTTAATTATAACAACTACTATTAACTATGCGTCTTCTATAGAACAATTACCTGTAAACTACAAACACTAACTACAACAAGACTATTAACTAATTTGTAACCATTAACTGCAAATAAATAATACTGTAACCTGTAACCTATGCTATTAACAAACACAAGACCAATTAAGATGAATTTTAGGGGTATGAATTATGAAACAAAAACACTATTGGTATTTTTTATGTATACCAGAATAAAATAAACAAAAAACAAACAAAATTACCTGTAAAGTACTAATTAAGGTGAAGTTATAACCTGTAAAGTACTAATTAAGGTGAAGTTATAACCTGTAAAGTACTAATTAAGGTGAACTTATAACCTGTAAAGTACTAATTAAGGTAAAGTTATAACCTGTAAAGTACTAATTAAGGTGAAGTTATAACCTGTAAAGTACTAATTAAGGTGAAGTTATAACCTGTAAAGTACTAATTAAGGTGGAAGTTATAACCTGTAAAGTACCAATTAAGGTGAAGTTTGCTCCCTCTCAGCCCATATTTAACTCACAGACCAACATGATGCCATAACTCTGGTAAATAACAATAAAAGGAGCTGATTATCGAACTTAACCAAGATATTAATGATGTGAAACAGTACACTAAGTTTCATTAAAATAGGTGAAGTTTCCCTCAAGTTATCGCATGGACAGTATACTTCGCTCATCGAGACAGACAGGCAGACGAGAGTACTACCACATGATCCTTCCATATTCTCCGTTTTCTATGATGGGAGCGTAAGGAAGAGAAGATGGTCTATGAGGATAATAATTGAAGTTACTTATAAATTTCACGCTTATTGGCCAAATTAATCATTCATTTATATAATTTCCTGTTGACATATTTACATCGTATTTACTTGGCTCTCTGGCTTTTATTTATTTATTTCCTCATTTAAAATTAAGTTAACTTTTTGCAGCACTTTATTTTTTTTACTTCTGAGACACTCATGAGTTCTGTTTATGTATTAACTTACTTAAAACCCACTTATTACAACTTAAGTAATAATAAAAATAAAAATAAATGCACAATTTTAATTTCGCATTGTCTGACATCTTCCATAACCCAAATAGTTATACTTTTAATTTCGCCTCATCCAAGATACTTCATCATCCAAAAATTCACAGCGTTTTAATATCGCATTGTTTAAGATACTCACTACACCAACAAAAAAATATTCACAGTTTGTAAATATTGCGCTGGTAAGGGAACTCCAATGCAAAAATTCACAGCAATTTATTTTCGCTTTCCTTAAGTTATTCCCTCAAAAAAAATCACAGCTTTTTAAACTCGCGTTGTTTAAGATTTTTCACCAAAGAACAAAAATTCACAGCGTTTTAATTTCACGATGAATTAGATGCTCCATCAACCATAAAACAATCACAGGGTTTTAATTTCGCGTTGTTCTGGATACTAGAGCCTTCTAATAAAACAAACCTCACATCATTAATATCTGTCGACGTCATTAATTTTTTAATGTTTTATTCTTTTTACGAAATTCGGAAATGTCAACTCAGCAGCAGAAACCAAGAGGGAATTAGACCGTGAAATATTGTGTTGTGTTGTGTTGTGTGTGTGTGTGTGTGTGTGTGTGTGTGTGTGTGTGTGTGTGTGTGTATTGTGTGAGTGTGTCTTGCTATGTGTTGTGTGAGTTACGTTGTGTGAGTTGTATATGTTGTGCTGTGTTGTGTTGTGTTGTGTGTGTGTGTGTGTGTGTGTGTGTGTGTGTGTGTGTGTGTGTGTGTGTGTGTTTAATTATGTATAAGGCCGGTATTATTATTATTATTATCGAACTTATTATAAACAGAACAAAATCCTGGACAAAAACAAAACCTCAAGACAACAGGGTGACAAAATCCTGAGCAACCTGAACAAAACATTGGACAAAACCTGGACAAAAACAAAACCTTAAAGACAAAAGGTGACATAATCCTGAAGAATACGTAAACAAAACATTGGACAAAACCTGGACAAAACCCGGACAAAACCCAAACCTTGAAGACAATAAGGTGATGGGGGCGGGAGAAACAATTAAAAGAGATGATGGGTCAGCTGGCAGCTTACTGGACAAAAGTGGGCCCGGACAATTTACTGTATATTGAAGTTGTAATCCAGGAAGGTTTTTTTCGGGGGGGGGGGGGCCTTCGTTTAGCTGTTAAGACTGTGTGGGGGGGAAGATTTTTACCGAGAGAGTACACACACACACACACACACACACACACACACACACACACACACCACTCCTCAATGCACTAACACAAATACCCAACCACATCACTTCCTCAATACAAACACACAACACAACATAACACAAACAAACAAACAGCAACATACAAACACCGATACAGACGAGGCAGCACCAAAATTCAGGAGAAAATTCAAGCGGTTTTTTTTTCTCGCTAAACTCAAGTTTTTTCTCCAACACAATTAATTCGAAATTTAGCAACGACGGGACGAGATTGGATCAGTGGAAAACACACAGACAGACACAAACAGGCACAGACACAAACACAGACACACACACATCGGAAAATTAGAGTCCACTTATATTTAACGTTGGTGAAATAAATCTTTTTAGAAGAGTTTCGCCTTAAATTCAAGTTTTCTGTTAATATTTTTACCTGCCTCCCGTTTTTTTATATGATGGGTTTTAATGTCAGTGTATAAGGGGGTATATATGTACTGTATGTATAACCAAACTTAACCTAACCTAAGCCCAACTAACTTAACCTAGGTCTGATTAGGAGCCCATTAAACAACTAGGCAAAATGACCTAACTTAACGTAATTCAATCTAGCCTAACACAACCTAAGTTAGCTGGGTCAAGTTAGTTTAAGTTAGGTTGAGTTAGGTTAGGCTAGGCTAGGCTAGGCTAGGCTAGGCTAGGTTAGGTTAGGTTAGGTTAGGTTAGGTTAGGTTATTTCATGAGCTGGGGCAAATGACTACCAAAGGTTTATGAACTGGTGCAACTTCTTCAGAAACGAGTCATAACTTTTAATGTATTATGTACATACTTTAAAACACACACACACACATCAAACCCATTAAACCCACTAAACCCATTAAACCCAACAGGGAATTACAATCCATCTCCAATTTCTTTTAAGGTCAAAACCCGAGAAATTTGGTGAAAAAAGAAGGAATGAATGAAGCTTTTAGTCCTCCCCTCCAGGTCACCAGAGTCTGAGTGACCGCACATGACTCAGGGGAAAGAAATTGAAAGAAGTGATAGAAATTGGTCAAAGGAGGTCAGTAAGGTGAGGCAAGCAGTGAGGAGGGAGGGAGGGAGGGAGAGGGAGAGGGAGAGAGAGAGAGAGAGAGACACTCACCTGAGAAGCATGGTGACACCTAAGTTACTTCACACATCAGCGTTCAGGACTTACCACCTGTTGAATAAATTTAACGTTATGCTCACCTGAGAAACATTACTAATTATCATTGGTTTATGGTAACAGGTGTTGTGTGATGTTAAAATACTGATGTTATAGATGATGAGTTTTAACAGGTGTTGTCTGATGTTAAAACACTAATTGAACAAACAGAAGTTGTCCTCAAATCATCAGTAGGAAGGAAACTTAAAATATGAATAATTGAGAATCCATCTTTTTATAAGCGGTTCCCTGCGATATGACAACACCCACGTACTCGCCTGAACGACTGACTACACATAATCCTTATCTCCAACACACTGCCAAACTGAGAGCTCTTGAACACATACTGTACATTAACCTGCAGACTGAAAAGAACATCAAACAGACCCTCTACACTGACGGCTCTCTTAACACTGTCTGTGGGAGGACTGGAAATGGCTGTCGTAACTGAAGTGAACCAATCAGATGTCTTGTTATTCACTCACTTAATAGAGAAAATTTATCCTAAGAACATTTGTTGGGTAAGGTAGAGAGAATTTGTATCGTGTGAGGATTGAAGACTTGTGGTATTGTAGATTAAATGGGCGAGTTAGATACGTTTTTATTGTATATTTTTTATCTTTATTAAATTATTTAAGTTGCGAATCAAAGAAAATCGTTGTCAGTTATAATGGTCCGACGCGCGCGCGCGCGCACACACACACACACACACACACACACACACAGTGCCATCATCACCACAGTGTTACCAGAAGGAGAGCACCACATTTATCTCACCTCCAGTATTTCCTACTCAAGGTCCGCAATCTTCCTCACTCTCTCCCGCCATCATTCTCCCCCACACACACAACCTGCAGTCTCACACGGTCGTACATCAAGATTTTTCCCTTAACTGAAGATGTGAGAACGAATCTATCTGGCTCTTTCAGGCTAAGACAAAAAAATGAATTCTTAAAGGACACGGGGTTAAATTTTTACCTTTAAGTAGACACGGGGTTAATTTTTTTTAAACTTAACTAGAGATGGGGTTAATTTTTTTAAATTAACTAGACACGGGGTAAAATTTTTGCCCTAAACTAGAGACGTGGTTAAATTTTTGCCCTTAAGTAGACACATGACTAAATTTTTGACCTTAACTAGACGTGATTAGAATGTTACCTTTAACTAGATGTAAAAAAAAAATATTATTACAAAATAAATAATATAATAGGAGGATTCTAAGTAAGACTACAGTTTCAGTTCAACTTTGTCGCCATTTTTACCCTTGCCTCAACCCGGGTGAATTTAACGTACAGTCACTCAAAAAAAGTATCTCTACTTAGGGTGATCAATGAATTCCAGAACGAATACTACGACTCCTGTTGTCTCGGTGGGGATGTCAAAATCCTTCGTCCGTTGTGTCATACTTTTCTAAACCTAATTTTGTATAGATATATTTTTCTAAGTAATATTAAGTAAGTAAGATAGATGTGTCTTGATATTTACAGTTGGGGAAATATTTTAACATACGAGTTTCTTATAATATTTAATAGGATGTGTGGGGAAGATTTTTAACATGTGAACTTTTGAGAATCCATCTTTGATTTTATGAGGCAAAGTTAAGTGTGTTCTTGATAGTTAAGTGAGCAGGTTAAGTGCACTCACTCTCACGACAATTACACTCACAACACCCACACTCACAACACCCACACTCACAACACCATACTCACAACACCCACACTCACAACATCCACACTCAAAACACCATACTCACAACACCCACACTCACAACACCCACACTCACAACATCCATACTCACAAGATCCACACTCACAACACCCACACTCACAACACCCACACTCACAACACCATACTCACAACACCCACACTCACAACACCCACACTCACAACATCCACACTCACAACACCATACTCACAACACCCACACTCACAACACCCACACTCACAACATCCATACTCACAAGATCCACACTCACAACACCCACACTCACAACACCCACACTCCATACCCCACACTCACAGCACCATACTCACAACACCCAGAGCTCACAGCATTACATGGCTGCATACTCAGCACCATACTCTAGCACCCCACTCCTGACACCCCTCACAACATCCACACACTCCACAACACCATGCTCACAACACCCCACACTCTCACAACATCCACCTCACAACACCACCTCACAGCACCCACACTCACAACACCATACTCACAACTACCCCACCCTAGCACATCCACCTCTCACAACACCATACTCACAACACCCACACTCCCAACACCCCACACCATACTCCTAGCACCCACCTCCCAACACCCCACCATACTCACAACACCCACTCCCAACACCCCACACTCCACCTTTCCTACTCTAACACCCACACTCACAACATCCACACTCACAACACCACACTCACAACACCCACACTCACAACACCATACTCACAACACCCACACCCACAACATCCACACTCACAACACCATACTCACAACACCCACACTCACAACACCCACACCATACTCACAACACCCACACTCACAACACCCACACCATACTCACAACACCCACACCATACTCACAACACCCACACCATACTCACAACACCCACACTCACAACACCCACACCATACTCACAACACCCACTCTCACAGCGCACCAAAACCCTGGGAATCATTAGAGACGTTTTGTACGTATTTTTCACCAGTTATTTAAGGGTCGTTTTCTTTTTTACTTTTCTGCGTTTTCTTGGCGATTCTGGTGCAGGGAAAACTTTTATAAAATATATCATTATTGTTTCTTTTTTTTTTTTGGCTTTATTTATGTTTTTGGTGAACCTTTTACACTTTTTCATTATTTTTTTGTGTTTTTCTGTGTTTTTACGTTTTCTAGATTTTCATGATTTTGTTTATCTTTATTTGTAAAATTCAGAATTGTTTGTATATTTCTGGATTTTCAATACATGTCTATACTTTACACACTTATCTTCACTTTCAACACACTCTTATATCTTGTATACATTCCTACATTTATACACATACCTATATTTTCTATAACTTTCTATTTTCTACACATTCCAACACTTGCACTACACAGCTACACATTGCTACAACTTCTATACACATCTCCACCACCTACAGTACACCTAACTCGATCAAATCAAACCACACCTAACCTAACCTAATCTAACCAAACCTAACCTATCCTAACCTATCCTAACCACTAGTTTCCCTGACAGCCTATAACCTATCGTAACCTAACCTGACCTAACCCAACCTTCCTGATCTCCCTGACAGTCGATACAAGCCACACTAGACAATCTGTGAGCTGCTAATTTATCAATACCTTCTCCACAAAAGGTTTTCTCCAGCAAAAATATCTTGACAATGACTTCAGCTGAACCATTGTGCAGTCCAAAAGCGTTAACCCACTCGCTAAGTAACTAAATGTGTCTAATGTATTGGTGGTGTAGTGTATATTAGTAATGTGTTGGTGGTGTAGTGTATATTAGTAATGTATTGGTGGTGATGTAGTGTATATTAGTAATGTATTGGTGGTGATGTAATGTATATTAGTAATGTATTGGTGGTGATGTAGTGTATATTAATAATGTATTGGTGGTGATGTAGTGTATAATAATAATGTATTGGTGGTGATGTAGTGTATATTAATAATGTATTGGTGGTGATGTAGTGTATATTAGTAATGTATTGGTGGTGATGTAGTGTATATTAGTAATGTATTGGTGGTGATGTAGTGTATATTAATAATGTATTGGTGGTGGTGTAGTGTATATTAGTAATGTATTGTTGGTGATGTAGTGTATATTAATAATGTATTGGTGGTGATGTAGTGTATATTAATAATGTATTGGTGGTGGTGTAGTGTATATTAATAATGTATTGGTGGTTGTGTAGTGTATATTAATAATGTATTGGTGGTGGTGTAGTGTATATTAGTAATGTATTGGTGGTGGTGTAGTGTATATTAATAATGTATTGGTGGTGGTGTAGTGTATATTAATAATGTATTGGTGGTGGTGTAGTGTATATTAGTAATGTATTGGTGGTGGTGTAGTGTATATTAGTAATGTATTGGTGGTGATGTAGTGTATATTAATAATGTATTGGTGGTGGTGTAGTGTATATTAATAATGTATTGGTGGTGGTGATGTAGTGTATGTTAGTAAAGTATTAGTGGTGATGTAGTGTATATTAGTAATGTATTGGTGGTGATGTGAGTGTATATTAGTAATATGTATTGGTGGTGATGTAGGGTGTAGTAATCAATGTATTAGGGTGGTGATGCTTGGTGTATATTTGTAATGTATTGGTGAGTGTAGTGCTGTGTTAGTAAAGTATTAGTGGTGATGTAGTGTACTGTATGTTAGTAAAAGTAGTAGTGGTGATGTAGTGTATGTGTGTGGTGGTGGTGATGGCATTGTATATTAATGTCTTATTGGTGAGGTGATGCTTAGTGCTATATTAATAATGTATTGGTGGTGATGCTGGTGTATAGTAGTAATGTATTGGTGATGTAGTGTATATTAATAATATGTATTGGTGGTGATGGGTGTATTAGTAATGTATTGGTGGTGATGTAGTGTATATTAGTAATGTATTGGTGGTGATGTAGTGTATATTAGTAATGTATTGGTGGTGATGTAGTGTATATTAATAATGAATTGGTGGTGATGTAGTGTATATTAGTAATGTATTGGTGGTGGTGTAGTGTATATTAGTAATGTATTGGTGGTGATGTAGTGTATATTAATAATGTATTGGTGGTGATGTAGTGTATATGAATAATGTATTGGTGGTGATGTAGTGTATATTAGTAATGTATTGGTGGTGATGTAGTGTATATTAATAATGTATTGGTGGTGATGTAGTGTATATTAGTAATGCATTAGTGGTGATGTAGTGTATGTTAGTAAAGTATTAATGGTGATGTAGTGTATATTAGTAATGTATTGGTGGTGATGTAGTGTATATTAGTAATGTATTAGTGATGATGTAGTGTATATTAGTAATGTATTGGTGGTGATGTAGTGTACTGTATATTAGTAATGTATTGGTGGTGATGTAGTGTATATTAGTAATGTATTGGTGGTGGTGTAGTGTATGTTAGTAATGAATTGGTGGTGATGTAGTGTATATTAGTAATGTATTGGTGGTGGTGTAGTGTATATTAGTAATGTATTGGTGGTGATGTAGTGTATATTAGTAATGTATTGGTGGTGATGTAGTGTATATTAGTAATGTGTTGGTGGTGGTGTAGTTATATTAGTAATGTATTGGTGGTGGTGTAGTGTATATTAGTAATGTATTGGTGGTGGTGTAGTGTATATTAGTAATGTATTGGTGGTGGTGTAGTGTATATTAATAATGTATTGGTGGTGGTGTAGTGTATATTAGTAATGTATTGGTGGTGATGTAGTGTATATTAGTAATGTGTTGGTGGTGGTGTAGTATATATTAGTAATGTATTGGTGGTGATGTAGTGTATATTAGTAATGTATTGGTGGTGGTGTAGTGTATATTAGTAATGTATTGGTGGCGGTGTAGTGTATATTAGTAATGTATTGGTGGTGGTGTAGTGTATATTAGTAATGTATTGGTGGTGATGTAGTGTATATTAGTAATGTATTGGTGGTGATGTAGTGTATATTAGTAATGTATTGGTGGTGGTGTAGTATATATTAGTAATGTATTGGTGGTGGTGAAGTGTATATTAGTAATGTATTGGTGGTGATGTAGTGTATATTAGTAATGTATTGGTGGTGATGTAGTGTATATTAGTAATGTATTGGTGGTGGTGTAGTATATATTAGTAATGTATTGGTGGTGGTGTAGTGTATATTAGTAATGTATTGGTGGTGATGTAGTGTATATTAGTAATGTATTGGTGGTGATGTAGTGTATATTAGTAATGTATTGGTGGTGGTGTAGTATATATTAGGAATGTATTGGTGGTGGTGTAGTGTATATTAGTAATGTATTGGTGGTGATGTAGTGTATATTAGTAATGTATTGGTGGTGGTGTAGTATATATTAGTAATGTATTGGTGGTGGTGGAGTGTATATTAGTAATGTATTGGTGGTGATGTAGTGTACATTAATAATGTATTGGTGGTGATGTAGTGTATATTAGTAATGTATTGGTGGTGATGTAGTGTATATTAGTAATGTATTGGTGGTGATATAGTGTATATTAGCAATGTATTGGTGGTGGTGTAGTATATATTAGTAATGTATTGGTGGTGTAGTTTATATTAGTAATGTATTGGTGGTGATGTAGTGTATGTTAGTAATGTATTGGTGGTGATGTAGTGTATATTAGTAATGTATTGGTGGTGACGTAGTGTATATTAGTAATGTGTTGGTGGTGATGTAGTGTATATTAGTAATGTATTGGTGGTGATGTAGTGTATATTAAAAATGTATTGGTGGTGGTGTAGTGTATATTAGTAATGTATTGGTGGTGATGTAGTGTATATTAGTAATGTATTGGTGGTGATGTAGTGTATATTAGTAATGTGTTGGTGGTGATGTAGTGTATATTAGTAATGTATTGGTGGTGGTGTAGTGTATATTAATAATGTATTGGTGGTGGTGTAGTGTATATTAGAAATGTATTGGTGGTGATGTAGTGTATATTAGTAATGTATTGGTGGTGATGTAGTGTATATTAGTAATGTGTTGGTGGTGATGTAGTGTATATTAGTAATGTATTGGTGGTGATGTAGTGTATATTAGTAATGTACTGGTGGTGATGTAGTGTATATTAGTATTGTATTGGTGGTGATGTAGTGTATATTAGTAATGTGTTGGTGGTGATGTAGTGTATATTAGTAATGTATTGGTGGTGATGTAGTGTATTTTAGTAATGTATTGGTGGTGATGTAGTGTATATTAGTAATGTATTGGTGGTGGTGTAGTGTATGTTAGTAATGTATTGGTGGTGATGTAGTGTATGTTAGTAAAGTATTAGTGGTGATGTAGTGTATATTAGTAATGTATTGGTGGTGATGTAGTGTATATTAGTAATGTATTGGTGGTGATGTAGTGTATATTAGTAATGTAATGGTAGTGATGTAGTGTATATTAATAATGTATTGGTGGTGATGTAGTGTATATTAGTAATGTATTGGTGGTGATGTAGTGCATATTAAAAATGTATTGGTGGTGATGTAGTGTATATTAGTAATGCATTGGTGGTGATGTAGTGTATGTTAGTAAAGTATTAGTGGTGATGTAGTGTATATTAGTAATGTATTGGTGGTGATGTAGTGTATATTAGTAATGTATTGGTGGTGATATTAGTAATGCATTGGTGGTGATGTAGTATTGTAAAGTGTTAGTGGTGATGTAGTGGCATAACTGTGTGATGGTGGTGATGCTTGGTGTATGTGTGTGTGTTGGTGGTGATGTGGTGTATGTGGTGTTGGTGGTGGTGTGGTGTATGTAAAGATGTGGTGGTTGTGTAGTGTATATTGGTAATGTATTGATGGTGATGTAGTGTATGTGTAATGTATTGGTGGTGATGTAGTGTATATTAGTAATGCATTGGTGGTGATGTAGTGTATATTAAAAATGTATTGGTGGTGATGTAGTGTATATTAGTAATGCATTGGTGGTGATGTAGTGTATGTTAGTAAAGTATTAGTGGTGATGTAGTGTATATTAGTAATGTATTGGTGGTGATGTAGTGTATATTAGTAATGTATTGGTGGTGATGTAGTGTATATTAGTAATGTATTGGTGGTGTAGTGTATATTAGTAATGTATTGGTGGTGATGTAGTGTATATTAGTAATGTATTGGTGGTGATGTAGTGTATATTAGTAAAGAATTTGTGGTGATGTAGTGTATGTTAGTAAAGTATTAGTGGTGATGTAGTGTATATTAGTAATGTATTGGTGGTGATGTAGTGTATATTAGGAATGTATTGGTGGTGATGTAGTGTATATTAATGATGTATTGGTGGTGATGTAGTGTATATTAGTAATGTATTGGTGGTGATGTAGTGTATATTAGTAATGTATTGGTGGTGATGTAGTGTATATTAGTAATGTATTGGTGGTGATGTAGTGTATATTAATAATGTATTGGTGGTGATGTAGTGTATATTAGTAATGTATTGGTGGTGATGTAGTGTATATTAGTAATGTATTGGTGGTGATGTAGTGTATGTTAGTAATGTATTGGTGGTGATGTAGTGTATATTAATAATGTATTGGTGGTGATGTAGTGTATATTAGTAATGCATTAGTGGTGATGTAGTGTATGTTAGTAAAGTATTAATGGTGATGTAGTGTATATTAGTAATGTATTGGTGGTGATGTAGTGTATATTAGTAATGTATTGGTGATGATGTAGTGTATATTAGTAATGTATTGGTGGTGATGTAGTGTACTGTATATTAGTAATGTATTGGTGGTGATGTAGTGTATATTAGTAATGTATTGGTGGTGGTGTAGTGTATATTAGTAATGTATTGGTGGTGATGTAGTGTATATTAGTAATGTATTGGTGGTGATGTAGTGTGTATTAGTAATGTATTGGTGGTGGTGTAGTATATATTAGTAATGTATTGGTGGTGTAGTGTAT
>NW_024719376.1:0-38685 GCF_018991925.1 Homarus americanus
CCCAGATACACTCTGACACCCCACACACCTCTGACACTCCCCAGGTACACCTCTGACACTTCCAGTACACCTCTGACACTCCCTGCACATCCCTGACACTCCCAGGTACACCTTGACATCCCCAGGTACACCCTGACACTCCCAGGCACACCTCTGACACCCCAGGCACACTCTGACACTCCCAGGCATCACCTCTGACACTCCCCAGCAACCCTCGACACTCCACACACCTGACTCCCCAGGCACACCTCTGACACCCCAGGTACACCTCTGACACTCCTGCACACCTCGACACTCCCAGGCACACCCCAGACACTCCCAGGCACACCTCTGACACCCCAAGCACCCCACCTGGCACACCCCTGACACCCCACACACCTGACACCCCAGGCACACCTCCTGACACCCCCAGGCACACCTCTGCCTCCCAGGCACACCCAGACACCCCAGGCACACCCCTAGACACCCCAGGCTCACCCCAGACACCCCAGGCACACCTCTGACACTCCCAGGCACACCTCTGACACTCCCAGGCACACCCCACACTCCAGGCACACCCCCTGACACTCCCAGGTACACCTCACACCCCAGTTCACCTCCTGACACTCCAGTGCTACACCTCCGACACTCCCAGGTACACCCCTGACACTCCCAGGTACACCCCTGACACCCCAGGCCCTGACATCCCAGGCACACCTCTGACACTCCCAGGCACACCTCTGACACTCCCAGGCACACCTCCGACACTCCCAGTACACCCCCTGACACACCCCAGGCACACCTCTGACACTCCCAGGTACACACCTCTGACACTCCCAGGTACACCCCTGACACTCCAAGCACACCTCTGACACTCCCAGGTACACCCTCTGACACCCCAGGCACTACCCGACACTCCCAGGTACACCTCCTGACACTCCCAGGTACACCCCTGACATCCCTGTACACCCCAGACACTCCCAGGCACACCTCTGACACTCCAGGCACACCCTGACACTCCCAGGTACACCTCTGACACTCCCAGGTACACCCTGACACCAGCACATCTGACACTCCCAGGCACACCTCTGACACTCCAGGTGCACCCTCTGACACTCAGGGCACACCTAGACACCCCAGGCACACCCCTGACACTCCCAGGCACACTGACACTCCCCAGGCACACCTCTGACACTCCAGGTACACCTCTGACACTCCCAGGCACACTGGCACTCCAGGTGCACACCTCTGACACTCCCAGGTACACCCCTGACACCCCAGGTACACCCTCTGACACCCCAGGCACACCCCTGACACCCGCACACCTCCCCAGGCACCTCAGACACCCCCAGGCACACCTCTGACACTCCCAGGTACACCTCCGACACTCCCAGGCACACCCCTGACACCCCGGCACACCTCTGTCACTCCCAGGTACACCTCTGACACCCCAGGCACACCCTGACACCCCAGGTACACCTCCTGACACTCCCCAAGCACACCTCAGACACCCCACGCACACCCTCACACCCCAGGTACACCTCTGACACGCCCAGGCACACCTCTGGCCTCCCAGGCATACCACACCCCAGGCACACCCCTGACACCCAGACCCCAGACACTCCCAGGCACACCTGACACTCCCAGGCACACGTCTGACACCCCAGGCACACCCCTGACACTCCCAGGCACACCCCAGACACCCCAGGCACACCCCAGACACCCCCAGGCACACCTCAGACATTCCCAGGCACCACCTGACACCCCAGGTAACCTTAGGCACACCTCAGACACCCCAGGCACACCTCAGACACCCCAGGCACACCTCTGACACCCCAGGCACACCTCCGACACTCCCAGCCACACCCCTGACACTCCCTGGCACACCCTGACACCCCAGGCACACCTCTGACACCCCAGGCACACCCTGACACTCCCCAGGCACACCTCTGACACTCCCCAAGCACACTCCTGACACCCCACGGTACACCTCTGACACTCCCAGGCACACCCTCTCACACGCCCAGGCACACCTGACACTCCCAGGCACAGTCCCAGACACCCCAGGCACACCTCTGACACTCCCCAGGCAACCTCAGACACCTCCAGGCACACCTCTGACACTCCCAGGCACACCTCTGACACTCCCAGGCACACCTCTGACACCCCAGGCACACCCCAGACACCCCAGGCACACCTCTGACACCCCAGGCACACCCCAGACATCCCCAGGCACACACCTGACACTCCCCAGGCACACCCCAGACACCCCAGGCACACCCCTGACACTCCCAGGGCACACCACTGACACCCCAGGCACACCTCCGACACCCCAGGCACACCCCTGCACACCCCAGGCACCCTTGACACTCCCAGGCACACCTCAGACACTCCCAGGCACACCTTGACACTCCCAGGCACACCCCTGACACTCCCAGGCACACCCCTG
Organism: Homarus americanus; assembly: GCF_018991925.1. Taxonomy (NCBI): domain Eukaryota; kingdom Metazoa; phylum Arthropoda; class Malacostraca; order Decapoda; family Nephropidae; genus Homarus; species Homarus americanus. The sequence continues at coordinate 2,429 of NW_024719376.1, forward strand.
ACACTCCCTGCACACCCCAGACACTCCCAGGCACACCTCTGACACTCCCCAGGCACACCTCCTGACACCCTGGCACAGCCTGACACCCCAGGCACACCACTGACACTCCAGGCACACCTGAGACACCCCAGGCACACCTTGACACTCCCAGGAACACCTGACACCCCAGGCACACACCTCAGACACTCCCAGGCACACCTCTGACACTGCCAGGCAACCTCCTGACACCCCAGGAACACCCCACGACACTCCCCAGGCACACCCAGATATCCTCAGGCACACCTCTGACCCCAGGCACACCCCTGAAATCTCTGACACCCCTGGCACACACCTGACCTCCCAGGCACACCTCACACACCCCAGTCACACCCTCAGAAACCCCAGGCACACCTCTGACACTCCAGGCACACCTCTGACACTCCCAGGCACTCCCTCTGACACTCCCCAGGCACCCTCCCACACACCCGGCACACACCTGACACACTCCCAGGCACACCACTGACACTCCCCAGGCACACCTCTGGCATTCCCCAGGCTGACCTCTGACACTCCCAGTTACAAGTCTGACACCCCAGGCACACCCCTCAGACACCCCCAGGCACACCTCAGACACCTGCACACCCCAGACACCCCCAAGCACACCTCTGACACCCCAGGCAAACCTCTGACATCCCAGGCACACCTCTGACACCTGGCAACCTCTGACACCCCAGGCACACCTCTGACACATGCCAGGCACACCTCTGACACTTCCAGGCACACCTCTGACACTCCCAAGAACACCCCTGACACTCAGGCACACCCCAGACACCCCAGGCACACCTCTGACACTCCCAGGCACACCCCTGACACTCCCAGGCACACCCCTGACACCCCAGAACACCTCCGACACCCCAGGCACACCTCAGACACTCCCAGGCACACCCTGACACTGCCAGGTGCACCCTGACACTGCCAGGTACACCCCTGACACTGCCAGATACACCTCTGACACTCCCCAGCAGGCACACCTCTGACACTCCCAGGCACACCTCTGACACTCCGGTACCCCTCTGACACTCCCCTGGTACACACCTGACACTCCCAGGCACACCCCACACACTCCCCAGGCACACCCTCAGACACTTGCACACCTCTGACACTTCCAGGCACACTCTGACACCCCAGGCAATCCTTGACACCCCAGGCACTCCTCTGACACTCCCTGGCACACACCTGACACTCCTAGGCACACCTCTGACACCCCAGGCACACCCCAGACACCCCAGGCACACCCCAGACACCCCAGGCACACCCCAGACACCCCAGGCACACTCCAGACACTCCCCAGGTACACCTCTGACACTCCAAGGCACACCCACTGACACTCCCCAGGCACACCTTGACACTCCCCAGGCACACATCTGACACTCCCCAGGCACACCCCAGCCAACCCCATTTTCACCTCCGACACTCCCAGGTACACCTCCGACACCCCAGCGCACACCCCTGACACTCCCCAGGCACACCCCTGACACTCCCCAGGCACACCCCTGACATTCCCAGGCACACCTGACACACCCAGGCACACCTCTGACACCCCAGTCACACTGACACTAGTCCACACTCCCTGACAATGCCAGGGCACACCTCTGACACTTCCAGGTACACCTCTGACACTCCCAGGCACACACCTGACACCCCAGGCACACTGACACCCAGGCACACCCTCTGACACTCCCCAGGCACACCTCTGACACTCCAAGGCACAGCCTGACACTCCCAGGCACACCACTGACACCCAGGCACACCTGAGACACTCCAGGCACACCCCTCTGACACTCCCAAGAACACCCCTGACACTCCCCAGGCACACCTCTGACACCCCAGTACACCTTTGACACTCCCAGGCACACCCCTGACACTCCCAGGCACACCCCTGACACTCCCAGGAATACCTCCGACACTCCCAGGCACACCCCAGACACTCCCAGGCACACCTCTGATACTGCCAGGCACCTCTGACACCGCCAGAACACCACTGACACCCCAGGCACACCTCAGACATTCCCAGGTACACCTCTGAAACTCCCAGGCACACCTCTGACACTCCCAGAACTCTTCAACTCCCCTGCACACACCTGACACCCCAGGCACACCCTCATACACCCCAGCCACACCTCAGACACTCCCAGGCACACTCACACCACAGGCACACCTCTGACACCCCCAGGCACCCTCCTGACACCCCAGGCACTCCCCACACACCCAGGCACACACCTGACACCCCAGGCACACCACTGACACTCCCAGGCACACCCCAATTCCCCAGGCATACCTCTGACACCCAAGTCACAAGTCTGACACCCAGGCACACCCCAGACACCCCAGGCACACCCTCAGACACCCCCAGGCACACCCCAGACACCCCTCAAGCACACCTCTGACACTCAGGTGCAAACCCCTGACATCCCCAGCCACACCTGACACTGGCACACCTCTGACACCAGGCACACCTGACAATGCCAGGCACACCCCTGACACTCCAGGCACACCTCCTGACACCCTGGCACACACCACACCCCAGGCACACTTACACCCCCAGGCACACCTCTGACACCCCAGGCACACCTCTGACACCCCAGGCACAGCCTGACACTCCCAGGCACACCACTGACACTCCCAGGTGCACCTGAGACACCCAGGCACACCCCTGACACCCCAAGAACACCCCCCTGACACTCCCAGGCACACCCCTGACACCCCAGGCACACCCCAGACACCCCAGCACACCCTGACACTGCCAGGTTCACCTCTGACACCGCCAGAACACCACTGACACTCCCCAGGCACACCCCCAGATATCCCGGCACACCTCTGACACCCCAGGCACACCCTGACACTCCCAGGAACCTCTGACACCCCTGGACACACACCTGACACCCCATGCACACCCCACACACCCAGCCACACCCCAGACACCCCAGGCACACCTCTGACACTCCAGGCAACCTCTGACACTCCAGGCACCTCTGACACTCCCAGGCACCCTCTGACACACCCAGGCACACACCTGACACTCCCAGGCACACCACTGACAATCCCAGGCACACCTCTGGCATCCCCAGGCATACCCTCTGACACTCCCAGCCACAAGTCTGACACCTGGCACACCCCAGACACCCCAGGCACACCCCAGACACTCCCCAGGCACACCCCAGACACCCCCAGGCACACGTCTGACACCCCAGGCAAACCCCTGACTCTCTCCCAGGCACACCTCCTGACACCTATGCCACACCCCAACACACCCCTGACACCCAGGCACACCCTGACACACCTGCACACCTCTGACACTCCTACACCCCCTGACACTCCCCAGGCACACCCCTGACACTCCCAGGAACACCCGACACTCCCAGGTGCACACCCCAGACACTCCCAGGCACACCTCTGACACTGCCAGGCACACCTCTGACACTGCCAGATACACCTCCCTGACACTCCCCAGGCACACCTCTGACACCCCAGGCACACCCTGACACTCCCAGGCACACTTCTGACACTCCCTGGCACACACCTGAGACCCCAGGCACACCCCATACACCCCAGGCCACCCCAGACACCTGCACACCTCTGACACCCCAGGCACACCTCTGACACTCCCAGGCAACCTCTGACACCCCAGGCACTCCTCTGACACTCCCCTGCACACACCTGACACCCCAGGCACACCTCTGACACGCCCAGGCACAACCTGACACCCAGGCACACCCTCAGACACTCCCAGGCACACCCCAGACACCCCAGGCACACCTTACACACTCCCCAGGTTCACCTCTGACACTCCAGGCACACACCTCTGACACTCCAGGCACATCTTTGACACCCAGGCACACATCTGACACCCCAGGCACACTCCCAGCCACTCCCACTTCTCACCTGACACCCCCAGTCACACCTCCTGACACTCCCCAGTTACACCCCTGACACTCCCAGGCACACCCCTGACACTCCCAGGCACACCCCTGACATCCCCAGGCACACCTCTGACACACCCAGGTACACCTCTGACACCCCAGTCACACCTCCGACACTCCAGTTACACTCCTGACACTTGCACACCCCTGACACTCCGGGCACACCTCTGACACCCCAGGCACACTCTGACACTGCCAGGCACACTCTGACACTGCCAGATACACTCTGACACCCCAGCACACACCTCTGACACTCCCAGGCACACCTCTGACACTCCCCAGGCACTCTCTGACACTCCCCAGGCACACCTCTGACACCCCCAGGCACACCCCGATACCCCAAGCACACCTCCGATGCCCCAGGCACACCCAGATACTCCCAGGCACACCTCTGACACCACCAGGTTCACCCCTGACACCCCAGGCACACCTCACACGCCAGGCACACCTCTGACACGCCAGGCACACCCCTGACACCCACGCACACCCCTAGACACCACAGGCACATCTCTGACACCCAGGCACACCTGACACCCCAGGCACACCCCTGGAAACCCAGGCACACCACTGACACTCTGGTGCACACCTCAGACACCCCAGGCACACCTCTGACACTCCCAGGAACACCCCCTGACACTCCCAGGCACACCTCTGGCACTCCGGCATACCTCTGACACTCCCAGGCACAAGTCTGACAATCCCAGGCACACCTCCGACACCCCAGGCACACCCCAGACACCCCAGGCACACCTCAGACACCCCAGGCACCTCCACACCCCAGCCACACCCGACACCCCAGCCACACCCCTGACACCCCAGGCACACCCCTGACACCCCAGGCACACCCTGACACCCCAGGCACACCTCTGACACCCGCACACCCTGACACCTACACCCCTCAGACACTCCCCACGCACACCCTCACACCCCAGGCACACCTCTGACACGCCCAGGCACACCTCTGGCTCTCTCCCAGGCATACCTCAGACATCCCCAGGCACACCCCTGACACTCCCAGGCAGACCCCAGACACCCCAGGCACACCTCTGACACCCCAGGCACACGTCTGACACCCCAGGCACACCTCTGACACTCCCCAGGCACACCCCAGACACCTCCAGCACACCCCAGACACCCCAGGCACACCCCAGACATTCCCGGCACACCCCTGACACCCCAGGCACACCTCTGACACACCCAGGCACACCTCTGACACCCCAGACCCCAGACACCCCAGGCACACCTCTGACATCCCCAGGCACACCACTGACACCCCAGGCACACCTGATACTCCGGCACACCTCAGACACTCGCAGGCACCCTCTGACATCCCAGGCACACCTCAGACACCCCCAGGCACACCTCTGACACCCCAGGCACACTCTGACACCTGCCAGGCACACCCCTGACACCCCAGGCACACCTCAGACACTCCCCAGGCACACCTCTGACACCCCAGGCACACTCTGACACTCCCCAGGCACACCTCTGACACCCCAGGCACAGCTCCTGACACTCCCCAGGCACACCACTGACACTCCCAGGCACACCTGAGACACAGGCACACCTGACACTCCCAGGAACACCCCTGACACCCCAGGCACACCCAGACACTCCCCAGGCACACCTGACACCCCAGGCACACCCCTGACACTCCCCAGGCACACCCCTGACACCCCAGGAACACCTCCTGACACCCCAGGCACACCCCAGACACCCCAGGTACACCTCTGACACTCCCAGGTACACCTCTGACACTCCCAGGCACACCTCACAGACACCCTGTGCACACCTCTGACACCCCCCAGGCACACCCCCTGACACTCCCAGGCACACCTCTGACACTCCCAGGCACACCTCTGACACTCCCCAGGCACACCACTGACACCCCAGGCACACCCGAGACACTCCCAGGCACACCTCTGACACTCCAGGCACACCCCTGACACCCCAGGCACACCTCAGACACCCCAGGCACACCCTCTGACACCCCAGGTACACCCCTGACACCCCAGGCACACCCCTGACACCCCAGGAACACCTCCTGACACCCCAGGCACACCTCAGACACCCCAGGCACACCCTGACACTGCCAGGCACTCTGACACTGCCAGGAACACCACTGACACCCTGCCACCCTCAGATATTCCTGTGCACACCTCTGACACTCCCCAGGCACACCTCTGACACTCCCCCAGAACTCTCTGACACTCCCTGGTACACACCTGACACTCCCAGGCACACCTCTTGACACCCCAGGCACACCTCTGACACCCCAAGTACTCCCTCTGACACTCCCAGGTGTCCTCTGGCATTCCCAGGCATACCTCTGACACCCCAGTCACAAGTCTGACACCCTAGGCACACCCCAGACACTCCCAGGCACACCCCAGACTCTGTACACCCCAGACACCCCAGGCACACCTCTGACACTCCCCAGGTAAACCTCCTGACATTCCCAGGCACACCTCTGACACTCCCAGGCACACCTCGACACCCCAGGCACACCTCCTGACAAGGCCAGGCACACCTCTGACACTTCCAGGCACACCTCTGACACTCCCAGGCACACCTCTGACTTTCCCAGGTACCTCTGACACCCTGGCACACACCCACACCCCAGGCACACCTCTACACACCCCAGGCACACCTCTGACACCCCAGGCACACCTTCGACACCCCCAGGCACACCCCTGACAATGCCAGGTACACCTCTGACACACTCCCAGGCACACCCCTGACACTCCCAGGTACACCTCTGACACCCCAGGTACACCTCAGACACACCCAGGAACACCTCCGACATTCCCAGGCACACCTCAGACACTCCCCAGGCACATCCCTGACACTGCCAGGTACACCCCTGACACAGCCAGTTACACCTCTGACACTCCCCAGGCACACCTCTGACACTCCCAGGCACACATCTGACACCCCAGGCACTCTTCTGACACTCCCTGCACACACCTGAGACTCCAGGCACACCTCATACACTCCCCAGGCACACCTCAGACACTCCCAGGCATACCCCCTGACACTCCCAGGCACACCTCTGACACTCCCAGGCAATCCTCTGACACCCCAGGCAATCCTCTGACACCCCTTGCACACACCTGACACTCCCCAGGTACACCTCTGACACTCCCAGGCACACTTCTGACACTCCCAGGTACACCTCTGACACCCAGGCACACCTCCTGACACTCCCAGGTAATCCCTCTGACACTCCCCAGGCATCCTCTGACACGCCTAGGCACACCTTCGACACTCCCAGGCACACCTCTGACAATGCCAGGCACACCCCTGACACTCCCAGGTACACCCCTGACACTCCCAGGCACACCTCTGACACCCCAGGCACACCAGAGACACCCAGGCACACCTCTGACACCCCAGGCATACCCCTGACACCCCAGGCACACCCCTGACACTCCCAGGAACACCTCCGACACTCCCAGGCACACCTCAGACACTCCCCAGGCACACCTCTGACACTCCCAGGCACACCTCTGACACTGCCAGACACCCCTGACACCCCCAGGCACACCTCCTGACACCCCCAGGCACACCTCTGACACTCCCAGACACCTCTGACACTCCCTGGCACACACCTGAGACTCCCAGGCACACCTCTGCTAACTCCCAGGCACACATCAGACACCCCACACCTCAGACACCCCAGGTACACCTCTGACACTCCCAGGCACACCTCTGACACCCCGGCACACACTGACACCCAGGCACACCTCAGACACCCCCAGGCACACCCCTGACACCCCAGGCACACCCCTGACACTCCCAGGTACACCCCTGACACACCCAGGCACACTCTCACTACCCCAGTTACACCTCCGACACTCCCAGTTACACCCCACAATCCCAGGCACACCTCTGACACCCCAGGCACACCTTGACACTCACATACCCTGACACCCCAGTTACACCCTCTGACACTCCCAGGCACACCTCTGACACTCCCAGGCACACCTCCGATACTCCCAGGTACACCTCCGACACTCCCAGGTACACCTCAGACACTCTCAGGCACACCTCTGACACTCCCAGGTCACACCCCTGAAATCCTGCACACCCTGACACTGCCAGGCACACCTCTGACACTGCCAGGCACACCCTGACACTCCCAGGCAACCCCACACACTCCCAGGTACACCTCTGACACCCCACACACCTCTGACACTCCCAGGCACACCTCTGACACTTCCCACACCTCTAACACTCCGGTGCACACCCTCTGACACCCAGGCACACCTCTGACACTCCCAGGAACCTTCTGACACTCCCTGGTACACACCTGACACTCCCAGGCACACGTCATACACTCCCCAGTCACACCTCAGACACCCCAGGTACACCTCTGACACTCCCAGGCACACCTCTGGCAATCCCAGGCACACCTCTGACACTCCTAGTTACAAGTCTGACACTCCAGGTACACCAGACACCCCAGGCACACCCTCAGACACCCCAGGCACACCTCAGACACCCCCAGGTGCACCTTGACACTCCCCAGTCACACCTCAGACACTCCCCAGGTACACCCTCTGACACTCCCAGGCACACCTCTGGCAATCCCAGGCACACCTCTGACACTCAGTTACAAGTCTGACACTCCCAGGCACACCTCAGACACTCCCAGGCACACCTCAGACACTCCCAGGTACACCTCTGGCACTGCCAGGCACACCTCCACCTCCATACCCCAGACACTTGCACACCTCTGACACTCTGCAGACCCCAGACACCCCAGGCACACCTCTGACACTTGCACAGCCTGACACTTGCACACCACTGACCCCAGGCACACCTGAGACACTCCCAGGCACACCTCTGACACCCCAGGAACACCCCTGACACCCCAGGCACACCTCAGACACTCCCAGGCACACCTCTGACACTGCCAGGTGCCCTCTGACACTGCCAGGAACACCACTGACACCCCAGGCACACCTCAGATATTCCCAGGCACACCTCTGACACTCCCCAGGCACACCTCTGACACCCCAGGAACCCCTGACACCTGGCACACACCCCCACACTCCCCAGGCACACCTCTGACACTCCCAGGTACACCTCTGACACTCCCAGGTACCCTCTGACACTCCCAGGCACACCTCTGGCAATTCCCAAGCATACCTCTGACAATCTGGCACAAGTCTGACACTCCTAGGTACACCTCAGACACTCCCAGGCACACCTCAGACACTCCCAGACACACCCCAGACACCCCCAAGCACACCTCTGACACTCCCAGGCAAACCTCTGACATTCCCAGGCACACCCCTGACACTCCCAGGCACACCTTCGACACTCCCAGGCACACCTCTGACAAGGCCAGGCACACCTCTGACACTTCCAGGTACACCTCTGACACCCCAGGCACACCTCTGACTCTCCCAGGTACCCTCTGACACCCCCTGGTACACACCTGACAATCCCACGCACACCCCACACACCCCAGGCACACCTTGACACCCCAGGCACACCCTGACACTCCCAGGCACCCTCTGACAATGAGGTACACCTCTGACACCCCAGGTGCACCCCTGACACCCCAGGCACACCTCTGACACCCCAGGCACACCTCAGAGACACCCAGGCACACCTCTGACACTCCCAGGCATACCCCTGACACTCCCAGGTACACCCCTGACACTCCCAGGAACCCTCTCGACACCCCTGCACACCCTCAGACACTCCCAGGCACACCCTCTGACACCTCCAGGCACACCTCTGACACTGCCAGATACACCTCTGACACTCCCAGGCACACCTCTGACACTCCCCAGGCACACCCTCTGACACTCCCAGATACTCTTGTGACACTCCCTGGTACACACCTGAGACTCCCAGGCACACCTCATACACCCCAGGTACACATCAGACACTCCCCAGGTACACCTCTGACACCCCAGTCTGACACTCCCAGGTACCTCTGACACTCCCAGGTACTCCTCTGGCATTCCCCAGGCATACCTCTGACACCCCAGTTACAAGTCTGACACTCCTAGGCACACCAGACACCCCAGGCACACCTCAGACACTCCCCAGGCACACCCTCAGACACCCCCAGGCACACCTCTGACACTCCCAGGTAAACCTCTGACATTCCCAGGCACACCTCTGACACTCCCCAGGCACACCTGAAACTCCCAGGCACACCTCCTGACACACCTCTGACACTCCAGGCACACCTCTGACACTTGCACACCTCTGACTCTTCCCAGGCACTCTGATACTCCTGGTACAAACCTGACACTTGCACACACCTCATACACTCCCAGGCACACCTCTGACACTCCCCAGGTACACCTTTCGACACTCCCAGGCACACCTCTGACACAATGCGGCACACCTTGACACTCCCAGGTACACCCCTGACACCCCAGGCACACCCTCTGACACTCCCAGGCACACCCCCAGAAACACCCAGGTACACCTCTGACACTCCCAGGCATACCCCTGACACTCCCAGGCACACCCCTGACACTCCCAGGAACACCTCCGACATTCCCACACACCTCAGACACTCCCAGGCACATCTCTGACACTGCTAGGTACACCTCTGACACAGCCAGTTACACCTCTGACACCCCAGGCACACCTCTGCCATCCCAGGCACACATCTGACACTCCGGCACTCTTCTGACACTCCCTGGTACACACCTGAGACTCCAGGTACACCTCATACACACTCCCAGGCACACCCTTGCAGACACCCCAGGCATACCTCTGACACTCCCAGGTACACCTCTGACACTCCCAGGTAATCCTCTGACACTCCCAGGCAATCCTCCCTGACACTCCCTTGCACACACCTGACACTCCCAGGCACACCTCTGACACGCCCAGGTACAACTCTGACACTCCCAGGTACACCCCAGACACCCTAGGCACACCCCAGACACCCCAGGCACACCTCAGACACCCCAGGTGCACCTCTGACACCCAAGGTACACCTCTGACACTCCAAGGCACACATCTGACACTCCCAGGCACACCTCAGCCACCCCATTTCACCTGACACTCCCAGTTACACCTCCGACACAGTTACACCCCTGACACCCCAGGTACACCTGACACTCCCACGCACACCTCAGACACTACAGGCACACCTCAGACACCCCAGGTACACCTCAGACACTCTTAGGCACACCTCAGCACCCCCCAGGTGCACCTCTGACACTCCCAGGTACACCTCCGACACTCCCAGTTACACCCCTGACACTCCCAGGTACACCTCTGACACCCCAGGCACACCTCTGACACTCCTAGGTACACCTCTGACACCTCCAGGCACTTCTTCAGACACTCCCACGCACACCTCACACTCCCCAGGCACACCTGATACGCCCAGGCACACCTCTGGCTCTCCCAGGCATACCCCAGACACCCCAGGCACACCCTGACACCCCAGGTACAGCTCTGACACCCCGGCACACCACTGCACACACCCACGCACACCTGAGACACCCCAGGTACACCTCTGACACTCCCGGGAACACCCCTGACACTCCCAGGTACACCCTCAGACACTCCCAGGCACACCCTGACACCCCAGGCACACCCTGACACTCCCCAGGCACACCCCTGACACTCCCCAGGAATACCTCCGACACCCCAGGCACACCCCAGACACCCCAGGCACACCTCTGACACTGCCAGGTACACCTCTGACACTGCCAGAACACCCACTGACACTCCCAGGCACACCTCCGATATTCCCAGGTACACCTCTGACACTCCCAGGCACACCTCTGACACCCCAGGAACCTTCTGACACCCCTGGTACACACCTGACACCCCAGGTACACGTCATACACCCAGTCACACCTCAGACACCCCAGGCACACCTCTGACACTCCCAGGCCACCTCTGGCATCCCAGGCACACCTCTGACACCCCCAGTTACAAGTCTGACACCCAGGCACACCCCAGACACTCCCAGGCACACCTCAGACACTCCCAGGCACACCTCAGACACCCCCAGGCACCTTACACTCCCAGAAAACCTCTGACATTCCCAGGTACACCTCTGACACTCCCAGGCACACCTTCGACACCCCAGGCACACCGCTGGCACTCCCAGGTACACCTCTGACTTTCCCAGGCACCTCTGACACCCCTGGCACACCCTGACAATCCCACTGCACACCCCACACTCCCAGGCACACCTCTGACACCCCAGGCACACCTTCGACACTCCCAGGCACACCTCCTGACAATGCCAGGTACACCTCTGACACCCCAGGTGCACCCCTGACACTCAGGTACACTCTGACACTCCAGGCACACCTCAGAGACACCCAGGTACACCTCTGACACTCCCCAGGTATACCCCTGACACTCCCAGGCACACCCCTGACACTCCCAGGAACACCTCTGACACTCCCAGGCACACTCAGACACTCCCCAGGCACACCTCCTGACACCTCCAGGCACACCTCTGACACTGCCAGATACACCTCTGACACCCCAGGCACACCTCTGACACTCCCAGGCACACCTCTGACACTCCCAGATACTCCAGACACCCCTGGCACACACCTGAGACTCCCAGGCACACCCCATACACCCCCAGGCACACATCAGACACCCCAGGCACACCTCAGACACTCTCAGGCACACCTCTGACACCCCACACCTCTGACACTCCAGGCACACATCTGACACTCCCAGGCACACCTCAGCCACTCCCAGTTACACCCCTGACACCCCAGGCACCCCTGACACTCCCAGGCACACCCCTGACACACCCAGGTACACCTCTGTCACTCCCCAGTTACACCTCCGACACTCCCAGTTACACCCCTGACAATCCCAGGCACACCTCTGACACCCCAGGTACACCTTTGACACTCCCAGGTATACCTCTGACATCCAGTTACACCTCTGACACTCCCAGGCACACCTCTGACACTCCCAGGTACACCTCCGATACTCCCAAGCACACCTCCGATACTTCCCAGAACACCCCAGACACCTCAGGTACACCTCAGACACCCCAGGTTCACCTCTGACACCCCAGGCACACCTCTGACACCCCAGGCACACCTCTGCACCCCAGGCACACCTCTAACACCCCCAGGCACACCTCTGACACCCCAGGCACACCTCCTGATACCCCAAGCACACCTCCGATGCTCCCAGGTACAAGTCTGACACCTGTGCACACCAGACACCCCAGGCACACCTCAGACACCTCAGGCACACCAGACACCCCCAGGTGCACCTCTGACACTCCAGCACACCCCTGACACTCCCAGGTACACCTCTGACACCCCAGGTACAGCTCTGAAAACCCCAGGTACACCACTGACACTCCCAGGCACACCTCTGACACTCCCAGGCACACCTCTGACACTCCCCAGGAACACCCCTGACACTCCCAGGCACACCTCTGACACTCCCAGGTACACTCTGACACTGCCAGGTACACCCCTGACACCCCAGGCACACCTTGACACTCCCAAGCACACCTGATGCTCCCCAGGCACAAGTCTGACACCCCAGGCACACCCTCAGACACTCCCAGGTACACCTCAGACATTCCCAGGCACTCCCTCTGACACCCCAGGTGCACCCCCACACCCCAGGCACACCTCTGACACCCCAGGCACACCCCAGACACCCAGGTACACCTCTGACACCCCAGGTATACCCCCTGACACTCCCAGGCACACCTCAGACACTCCCAGGCACACCCTCTGACACCTCCAGGTACACCTCTGACACCCCAGGCACACCCCTCAGACACCCCCACTGCACACCTCCCTCACACCCCAGGCCACCCTCTGACACGCCCAGGCACACCTCCCCAGGCATACCCTCTGACACTCCCCAGGCACACCCCTGACACTCCCAGGCACACCCCTGACATTCCCAGGCACAACTCTGACACACCCAGGTACACCTCTGTCACTCCCAGTTACACCTCCGACACCCCAGTTACACCCCCTGACAATCCCAGGTACACCTCTGACACCCCCAGGTACACCTCTGACACCCCCAGGCATACCTCTGACACTCCCAGCCACACCTCTGACACTCCCCAGGCACACCTCTGACACTCCCAGGCACACCTGATACCCCAAGCACACCTCCGATTCCCCAGGCACACCTCCAGACACTCCCAGGCACACCCTCTGACACTCCCAGGTTCACCCCTGACACTCCCCAGGCACACCTCTGACACTGCCAGGCACACTCTGACACTGCAGGCACACCCCTGACACCCCAGGCACACCTCACACACTCCCAGGTACCCTCTGACACTCCCCAGGCACACCTCTGACACCCCAGGCACACCTCTGACACTCCCAGTTACACCTCTGACACTCCCAGGTACACCTCTGACACTCCCCAGGTACCCTCTGACACACCCGGCACACACCTGACACTCCCAGGCACACCACTGACACTCCCAGGCACACCTCTGGCACTCCATATACCCTCTGACACTCCCAGTTACAAGTCTGACACTCCCCAGGCACACCTCAGACACTCCCCAGGCACACCTCAGACACTCCCAGGCACACCTCAGACACCCCAAGTGCACACTCCTGACACTCCCAGGTAAACCTCCGACATTCCCAGGCACACCTCTGACACTCCTGCACACCTTCGACACTCCCAGGCACACCTCTGACAAGGCCAGGCACACTCTGACACTTCCAGGCACACCCTCTGACACCCCAGGCACACCTCTGACTCTCTCCCAGGCACTCCTCTGACACTCCCCTGGCACATACCTGACACCCCAGGCACACCTCACATACACCCCCAGGCACACCCTCTGACACTCCCAGGCACACCTCGACACTCCCCAGGCACACCTCTGACAATCCCAGGCACACCTCTGACACTCCCAGGCACACCCTGACACTCCAGGCACACCTCACACCCCCAGGCACACCCCAGAAACACCCAGGCACACCCTCTGACACTCCCAGGCATACACCCCTGACACCCCAGGCACACCCCTGACACCCCAGGAACACCTGACATCCCAGGTACACCCTCAGACACTCCCCAGGCACACCCCTGACACTGCCAGGCACACCTCTGACACAGCCAGATACACCTCTGACACTCCCCAGGCACACCTCTGCCACTCCCAGGCACACATCTGACACTCCCCAGGCACCTTCTGACACTCCCTGGCACACACACCTGACACTCCCAGGCACACCCTGACACCCCAGGCACACCCCTGACACCCCAGGTAATCCCTGACACCCCAGGTAATCCCTCTGACACTCCCTGGCACACACCTGACACCCAGCACACCTCTGACACGCCCAGGTACAACCTGACACCCCAGGCACACCCCAGACACCCTAGGCACACCCCAGACACTCCCCAGGCACACCAGACACCCCAGGCACCTGACACCAAGGCACACCCTGACACCCAAGGCACACACATCTGACACTCCCAGGTACACCTCAGCCACCCCCATTTCACCTCCGACACTCCCAGTTACACCTCCGACACTCCCAGTTAACCCCTGACACCCCAGACACACCCCTGACACTCCCCACGCACACCTCAGACACTCACAGGCACACCTCAGACACTCCCCAGGCACACCCCAGACACCTAGGCACACCTCAGACACCCCCAGGTGCACCCTCTGACACTCCCAGGCACACCTCCGACACTCCCACCACACCCCTGACACTCCCAGGCACACCTCTGACACTCCCAGGCACACCTCTGACACTCCCAGGCACACCTCTGACACCCTAGGCACACCTCTGACACCCCAAGCACACCTCAGACACCCCCACGCACACCTCTCACACTCCCAGGCACACCTGATACGCCCAGGCACACTTGGCTCTCCCAGGCATACCCTGCACACCCAGGCACACCTCTGACACTCCCCAGGTTGACCCAGACACTCCCAGGCACACCTCTGACACTCCCCAGGCACACCTCCTGACACCCCAGGCACACCTCTGACACTCCCAGGCACAACTCCAGACACTCCCAGGCACACCAGCCACCCCATTTTACACCTCCGACACCCCCAGTTACACCCACACTCCAGCCACACCCCTGACACCCCAGGCACACCCCTGACACTCCCAGGCACACCCCCATCCCTCAGGTACACCCCTGACACACCCAGGCACACCTCTGTCACTCCCAGTTACACCTCCGACACTCCAACACACCCCTGACACCCCAGGCACACCTGACACTCCCCAGGCACACCTCTGACACTCCCCAGGCACACCACTGACACTCCCAGTTACACCTCCTGACACTTCCAGGCACACCCCTGACACCCCAGGCACACCTCCGATACTCCCAAGCACACCTCCTGATGCCCCAGGCACACCTCAGACACTCCCTCAGGCACACCTCTGACACCCCAGGTTCACCCCTGACACCCCAGGCACACCTCTGACACTGCCAGGCACACCTCTGACACTGCCAGGCACACCGTTGACACTCCCAGGCACACCTCAGACACTCCCCAGGCACACCTCCTGACACTCCCAGGCACACCCTGACACCCCAGGCAGCTCTGAAACTCCCAGGCACACCACTGACACTCCCCAGGCACACCTCAAACACTCCCAGGCACACCTCTGACACCCCAGGAACACCCCTGACACTCCCAGCCACACCTCTGGCACTCCCAGGCATACCTCTGACACTGCACAAAGTCTGACACACCCCAGGCACACCCCAGACACCCCAGGCACCCCAGACACCTAGGCACACCTCAGACACCCCCAGGCACCTGACACTCCCCAGGCACACCTCCGCACACACCCAGGCACACCCCTGACACCCAGGCACACCTCTGACACCTCAGGCACACCCTCTGACACTCCCCAGGCACACCTCTGACACCCCAGGTACACCCTGACACTGGCACACCCCAGACACTCCCACGCACACCTCTCACACTCCCAGGCACACCTCCGATACGCCCAGGCACACCTCTGGCACTCCCAGGCATACCTCAGACACCCCAGGGCACCCTCTGACACTCCCCAGGTTGACCCCAGACACCCCAGGCACACCCTCTGACACTCCCCAGGCACACGCCCACTCCCCAGGCACACCCTCTGACACTCCCCAGGCACACCCTCAGACCCTCTCCAGGCACACCCCAGACACTCCCCAGGCACACCCAGACATTCCCAGGCACACCCCTGACACCCCAGGCACACCTCTGACACACCCAGGCACACCCCTGACACCCCAGGTAGACCCCAGACCCCAGGCACACCTCTGACATTCCCAGGTACACCACTGACACCCCAGGCACACCTGACCCCAGGCACACCTCAGACACTCCCTGCACCCTCTGACACCCAACACCTCAGACACCTCCAAGCACACCTCTGACACTGCCAGGCACACCTCTGACACCCAGGCACACCCCCACACCCCAGGCACACCCTCACACCCCCCAGGCACCTCTTCTGACACTCCAGGCACACCTCTGACACTCCCAGGTACACCTCACACTCCCCAGTTACACCTCTGACACTCCAGGTACCTCTGACACTCCAAGGCACCCCTGACACACCTGCACACACCTGACACTCCCCAGGCACACCACTGACACTCCCAGGCACCCTCTGGCATTCCCAGGCATACCCTGACACTCCCAGTTACAAGTCTGACCTCCCAGGTACCTCAGACACCCCAGTGCACCTCAGACACTCCCAGGTCACCTCAGACACCCCAGGTACACCTCTGACACTCCCCAGGAAACCTCTGACATTCCCAGGTACACCTCTGACACTCCCAGGTACACCTCCTGACACTCCCAGGCACCTCTGACCTCCCAGGTACACCTCTGACACTCCCAGGCACCTCTGACACTCCCAGGTACACCCTGACACTCCCAGGTACCCTGACACTCCCAGGTACACCCCTGACATTCCAGGTACACCTCTGACACCCCAGGCACACCTCTGACACTCCCAGGTACACCTCCGACACTCCCAGGTACACCCCTGACAATCCCAGGCACACCTCTGACACTCCCAGGTACACCCCTGACACCCCAAGTACACCTCTGACACTCCCAGTTACACCTCACAACACCCAGGTACACCTCTGACACTCCCAACCTCCAGTACTCCCAAGTACACCTCCCTCCCAGGTACACCCCAGACACTCCCAGGCACACCTCTGACACTCAGGTACACCCTGACACTCCCAGGTACACCTCTGACACTGCCAGGTACACCTCGACACTGCCAGGAACACCACTGACACTCAGGCACACCTCCGACATCCCAGGTACACCTCTGACACTCCCAGGTACACCTCTGACACTCCCAGGAACTCTTCTGACACTCCTGGTACACACCTGAGCCTCCCAGGTACCGTCCTTACACTCCAGTTACACCTCAGACACTCCCAGGTACACCTCTGACCTCCCAGGTACACCTCTGGCAATCAGGTACACCTCTGACACTCCCAGACAAGTCCCAGGCCTCCCAGGTGCACCTCAGACACTCCCAGGTGCACACCTCAGACACTCCCAGGTACACCTCAGACACTCCCAGGCGCAACGACCTCCCAGGAAAACCTCTGACATTCCCAGGTACACCTCTGACACTCCCAGGTACACCTCTGACCTCCCAGGTACACCTCTGACACTCCCAGGTCCCACATCTGACACTCCCAGGTCCACCTCAGCCACTCCCAGTTACACCCCTGACACTCCCAGGTACACCCCTGACACTCCCAGGTACACCCCTGACATTCCCAGGTACCTCCTGACACCAGGTACACCTCTGTCACTCCCAGGTACACCTCCGACACTCCCAGGTACACCCCTGACAATCCCAGGTACACCTCACACTCCCAGGTACACCTCCCTGACACCCCAGGTATACCTCTGACACTCCCAGTTACACCTCTGACACTCCCTAGGTACACCTCCTGACACTCCCAGGTACACCTCGATACTCCCAAGTACACCTCCGATGCTCCCAGGTACACCTCAGACACTCCCAGGTACACCTCTGACACTCCCAGGTTCACCCCTGACACTCCCAAGTACACCTCTGACACTGCCAGGTACACCTCTGACACTGCCAGGTACACCCATGACACTCCCAGGTACACCTCACACACTCCCAGGTACACCTCTGACACTCCCAGGTACACCTCTGACACTCCCAGGTACACCTCCTGACACACTCCCAGTTACACCTCTGACACTCCCAGGTACACCTCTGACACTCCCAAGTACACCTCCGATACTCCCAAGTACACCTCCGATGCTCCCAGGTACAAGTCTGACACTCCCAGGTACACCTCAGACACTCCCAGGTACACCTCAGACACTCTCAGGTACACCTCAGACACCCCCAGGTGCACCTCTGACACTCCAAGGTACACCTCTGACACTCCCAGGTACACCTCGATACTCCCAAGTACACCTCCGTGCTCCCAGGTACACCTCAGACACTCTCAGGTACACCTCTGACACTCCCAGGTTCACCCCTGACACTCCCAGGTACACCTCTGACCTCCCAGGTACAGCTCTGAAACTCCCAGGTACACCACTGACCCTCCCAGGTACACCTCAGACACTCCCAGGTACACCTCTGACACTCCCAGGACACCCTGACACTCCCAGGTACACCTCTGACACTGCCAGTGCACCTCTGACACTGCCAGGTACACCCCTGACACTCCCACGTACACCTCAGACACTCCCAGGTACACCTCTGACACTCCCAGGTACACCTCTGTGCACTCCCAGGTACAGCTCTGAAACTCCCAGGTACACCACTGACACTCCCAGGTACACCTCAGACACTCCCAGGTACACCTCTGACACTCCCAGGAACACCCCTGACACTCCCAGGTACACCTCTGGCACTCCCAGGTATACCTCTGACACTCCCAGGTACAAGTCTGACACTCCCAGGTACACCTCAGACACTCCCAGGTACACCTCAGACACTCTCAGGTACACCTCAGACACCCCCAGGCGCACCTCTGACACTCCCAGTTACACCTCCGACACTCCCAGTTACACCCCTGACACTCCCAGGTACACCTCTGACACTCCCAGGTACACCTCCGATACTCCCAAGTACACCTCCGATGCTCCCAGGTACACCTCAGACACTCTCAGGTACACCTCTGACACTCCCAGCTACACCTCTGGCACTCCCAGGTATACCTCTGACACTCCCATGTACAAGTCTGACACTCCCAGGTACACCTCAGACACTCCCAGGTACACCTCAGACACTCTTAGGTACACCTCAGACACCCCCAGGTGCACCTCTGACACTCCCAGGTACACCTCCGACACACCCAGTTACACCCCTGACACTCCCAGGTACCTCTGAGCCTCTCAGGTACACCTCTGACCTCCCAGGTCACACCTCTGACACTCCCAGGTACACCTCTGACACTCCCAGTACACCTCAGACACTCCCCACGTACACCTCTCACACTCCCAGGTACACCTCCGATAAGCCCAGGTACACCTCTGGCTCTCCCAGGCATACCTCAGACACTCCCAGGTACACCTCTGACACTCCCAGGTTGACCCCAGACCTCCCAGGTACACCTCTGACACTCCCAGGTACCAGTCTGACCTCCCTAGGTACACCTCCTGACACTCCCAGGTACACCTCAGACCCTCCCAGGTACACCCTCAGACACTCCCAGGTACACCTCCAGACATTCCAAGTGCACCCTGACACTCCCAGGTACACCCCTGACACTCCCAGGTACACCCTGACACTCCCAGGAATACCTCCGACACTCCCAGGTACACCTCAGACACTCCCAGGTACACCCCTCTGACACTGCCAGGTACACCTCTGCACTGCCAGAACACCACTGACCTCCCAGGCACACCTCTGACACTCCCAGGTACACCTCTGACACTCCCAGTACACCTCAGACACTCCCAGTACACCTCTCCACCTCCCAGGTACACCTCCGATACGCCCAGGTACACCTCCTGGCTCTCCCAGGGATACCTCAGACACTCCCAGGTACACCTCCTGACACTCCCAGGTTGACCCAGACACTCCAGGTACACCTCTGGCCTCCAGGTACGTCTGACACTCCCAGGTACACCTCTGACACTCCCAGGTACCTCCAGACCCCTCCCAGGTACACCTCAGACACTCGGTACCTCAGACATTCCCAGGTACACCCTGACACTCCCAGGTACACGTCCAACACTCCCAGGTACACCTCTGACACTCCCAGGTACATCTCTGACACTCCCAGGTACACCTCTGACACTCCCAGGTACACCTCTGACACTCCCAGGTACACCTCCGATACTCCCAGGTACACCTCAGACACTCCCAGGTACACCTCTGACACTCTAGGTACTCCTCTGTCACTCCCTGATCTCTAGGTCTCGCAGGTACACCTCTGACACTCCCAGGTACACCTTTGACACTCCCAGGTACACCTCAGACACTCCCAGGTACACCTCAGACACTCCCAGGTACACCCCAGACACTCACAGGTACACTTCTCACACTCCCAGGTACACCTCTGACACTCACAGGTACACCTCTGACACTCCCAGGTACACCTCGACACTCCCATTTACTCCACTGGCATTCCCTGGTACACCTCTGACACTCCCAGGTACTCCACTGACATTCCCTGGTACACCTCTGACACTCCCAGGTACACGTCCAACACTCCCATATACACCTCTGACACTCCCAGGTACACCTCTGACACTCCCAGGTACACCTCCGATACTCCCAGGTTCACCTCTGACACTCGTAGGTACTCCTCTGGCACTCCCTGATACACCTCTAATACTCCCAGGAACACCGCTGACACTCCCAGGTACACCTCTCACACTGCCAGGTACACCTCCGACTCCCAGGTACACCTCCGACACTCCCAGATACACTTCTCACACTCCCAGGTACACCTCCGACACTCCCAGGTACACCTCTGACACTCCCAGGTACACCTCTGACACTCCCAGGCACACTCCTGACACTCCCACACCTCCGATATTCCCAGATACCCCTCTGACACTCCCAGGTACATCTCTGACACTCCCAGGTACACCTCTGACACTCCCAGGTACAACTCCGACACTCCCAGGTAAATCTCCGATACTCCTAGGTACACCTCTGACACTCCCAGGTACACCTCTGACACTCCTCGGTATTCCTCTGACACTCCCTGGTACACCTCTGACACTCCCAGGTACACCTCAGACACTCCCTGGTACACCTCTGACACTCCCAGGTACACCTCTTTCACTCCCTGGTTCTCCCCTGACACTCCCAGGTACACCTCAGACACTCCCAGGAACACCTCAGACACTCCCAGGTACACCTCTGACACTCCCAGGTACACCTCAGACACTCCTAGGTACACCTCTCACACTCTCAGGTACACCTCTCACACTCCCAGGTTCTCCTGTGACACTCCCTGGTACTTCTCTGACACTCCCAGGTGCTCCACTGGCCTCCTGGTGCACCCCTGACACCCAGGTGCACCTCGAACCTCCCAAGTGCACCTCTGACACTCCCCATGTGCACCTCAGACAGTCCAGGTACACCCCAGACACTCCCAGGTACACCCCAGACACTCCCGGGTGCTTCTCACACTCCTTGGTGCCTCCGACACTCCAGGAACACCTCTGACACTCCAGGTGCCTCCTGACACTCCACAGGTACACCTCTGACACTCCCAGGTGCACCTCTACAATGCTCCCAGGTGCTCCACTGACATTCCTGGTACGCATCTGACACTCCCAGGTACCGTCCAACACTCCCAGATACACCTCCTGACACTCCCAGTGTCTCTGACACTCCCAGGTACACCTCCTGACACACCAGGTACACCTCTGACACTCCCAGGTACTCCACTGACACCCCCTGGCACACCCTTGACACTCCCAGCTACACCTCTGACACTCCCAGGTACACCGCAGACACTCCCAGTTACACTTCTCACACTCCTAGGTACACCTCTGACACTCCTAGGTACTCCTCTGTCACTCCCTGATACACCTCTAACACTCCTAGGTACACCGCTGACACTCCCATGAACACCGCTGACACTGCTAGGTACACCTCAGACACTGCCACGTACACCTCAGACACTGCCAGGTACACCTCAGACACCCCCAGGTACACCTCAGACACCCAAGGTGCACCTCTGACACTCCCTGGCAGCACCTCTGACACTCCCCAGGCACACCTCTGACACTCCCCAGGTACACCTCCGACACTCCCAGGCACACCTGACACTCCCCAGGTACACTTCTACACTCCCCAGGTGGCCACCCTCCGACACTCCCAGGTACACCTCTGACACTCCCAGGTACACCTCCGACACTCTCAGGTACACCTCTGACACTCCCAGGTTCACCCCAGACACTCCCAGGTACACATCTCACAATCCCATGTACACCTCCGACACTCCCAAGTACACCTCTGTCACTCCCAGATACACCTCTGACACTCCCAGGTACACCTCTGACACTCCCAGGTACACCTTTGACACTCCCAGACACCTCCGATATTCCCAGGTACACCTCTGACACTCCCAGGTACCTCTGACACTCCCAGGAACTCTTCTGACCTCCTGGTACACCTGACACTCCCAGGTACACGTCATACACTCCCAGTTACACCTCAGACACTCCCAGGTACACCTCTGACACTCCCAGGTACACCTCTGGCAATCCCAGGTACACCTCTGACACTCCCAGTTACAAGTCTGACACTCCCAGGTACACCTCAGACACTCCCAGGTACACCTCAGACACTCCCAGGTACACCTCAGACACCCCCAGGTGCACCTCTGACACTCCCAGGAAACCTCTGACATTCCCAGGTACACCTCTGACACTCCCAGGTACACCTCTGACACTCCCAGGTACACCTCTGACACTCCCAGGTACACATCTGACACTCCCAGGTACACCTCAGCCACTCCCAGTTACACCCCTGACACTCCCAGGTACACCCCTGACACTCCCAGGTACACCCCTGACATTCCCAGGTACACCTCTGACACACCCAGGTACACCTCTGTCACTCCCAGTTACACCTCCGACACTCCCAGTTACACCCCTGACAATCCCAGGTACACCTCCAGCCTCCCAGGTACACCTCTGACACCCCCAGGTATACCTCTGACACTCCCAGTTACACCTCTGACACTCCCAGGTACACCTCTGACACTCCCAGGTACACCTCCGATACTCCCAAGTACACCTCCGATGCTCCCAGGTACACCTCAGACACTCAGGTACACCTCTGACACTCCCAGGTTCACCCCTGACACTCCCCAAGTACACCTCTGACACTGCCAGGTACACCTCTGACACTGCCAGGTACACCCATGACACTCCAGTGCCTCCCACACACTCCCAGGTACACCTCTGACACTCCCAGGTACACCTCTGACACTCCCAGGCACACCTGCCTCCCAGTTACACCTCTGACACTCCCAGGTACACCTCTGACACTCCCAAGTACACCTCGATACTCCCAAGTACACCTCAGTGCTCAGGTACAAGTCTGACACTCCCAGGTACACCTCAGACACTCCCAGGTACACCTCAGACACTCCTCAGGTACACCTCAGACACCCCAGGTGCACCTCTGACCTCCAAGGTACACCTCTGACACTCCCAGGTACACCTCCGATACTCCCAAGTACACCTCCGATGCTCCCAGGTACACCTCAGACACTCTCCAGGTACACCTCTGACACTCCCAGGTTCACCCCTGACACTCCCAGGTACACCTCTGACACTCCCAGGTACAGCTCACAAACTCCCAGGTACACCACTGACACTCCCAGGTACACCTCAGACACTCCCAGGTACACCTCTGACACTCCCAGGAACACCCTGACACTCCCAGGTGCACCTCTCACACTGCCAGGTACACCTCTGACACTGCCAGGTACACCCCTGACACTCCCACGTACACCTCAGACCTCACAGGTACACCTCTGACACTCCAGGTACCTCTGACACTCAGGTCAGCACTGGAAACTCCCAGGTACACCACTGACCTCCCAGGTACACCTCAGACACTCCCAGGTGCACCTCTGACCTCCCAGGAACACCCTGACACTCCCAGGTACACCTCTGGCACTCCCCAGGTATGCCTCTGACACTCCCAGGTACAAGTCTGACACTCAGGTACACCTCAGACACTCCCAGGTACACCTCCGGGCCTCTCAGGTACCTCAGACACCCCAGGCGCACCTCTGACACTCCCAGTTACACCTCCGACACTCCCAGTTACACCCCTGACCTCCCAGGTACACCTCCTGACCTCCCAGGTACCTCGATACTCCCAAGTACACCTCCCATGCTCCCAGGTACACCCTCAGACACTCCTCAGGTACACCTCTGACCTCCCAGCTACACCTCTGGCACTCCCAGGTACCCCTTGACACTCCCCATGCACCATCCTGACACTCCCAGTTACACCCTGACACTCCCAGGTACACCTCTGACACTCCCAGGTACACCTCTGACACTCCCAGGTACACCTCTGACACTCCCAGGTACACCTCTGACCTCCCAGTGCCACCTCAGACACTCCCACGTACACCTCTCACACTCCCAGGTACACCTCCGATCCGCCCAGGTACACCTCTGGCTCCCAGGATACCTCAGACACTCCCAGGTACACCTCTGACACTCCCAGGTTGCTGAACCTCCCAGGTACACCTCTGACACTCCCAGGTACACGTCTGACACTCCCAGGTACACCTCCTGAACCCCCAGGTACACCTCAGACCACTCCCAGGTGCACCCCTCCAGACCTCCCAGGTACACCTCAGACATTCCCAGGTACACCCCTGACCTCCAGGTGCCTCTGACACTCCCAGGTACACCTCTGACACTCCAGGTACACCCCAGACACTCCCAGGTACACCTCTGACATTCAGGTACACCACCCTAGACACTCCCAGGTACACCTCGATACTCCCAGGTACACCTCAGACACTCCCAGGTACTCCTCTGACCTCCCAGGTACACCTCAGACACTCCCAGGAACACCTCCTGACACTGCCAGGTACACCTCTGACACTGCAGGTACACCCTGACACTCCAGGTACACCTCACACCTCCCAGGTACACCTCTGACCCTCCCAGGTACACCTCCTGACCTCCCAGGTACCTCTGACGATGCCAGGTATACCTCAGACACTCCCAGGTATACAACTGACACTCCCATGTACACCACTGACACTCCCAGGTAAACCTCTGACACTCCCAGGTGCACCTCTGACACTCCCAGGTGCACCTCTGACATTCCCATGTACAACTCTGACACTCCCAGGTACAACTCTGACACTTCCAGGTACACCTCAGACACTCCCAGGTACACCTTAGACACTCCCAGGTACTCCTCTGACATTCCCAGGTACTCCTCTGACACACCCAGGTACACCGCTGACACTCCCAGATACACCTCAGACTCTGACAGGTACACTTCCGATACTCCCAGGTACACCTCTCACACTCCCAGGAACACCTCAGACACTCACAGGTACACATCTGAAACTCACAGGTACACGTCTGACACTCTTAGGTGCACCTCTGACACTCCCTGTTACTCCTCTGACACTCCCAGGTACACCTCAGACACTCCCAGGTACACCTCAGACACTCCCAGGTACACCTCAGACACTCCCAGGTACACCCCTCTGACACTTCCATGTACACTTCGACACTCTCAGGTACACACCTGACACTCTCAAAAAGGTACACCTCTGACACTCCCAAAGTGCACCTCAGACACTCCCAATTTTACCTCAGACACTCCCAGAAATTTTTCAGACACTCCCAGGTACGCCTCAGACACTCAAGGTACACCTCAGACACTCCCAGGTACACCAATGACACTGCCAGGTACACCTCAGACACTCCCAGGTATACAACGGCACTCCCAGGTACACCACTGAGCACTCCCAGGTGCACCTCTGACACTCTAGAGCACACCTCCCAACACTCCCAGGTACCACACCACTGACACTCCCAGGTGCACCTCAAACACTCCCAAGGTGCACCTCAGGAACTCAGATGCACCTCGAGCACTCTGGGTGCACCCTGGCCCTCCCAGGTACACCTCTGACCTCCCAGGTATACCTCTGACACTCTCAGGTACAACTCTGACACTCCCAGGTTGCACCACTGACATTCCCAGGTACACCTCTGACACTGTCAGGTATACCTCAGACACTCCCAAGTATACAGCTGACACTCCCAGGTACACCACTGACATTCCCACGTACACCCCTGACACTCCCAGGTACACCCCTGACACTACCAGGAACACCCCTGACACTCCCAGGTACACCTCAGTCTCTCCCAGGTACACCTCAGACACTCCCAGGTACACCTCACACACTCCCAGGTACACCTCAGACTCTCCCAGGTACACCTCAGACACTCCCAGGTACACCTCACACACTCCCAGGTACACCCCTGACACTCCCAGGTACACCTCACATACTCCCATGTGCCCCTCAGACACTCCCAGGTGCTCCTCAGACACTCTCAGGTGCACCTCAGACACTCCCAGGTGCACCTCAGACACTCCCAGGTGCACCTCAGACACTCCCAGGTGCACCTCAGACACTCCAAGGTACACCTCTCACACTCCCACATACTCCTGTCACACTCCCTGGTTCTTCTCTGACTCTCCCAGGTACACCTCAGACACTCCCAGGTACACCTCAGACACTCCCAGGTACACCTCAGCCACTTCCAGGTACACCTGACACTCCCAGGCACACCCCATACACTCCCAGGTACTCCTCTGTCACTCCCAGGTACACCCCAGACACTACCAGGTACTTCTCTGACACTCCCAGGTACTTATCTGATACTCCCAGGTATACCCCAGACACTCCCAGGTAAACCCCAGACACTCCAGGTACACCTCTGACACTCCCAGGTACACCTCTGACACTCCAGTTTTCTCTGACCTCCCAGGTACACCTCTGACACTCAGATTACCTCTGACACTCCAGGTACACTTCAGACACTCCATGAATTGCCCCTCTGACCTCCGGTGCACCTCTCACACTCCCAGGTACACCTCTGATACTCCCAGGTATACCTCTGACACTCCTAGGTACCCCGGTGACACTCCCAGTTACACCTCTGACACTGCCAGGTTCACCTCAGACACTGACAGGTACACCTCCGATACTCCCAGGTACACCTCTCACACTCCCAGGTACACCTCTGACACTCCCAGGAATTCCTCTGACACTCCCTGGTACACCTCTGACACTCCCAGGTACTCCCCTAACACTCCCAGGTACACCCCAGACACTCCCAGGTACTCCACTGACACCCCAAGGTACACCTCAGACACTCCCAGGTACACCCCAGACACCCCCAGGTACACCTCTGACACTCCCAGATACACCTCCGACACTCGGGTACACCTCAGACACTCCCAGGTACACCTCTGACACTCCCAGGTACACCTCTGATACTCCCAGGTACAACTCTGACACTCCCAGGTACACCTCAGACACTCCCAGGTACACCTCAGACACTCCCAGGTACACCTCTGACACTCCCAGGTACACCTTGGATACTCCCAGGAATACCTCTGACACTCCCAGGTACACCGCTGATACTCCAGGCCCATGCCTCTCTGACACTCCCGGAGTACCTCCTGACACTCCCAGGTACACCTGACCTCCCAGGTGCACCCCAGGCCTCCCAGGTACACTTCTAACACTCTCAGGTACACCTCAGACACTCCCAGGAACAACTCAGACACTCCCTGGTGCACCTCAAACACTCCCAGGTGCACCTCAGACACTCCCAGGTGCACCTCAGACACTCCCAGGTGCACCTCTGACACTCCCAGCTGCACCTCTGACACTCCCAGGTACACCTCTGACACTCCCAGGTACACCACTGACATTCCCAGGTACACCCCTGACACTGCCAGGTACGCCTCAGACACTCCCAGGTATACAGCTGACACTCCCAGGTACACCTCTGACACTTCGAGGTACACCCCTGACACTCCCAGGAACACCGATGACACTCCCAGGTATACCTCAGACTCTCCCAGGTACACCTCAGACACTCCCAGGTACACCTCAGACACTCCCAGGTACACCCCTGACACTCCCAAGTACACCTCAGACACTCCCAGGTACACCTCAGACACTCCCAGGTGCACCTCAGACACTCCCAGGTGCACCTCAGACACTCCCAGGTGCACCTCAGACACTCCCAGGTGCACCTCAGACACTCCCAGGTGCACCTCAGACACTCCCACGTGCACCTCCGACACTCCCAGGTACACCTCCGACACTCCCAGGTACACCTCTGATACTCCAGGTACACCGCTGACACTCCCCAGGTACCTCTGAGCTTGCTCCAGGTACACCCCTGACACTCCCAGGTACTCCTCCTGACACTCCCAGGTGCTCTCTGACACACACTGCCCAAAGAGTACACCGCTGACACTCCCAGATACACCTCACTGACAGGTACACTTCCTATACTCCCAGGTACACCTCTCACACTCCCAGGTACACCTCTGACACTCCCAGGTGCTCCACAGACACTCCCTGGTACTCCTCTGACACACTAGGTACACCTCAGACACTCCCAGGAACACCTCAGACACTCCCAGGTATACAACTGACACTCCCAGGTACACCACTGACACTCCCAGGTGCACCTTTGACACTACCAGGCACACCTCTGACACTCCCAGGTACACCACTGACACTGCCAGGTACACCTCAGACACACCCAGGTATACAACTGACACTCCCAGGTACACCACTGACACTCCCAGGTGCACCTCTGACACTCCCAGGTACACCTCTGACACTCGCAGGTGCACCTCTGACACTCCCAGGTACAACTCTGACACTCCCAGGTACACCTCTGACACTCCTAGGTACACCTCTGACACTCCCTGGTACTCCTCTGACACTCCCAGGTACACCTCAGAAACTCCCAGTTACACCTCAGACACTCCCAGGTACACCTCAGACACACCCAGGTACACCTCCGACACTCCCAAGTACAGCTCCGACACTCCCAGGTACACCTCCGACACTTCCAGGTACACCTCCGACACTCTCAGGTACACCTCCGACACGCTCAGGTACACCTCTGACACTCTCAGGTACACCTCTGACACTCCCAGGTACACCTCTGACACTCCCAGGTACTCCTCTGACACACCCAGGTACACCGCTGACACTCCCAGATACACCTCAGACACTGACAGGTACACTTCCTATACTCCCAGGTACACCTCTCACACTCCGAGGTACACCTCTGACACTCCCAGGTACTCCACTGACACTCCCTGGTACTCCTCTGACACACTAGGTACACCTCAGACACTCCCAGGAACACCTCAGACACTCACAGGTACACCTCTGACACTCACAGTTACACCTCTGACACTCCCAGGTACACCTCTGACACTCCCTGGAACTCCTCTGACACTCCCAGGTACACCTCAGACACTCCCAGGTACACCTCAGACACTCCCAGGTACACTCCTCAGACACTCCCAGGCACACCCCAGACACTCCCAGGTACACTCCGGGATACCTCCAGGCACACCTCCGACACTCCCAGGTACACCTCTGACACACCAGGCACACCCTGACACCCCAGGCACACCTGAGACACCCCAGGCACACCTCAGACACCCCAGGCACACACCTCAGACACTCCCAGGTACACCTCAGACACTCCCAGGTGCACCTCAG
Organism: Homarus americanus; assembly: GCF_018991925.1. NCBI lineage: Eukaryota > Metazoa > Arthropoda > Malacostraca > Decapoda > Nephropidae > Homarus > Homarus americanus. The sequence goes on from NW_024719376.1 coordinate 33,160, forward strand.
ACACTCCCAGGTGCACCTCAGACACCCCCAGGTGCACTTCAGACACTCCCAGGTGCACCTCAGACACTCCCAGGTGCACCTCAGACACTCCCAGGTGCACCTCCGACACTCCCAGGTACACCTCCGACACTCCCAGGTACACCTCTGATACTCCAAGATACACCGCTGACACTCCCAGGTACACCTCTGACACTCCCAGGTACACCCCTGACACTCCCAGGTACTCCTCTGACACTCCCAGGTACTCCTCTGACACACCCAGGTACACCGCTGACACTCCCAGATACACCTCAGACACTGACAGGTACACTTCCTATACTCCCAGTTACACCTCTCACACTCCCAGGTACACCTCTGACACTCCCAGGTACTCCACTGACACTCCCTGGCACTCCGCTAACACACTAGGTACACCTCAAACACTCCCAGGAACACCTCAGACACTCACAGGTACACCTCTGACACTCACAGTTACACCTCTGACACTCCCAGGTACACCTCTGACACTCCCTGGTACTCCTCTAACACTCCCAGGTACACCTCAGACACTCCCAGGTACACCTCAGACACTCCCATGTACACCTCAGACACTCCCAGGTACACCTCCGACACTTCCAGGTACACCTCCGACACCCAGGTACACCTCAAACACTCCCAGGTACACCTCAGACACTCCCAGGTGCACCTCAGACACTCCCAGGTGCACCTCAGACACTCCCAGGTACACCACTGACACTGCCAGGTACACCTCAGACACTCCCAGGTATACAACTGACACTCCCAGGTACACCACTGACACTCCCAGGTGCACCTCTGACACTCCCAGGCACACCTCTGACACTCCCAGGTACACCACTGACACTGCCAGGTACACCTCAGACACTCCCAGGTATACAACTGACACTCCCAGGTACACCACTGACACTCCCAGGTGCACCTCAGACACTCCCAGGTGCACCTCTGACACTCCCAGGTGCACCCCTGACACTCCCAGGTACACCTCTGACACTCCCAGGTACACCTCTGACATTCTCAGGTACAACTCTGACACTCCCAGGTACACCACTGACATTCCCAGGTACACCTCTGACACTGCCAGGTACACCTCAGACACTCCCAGGTATACAGCTGACACTCCCAGGTACACCACTGACATTCCCAGTTACACCCCTGACACTCCCAGGTACACCCCTGACACTACCAGGAACACCCCTGACACTCCCAGGTACACCTCAGACTCTCCCAGGTACACCTCAGACACTCCCAGGTACACCTCACACACTCCCAGGTACACCCCTGACACTCCCAGGTACACCTCAGACACTCCCAGGTACACCTCACATACTCCCAGGTGCACCTCAGACACTCCCAGGTGCTCCTCAGACACTCCCAGGTGCACCTCAGACACTCCCAGGTGCACCTCAGACACTCCCAGGTGCACCTCAGACACTCCCAGGTGCACCTCAGACACTCCCAGGTACACCTCTCACACTCCCTGGTACACACCTGACACTCCCAGTTCACCTCATACACTCCCAGGCACACCTCTGACCTCCCAGGTACACCTCTGACACCCCCAGGTACAGCTCTTACACTCCCAGGTACACCACTGACACTCCCAGGTACACCTGAGACACTCCCAGGTCACACCTCTGACACTCCCCAAGAACACCCTGACATTCCCAGGTGCACCTCAGACATCCCAGGTACCTCCTGACACTCCCAGGTACACCCCTGATACTCCCAGGTACACCCCTGAGCCTCCCAGGAATACCTCCGACACTCCCAGGTACACCTCAGACACTCCCAGGTACACCTCTGATACTGCCAGGTGAACCTCTGACACTGCCAGGAACACCACTGACACTCCCAGGTACACCTCAGATATTCCCAGGTACACCTCTGACACTCCCAGGTACACCTCTGACACTCCCAGGAACTCTTCTGACACTCCCTGGTACACACCTGACACTCCCAGGTACACCTCATACACTCCCAGTTACACCTCAGACACTCCCAGGTACACCTCTGACACTCACAGGTACACCTCTGAGCCTCCCAGGTACTCCTCTGACACTCCCAGGTACTCCTCTGATACACCCAGAACACACACCTGACACTCCCAGGTACACCACTGACCTCCCAGGTACCTCTGGCATTCCCAGGTATACCTCTGACACTCCCAGTTACAAGTCCTGACACTCCCAGGTACCTCAGACACTCCCAGGTACACCTCAGACACTCCCAGGTGCACCTCAGACACCCCCAAGTACACCTCTGACACTCCCAGGTAAACCTCTGACATTCCCAGGTACACCCCTGACACTCCAGGCACACCTCTCGACACTCCCAGGTGCACACCTCTGACAATGCCAGGTACACCTCTGACACCTCAGGCACACCTCTGACACCCCAGGTACACACCTGACACACCCAGGTGCACACCCCATACACCCCAGGCACACCTCTGACACTACCAGGTACACCTCTGACACTCCCAGGTACAGCTCTGACACTCCCAGGTACACCACTGACACTCCCAGGTACACCTTGAGACACCTGCACACCTCAGACACTCCCAAGAACACCCCTGATACCCGGTGGCACACCTCAGACACTCCCAGGCACACCTCTGACACTCTCAGGTACACACCCCTGACACCCAGGTACACCCCCGACACTCCCAGGAACCACCCCAGGCACACCTCAGACACCCCAGGCACACCTCTGACACCTCAGGTGCACCTCTGACACTGCCAGGAACACCACTGACACCCCAGGCACCTCAGATATTCCCAGGTACACCTCTGACACTCCCAGGTACACCTCTGACACTCCCAGGAACTCTTCTGACACTCCCTGGTACACACCTGACACTCCCATGTACACCTCTGACACTGCCAGGTGCACCTCTGACACTGCCAGGAACACCACTGACACTCCCAGGTACACCTCAGATATTCCCAGGTACACCTCTGACACTCCCAGTTACACCTCAGACACTCCCAGGTACACCTCTGACACTCCCAGGTACACCTCTGACACTCCCAGGTACTCCTCTGACACTCCCAGGTACTCCTCTGACACACCTGGTACACACCTGACACCCCAGGTACACCACTGACAATCCTAGGTACACCTCTGGCATTCCCAGGCATACCTCTGACACTCCAGTTACAAGTCTGACACCCCCAGGTACACCCTGACACCCCAGGCACACCCCAGACACCCCCAGATACACCTCAGACACCCCCAGGGCACACCTCTGACACCCCAGGTAAACCCTGACTTCCCAGCACACCTCTGACACTCCCCAGGTACACCTCGACACCCCCAGGTACACCTCCTGACAATGCCAGGCACACCTCTGACACTTCCAGGTACACCTCTGACACTCCCTGGTACACACCTGACACCCCAGGTTCACCCTCATACACTCCCAGGCACACCCCTGACACTCCCCAGGCACACCTCTGACACTCCCAGGTACAGCTCTACACCCAGGTACACCACTGACACTCCCAGGCACACCTGAGACACCCCAGGCACACCCCTGACACTCCCCAAGAACAACCCTGACATTCCCCAGGCCACCCCAGACACCCCAGGCACCCCTGACACCCCAGGTACACCCCTGATACTCCCAGGTACACCCCTGACACTCTGGAATACCTCCTGACACTCCCAGGTACACCTCAGACACCCCACACCTCTGATACTGCTGGTGAACCCCTGACACTGCCAGAAACACCACTGACACTCCCCAGGTACACCTCAGATATTCCCAGGCACACCCTCTGACACCCCAGGTCACACCTCTGACACTCCCAGGAAACCTTCTGACACCCTGGCACACACCTGACACTCCCAGGTACACCCCACACCCCAGTTACACCCCAGACACTCCCAGGCACACCTCTGACACCTCACAGGCACACCCCTGACACTCCAGGTCACCTCCTGACACCCCAGGCACCCCTGATACACACCTGCACACACCTGACACCCCAGGTACACCACTGACAACCCCAGGCACACCCCTGGCATCCCAGGCATACCCCTGACACCCCAAGCACACCTCAGACACCCCAATGCACCTCACACTCCCAGGTACACCCTCTGATACGCCCAGGTCACACCTCCTGGCCTCCAGGCATACCCCAGACACCCAGGTACACCTCTCACACCCCAGGCAGACCCCCAGACACCCCAGGCACACCTCTGACACCCCAGGCACACGTCTGACACCCAGGCACACCTCTGACACCCCAGGCACACCCCAGACACCCCAGGTACAACCTCAGACACCCCAGGCACACCCCAGACATTCCCCAGGCACAACCCCTGACACCCCAGGCACACCCCTGACACACCCAGGCACACCTCTGACACCCCAGGCAGACCCCAGACACCCCAGGCACACCCCTCACATTCCCAGGCACACCCACTGACACCCCAGGCACACCTCCTGATAACTCAGGTACACCTCAGACACTCCCCAGGCACTACCTCTGACACTCCCCAGGCACACCTCAGACACTCCCTGCACCCTCTGACACTGCCAGGTACACCTCTGACACTGCCAGGTACACCCCTGACACTCCCCAGGCACACCTCAGACACCCCAGGCACACCCTCTGACACCCCAGGCACACCCCTGACACCCCAGGCACAGCCTGACACTCCCAGGCACACCACTGACACTCCCCAGGCACACCTGAGACACTCCCAGGCACACCTCTGACACTCCCAGAACACCCCTGACACCCCAGGCACACCTCAGACACTCTGCACACCTCTGACACTCCCCAGGCACACCCCTGACACTTCCAGGTCCATCCCTGACACCCCAGGAACACCTCCTGACACTCAGGTACACCTCAGACACTCCCCAGCACACCTCTGACACTGCCAGGTGCACCTCTGACACTGCCAGGAACACCACTGACACCCCAGGCACACCCCAGATATTCCCAGGCACACCCTGACACTCCCCAGGCACACCTCTGACACTCCCAGGAACCCCGACACCCCACACACCTGACACTCCCCAGGCACACTCTGACACTCAGGCACACCTCAGACACCCCAGGCGCACCTCTGACACTCCCAGTTACACCTCCGACACCCCAGCCACACCCCTGACACTCCCAGGCACACCTCTGTCACCCCAGGTACACCTCTGACACTCCCCAGGTACACCTCTGACACCCCAGGCACACCCTGACACCCCAAGCACACCTCAGACACTCCCACGCACACCTCACACACTCCCCAGGTACACCTCTGACACGCCCAGGCACACCTCTGGCTCTCCCAGGCATACCCCAGACACCCCAGGCACACCCCTGACACTCCCCAGGCAGACCCCAGACACCCCAGGCACACCCTCTGACACCCCAGGCACACGTCTGACAACCCCAGGCACACCCTCTGACACCCCAGGCACACCCCAGACACCCAGGCACACCCCAGACACCCCAGGCACACCCCAGACATTCCGGCACACCCCTGACACTCCCAGGC
>NW_024719377.1:0-19794 GCF_018991925.1 Homarus americanus
ACACCACCTCCCCTATAAATAACATTATTTCGGTTATTTACATTAAGAGAGTTACAGGGTGTATTCAAAAGGTATTTGAAGGCTAATTTTGTTTTTCAATTTCTGTGTGTGTGTGTGTGTGTGTGTGTGTGTGTGTGTGTGTGTGTACACCTCGTCACACATGACAGCCTTTACATCAGACCTGTGTGGTCTGTCATCTCTCCACCTCGACCCTCCACATAAAACCTTCACTGGACGAAAAGTTTATAATTTTTAGCCCCTCTCCTCAGAGTTATGAGTTAGTGTTAAAATGTATTATAATTGACCTTCCTTCAGTTTCGTTTATCTAGGTGTGTGCTTAAGAAAATACCTAATGTTATATGGAAACAGTTCCCGTAGTTTGATCTATACGTTATGTCAAGGCGTTCGGTACATCATGGTACCCACTCAGGTCAGGACTTATGGCTTCACCTGAGGAGTGGGATGCACGTAAACGTCGGGGAATAAAATGGTCTTGTGGTTGAGGTGTGTTTCTTTGTCCGTTACTGAGGTGACCCTATGCACTTGTGTGTGGAGGAGGGGGGAGAGAGGAATTGGTTTTAATTTCGCAAATTTTTTTTTGTTACATCTTGCCACAGTATTATCGGATATATACGAGAATGATAATAAGTGGCTGTATGAGAATACTTTGTCAGTAATGTACGCTTTCCTAGTATTACAGTATGTTATCTGCCAACCTTTATCTACGAAAAATATGAATGTTTTAACCCAGTTATGTGTATCTGAAGGATTACTAGTGGACATAATTTTTCTTTGAGTAATAACAGTCACACACCCGAGGGTGAATTTTGGAACGAACTATTTACTTTTGACATATCAATACTATAATATTGCTCCGAAACTATTAATAATTTCAAGTATACAGGCGCGTATTAGTTAAAATATACAGATTAAAGTAATGATTTCAGTTAATACGGACATACACGATATATTACTTTTATAATTAAGTGGTTTTCTGGTAACCAAACCCACTATAAATGACAGAAACTTACATTAACATATATAAGTTATAAGTTTTTGTTAACATACCGTTTATTATGAACCTTTCCAAGTACACCTAAAAGATATCTCATGAACACGGAAATATTGTGCCTACTTTTTAACACTAATTGATGACGTCAGGCAGCTATCAGGGCTACCAACATATCGGAAAAAATCAGTAATATGATCTGACAACATTATTGTTATTAGTATTGATATATTAGGGTCTCCTCCAGGTTATCTGTATATAAGCCTACTGCGTCTCATGCATTCTGACGTAGTTGTAGTACGTCTCATGCATCTGGCGTAGTTGTAGTGCGTCTCGTGTATTCTCACGTAGTTGTAGTGTCTCATGCATTAGGACGTAGTTGTAGAGTGTCTCATGCATTAGGACGTAGTTGTAGTGTGTCTCATGTATTCTGACGTAGTTGTAGTGTGTCTCATGCATTAGGACGTAGTTGTAGTGTGTCTCATGCATTAGGACGTAGTTGTAGTGTGTCTCATGCATTAGGACGTAGTTGTAGTGCGTCTCATGCATTAGGACGTAGTTGTAGTGTGTCTCATGCATTAGGACGTAGTTGTAGTGTGTCTCATGCATTAGGACGTAGTTGTAGTGTGTCTCATGCATTAGGACGTAGTTGTAGTGTCTCATGCATTGGACGTGAGTTGTGGTGACATGTGATGTATTCTGCAGCGTAGTTGTGGTATGTCTATTGGTTGTGCTGTGTCTCATGCATTAGGACAATAGTACTTCCATCTGTGTAGTTATAGTGCGTCTAGTAATTCTGACAACAACAGGGTGCATCCATAGTTACAGGCATGTGGTTGTAGTGCAGTATATTATTAGAGATTGTGGGGGTCATTGTTAGGGGTGTTGGTGAGGGAAGATTGTGGAGGTGATGGTGAGGGAAGGTTGTGGGGGTGATGGTGAGGGGTGGTTTGTGGGGGTGTTGGTAAGGGGTTTGTGGGGGGTGTTGGTGAGGGGTAGTTTGTGTGGGTGTTGGTAAGGGATGGTTGGTGTAGTGTTGGTGAGGATGTCTACCATTTTCGTTCGATAATGACTGGTGTACTGTATATGTTAACCTTATAGACCGTGTACTAACTTAGAGATGCGAACTAAAACACCGTAATAGTTGTTGAAACAGTAATAATACCATAACCTCAAGAACAACAACAACCTACGGCGCCTTACTTGATCGGGTTGTGTTGTAGTTGTGGGGTCCTCGTGTGATGTAGTACTAAAGGAAGCAATAAAAGCAGTATCTATCCCTCTGATGTACAGTTGCCAGCAAAAGTCCTCCCACAGCCCTGTGTAGCAGGGCCTCCCACAGCCCTGTGTAGCAGGGCTGTGGGAGGACTTTTGCTGGCAACTGTACATAGAATCATAATCAGATGAGATGTGACAAAGTAGTCATTAAGTATCACTCCGAGGGTACAGCCAGCCTGGTATGTTATCAGCGTGGAGCGTCACAACAGTATTGCTCTAATGATGTGATGTAATCAGCGTCCAGGTAAGGCCGGGGTAAGACTGGTAGGGGTGTTCCTTGTTGTAAATTGTCCACCGCGTCCCCCCTCACCCTCCTCTACCCTCGTGCCTGCTCCTGTTCATCTGTTGGTATTGATAGCGTCAGGTTTTATTACGGGAGAGTATTTTGAGGGATGGGGCGCCCCATCCTCCCGGCCCTATCCCACCTCGCCCTGCCCCGCCCGACGCAGCCCCGCCACCATACCCCTCGACCACAGACTTCCTACCTCCACACCTCGCCTTAGTTATCGTTAAGAAATGCATTAAAATATCTTCTTTCAGATTGTATTTTCAAAATCAGTCTGGTATTTCGGTATTGTTTTGTAGATTGAAGTTACTACGGTGGTGGAGTACCGTGCCAGGCAGCCCGAGGGTCGTGGCCACCCGTCACCGTTTTACACGTCAGCTAATATATTATTCAACAAAACACAATGACACATTTCATCTGCATCCCCTATTTTTGTTCATTTTCATCTTTTGAGTGGCATCTTTGATCAGTTCCTCGATATATCGACAGAAGTCCATAAACTTTCGTTAACACATGTGTGACAACATACTGAATCCGCAACTGATATCACATCAGATCAATGGAAGTTCTCCAAAACTGAATTATTCATGATCTATCATTATGACCAAAATATGTTGACAATTTTATTGGGTAACTGTCTTTAATTTTTTGCCTTATATCTTCAAGATTTCAGAATATTATTTGGAAAACGATCGTAGGTTTGAGGGAGACAGTAGCACACTTTTCACATTTCTTTTGTGGCCATCTTTGTCCGGCGGACAATCGTCGCGCGGCCGCTACGCACCACCACGTTGAAATTTGTAACCCCAGTGTTGCCGCATTCACGGTTTTGTACCATTTTTAGTTACGTATTTTTCCTGACATCAGAAAAATATCAAAGCGATCGGTATGTTAAAATGACCTTTCCCTCTCCGGACAATATGGACCAAATTCATATCCTCTTTCCTGATAGCCTCTCGATATGGAACACAGTCGCATACTTTCACCGGTTCCGATGAGATATTTGCCAGAGTATTAAAGGAATGTAAGGAAGAGCTTGTATGCCCTTAGCAAAGTTGTTAAACATGTCCTTAAAAACAGGTGTAGTACCAGAATCCTGAAGGATAGCGAATGTAATACCGATTTTCAAGAAGGGAGATAGATCACTATCCTCTAACTACCGCCCAATCAGTCTAACGTCAATAGTAGGCAAATTACTGGAAGCAATCATTTCAAACTCTATTCGAAATCACCTGGAGAAGCACCGATTGATCAAAGATTCCCAGCATGGCTTCACAAGCGGGCGTTCTTGTCTAACTAATCTATTAACATTCTTTTCATCAGTTTTCGAATCGGTGGACGAGGGGCACAATTATGATGTGGTATATCTCGACTTTAGCAAAGCCTTCGACAGAATCCCCCACGAAAGACTAATTAGAAAGGTAGAAGCACATGGCATCAAAGGTAATATCCTTAAATGGATCAGGGCGTGGTTACAGGACAGGAAACAGCGAGTGAGCATTAACGGCACTAAATCCCATTGGAGCAACGTCACCAGTGGAGTTCCCCAAGGCTCAGTACTTGGACCATTATTATTTATTATATACATAAACGACATATATATCGGCATTGACAGCAACATAAGTAAATTTGCTGATGACACCAAATTAGGCTGTATAATTAAATCTGATGAGGACTCAACAAAGCTACAAGAAAATCTAAACAAATTTTTCGAATGGTCTGAAAAATGGCAGACGAAATTCAACGTGGACAAACGTAAAGTACTCAGTATAGGAGATGTAAACAGAGAAACCAGTTACCAGATGAACAACGATGCCATTGAGAAATCCGACTGCGAGAGAGATTTAGGAGTAATGATAAGTAGGAACCTTAAGCCAAGTAAAAAATGTATATTTGCTCGAAACAAGGCTAATAAAGTACTTGGGTTCATACAAAGGAGTGTTGGTAACAAGACTAGCGGGGTCATCCTAAAACTATATCTTGCGCTTGTGAGACCTCACTTGGATTACGCAATTCAATTCTGGTTACCTTATTACAGAGTACAGAGACAGGTTAAAGCATCTTAATTTGCACTCCCTCGAGAGACGTAGAGTGAGAGGCGATATGATAGAGGTATATAAATGGAAGTCAGGGCTGAACAAAGGGGACATTACAAAGGTACTCAAACTATCCAACCAAGAACAAACTCGTAACAATAGTTTTAAATTAGACAAATTTAGATTTAGGCGCGAAATAGGTAAACACTGGTTTGGTAACATAGGTTGGATGCTCATATGAGCAGTTGCGGTTGGGTTTAAATGGGACTGCCCAGTATGGGCCAATAGGCCCCCTGCAGTTTCCTCCATTCTTATGTTCTTATGAGACTGTCCTCTATGTGCGAGAGGACAGAGTCGAAATTCCCTTTTCTTTTGGGGGTATAACGGTCGGTCCGCGGCCTTTCCCGATTCACTAGTTTTTACTAATGCAATAGGAGGCAGAGGACCCGAAAACCCGGACTAAAACGAAATGGGTTAAATTCACTCCTCCTCAACCCCGCTGTAACAAACACTTAATGTGTTGTGCAGGTCGAGGTGAGGTGGTGCGATGTGTACCAAGAGTGAGGGTCACCGGGCAGGACATAGGGCGCTCTGGTGCCTGGTCACGACGCTCACCACGCCACCGCCATCACACAGAGGTTCCGGGAACTGATTCATTCATATCGATTGTTAAGTACAGTGACGCTGCCAGTTACGAGATGTCCACGTCTTCGCCCGACCACAGTTTGGTCATGTCTACAGCTTGGCCATGTTTACAGTTTCATGTCTACAGCTTGGCCATGATTACAGTTTCACGTCTACAGCTTGGCCATGATTACAGCGTCATGTCTACAGCTTGGCCATGTTTACAGCGTCATGTCTACAGCTTGGCCATATCTACAGCTTGGCCATATCTACACAGCTTAGCCATGTTCACAGCGTCTTGTCCATAGCTTGGCCATGTTCACAACCTGACCACATCTACAGCTTGGGCAAGTCCACAACCTTTCCACGTCCACCACACGGCCATATCATAGCTTGGTCATGTCTAGAGCTTGGCCATATCCACAACCTAACCAAGTCCACAACTTGGCTATGTGTACAGCTTGGCCATGTCCACAACCTGACCAACTCCATAGCTTGGTCATGTCCACAACTTAGCTATATCTACAGCCTGGTCATATCTATAATCTGGCCATGTACACAACCTGACCACGTTTGCAGCTTGGCCATGTCGCCAATTAAGTCTGGCCATATGAAGAGACTGGCTGTGACTTCAGGCTGACAATGATCACATAGTAATGGCTTCAGTTTAGCTTCAGGTGTACATATATATTAGCCTTATATATAGCTGCAACTTGTTTATAGCTTCGCCTTATCTATAGCTACACTTTATAGCTTCACCGTAATAGCTTCACCGCATTAATAGTTTCACCGTATTTATAGCCTCACCGTATTAACAGTTTCTGCATATTTAAAGCTTCACCGAATTTATAGCTTCACCGTATTTATAGCTTCATCATATTTATAGCTTCACCATACTTATAGCTTCATATTATTTATAGCTTCACCATATTTATAGCTTCACCATACTTATAGCTTCATATTATTTATAGCTTCACCATATTTATAGCTTCACCATATTTATAGCTTCACATTATTTATAGCCTCATATTTATAGCTTCACCATATTTATAGCTTCACTGTATTCATAGCTACCTTATTTATAGCTTCACCATATTTATAGTTTCACCTTATTTATAGCTTCACCGTATTTATAGCTTCACCTTATTTATAGCTTCCCCATATTCATAGCTTCACCACATTTGTCGTGTTTAGAGTGTACACAGGCTGCCTGGGTCTATAATTAATCTGACCGTATATACTCCCTCACTAACTATAATCTGGCCGTATACACAACCCTCCCTACTAACTATAATCTGGCCGTATGCATAACCCTCCCTACTAACTATAATCTGGCCGTATGCATAACCCTCCCTAGTAACTATAATCTGGCCGTATACACAACCCTCCCTACTAACTATAATCTGGCCGTATACATCCTCTCTCCTCCCCACCCCCCACTAGCTATAATCTGGCCGTACCACATCTCAGTCCACACCGCCATACCTAAAATTCTACAGCATTATCCAATTGTCAGTAGAGGTGATTATTATATGCCGTGACGGTATTGTATTTTGCTTAACGGCTACAGTAGTTAAGATGCTTATGTTTGTAAAATGAACCTAACCTAACCCCACCAGAGGTAGTGTTAAGGGTGAAATAAACTATGGGGGTCTAATCTTCATGTGATCCCTTAACACCATATAGCTTGCTCTCTTTTCCTGACATAGATTTTATAGTACCCAGATTTCATTGTTTGCCAGATAGTGTTGGTGGTGATGTTATCCTTGGACGGTAATAACAGAGTACTGTATTTGCTTTGTGGGTACAGTACTGATGACTGTATTCGTATACATCAACCAAATGATACTTTGTACCCTTCAACACGTAACAAACCCTCTAGCTTCAGTATTACCTCCCTATTCCTCTTCCCTATTCCACCTTCCTATTCCCCCTTCCTATTCCCCCTTCCTATTCTCCCTTCCTATTCCCCCTTCCTAGCATAGATTTGGTATGTAAATTTGCCTACTATAACCAGGTGCTATTGTAAAGATATTATCAACTGTAGCATGTAAGGTGATTACATGATAAGATAGCATAAAACACACACACACACACAGCTGTTACACAAAAAAATTAACAGGTAGGAACAGGTAAGATAAACACTTCGTCAGGAGGAGGAACGCAGCAATCATCCCATGCAGCCGTACAGGTGATGGCGTAGTGTGGAGAGAGATATAGGACATGGCAACCTGCAGGGGACACCAGAAGATTACAGCGTGTGTGTGTGTGTGTGTGTGTGTGTGTGTGTGTGTGTGTAAATAATAATGATAATAATAATTAACGGTTTATTGGAGAAGTTCTACAGCCCGAAGACTGAAAATATATATTGGACAAAAATGACTTATTACATACAAAGACATGGGGTGGGTGGGTCGTTTAACAAAAGCTTTCATTATTGAAAGGAGAAGGAATAATGATTGAACATACAAATTATTATAGTTTACAGTTGATGGCCCGGGCCTGGACTGGTCATGGAGACACCAGGTGGTGTGGTGTTCACGTGGTGTAGTAACTCGTCCTCGGGTGTTGATATGAAAGACCTCACGTGTATGTGTGCGTATAGATTTATTCGTTTTGTTTATCATAGATTACAACCATAACTAATTTTATGGTCCTTTCGTTCCCTCTCTATAGATTTTCATAATTTTGTTTGGTCTTTATTATTATTATTATTGTTTTTATCTTTTTTGGGGGGGGGTGTGTTATTCTCTCTCTCTCTCTCTCATCCAGATATGTATATTTGACTGAAATACTTTTAATCTCTTCATGAACTTTTATTACAATACTGTAATTATAACTTGAACGTCGTATTAGAGGTTTACTTTATAAAGTGACTTATCAGAAGGAGAGAAATGACTGCACTGGACAATCCCTCGAGTGACGTCTTCAGATTCCTAGTTAAATCTCATACATTGTCTTCTCTTAAGGGAACTTCCAGTATGTATACAGTCAGGGTCAAAAGTTCGTTCCATCCCATTATGAAGCAGCATCGACCCCAAATGAGACAACAGTCAGTTCGGAGACTCATTCTCGCGACTCGGTTTCACCACAGGAGCGAACTTTTATCCATGACTATTTTATTCATTTTTATTTTTTGATGAGAATAAAATCTTGGCGTACTATTTGCATGTTTTAGCATTTATTTATTTATTTATTTATTTATTTATTTATTTTGGGGTGGGGTGGGGGGGGTGTATGAAGGTTTGTCATTAATTCTGGACTTAAACCTTATGATGGGAGTGCTTAAGAAAAGTTTGTTACCTCAGTAGTATTTTTTCTTTAGATAATTGCAGAATGTAAACACCATCATTTGAGAGCCGCTTCAGCGCTTAATGCATTGAGTGACGTCATCAGCCACTCGAGTTTGTCAGAAATTTAACCCCTTGAGTAGATGACTTAACCCTTTGAGTACGATCACTTAACCCTTTGAGTATGATCACTTAACCCCTGAGTACTATAACTTGACCTCTTCAATACACTGACTTAACCCCTTGAATATTTGAGGAATAAGTCGTCATACTCAAGCGGTTAAGTCATCGTACTCGTGTCGTTAAATCATCGTACTCGTGTCGTTAAATCACCATACTCATATATTTAAGTCATCGTTATTCAAGGTGTTGAGTCATAGTACTTATGGGTTAAGTCTTCGTACTCAAGGGGTTGATGACGTCACAACATTCATTAAGCGCTGAAGCGGCTTTCAAGGTTTGGTTAGGTTAGGTTAGGTTAGGTTTGGTTTGGCTAGGTTTGGTTAGGTTAGGTTAGAATTACACAGAACATTATGTAATTTGCTGATGTTTTAAGCTATTGGACTTTGATTGGACTTTATTATATATAAGTGGTTAACAGTTATTTGTTTCACACAGTTATCTGGATTCTGGTAAGGCCTTTCTTTAAAGTGGTATCAACAGATGTCTTTGAGCTGGTTTTTATCCCTGAGTGTGTGTCCTTTAGAGGCACAGACGAACTTGTTGGTTGGTTGTGCTCGCTGGACGACAGGTGGAAGGCTGCCGGACACACCTCCACCAGCTCACATACTCAACCTGTAGAAGAAGTAATTGTCTTGTTGTTCTATAGTGGATGTTTGATGTTTTTCAGATGTTTATAGTAGGAGTCACAGATGGTGTAAACAGAGTAACGATCAGTACAACAACAGATTTATACATACAAAATACATATGTAAACATGTATTTTGTTAACATGTATTTGGTTACTGTGATTTCTTCTGAGCTATCATAACAGTGATAAAAACCGCTTAATTTTCCTGATGTTGGGATAATTGGTTGTCTTATGCGTACGGTTGTTACTGCTGTCTACACACACTCACACACACAGACACACACACACACACACACACACACACACCATATTAACAAGCATGTATATACTGTACATGGCGCGTCTTCACGATACTGTATATAGACTGGTAGGATCAAGTGTTGTGTTGCGCAGCGGAGACGACTGAGGGGTCACACAGGTCCCAATTTTAGGTCCTGATTATAAAAGGACTTCATCGTACCTAGGATATATTAGGGCCTTTTAGGATTGGGATGGAATAGAATTAAGGACCTACTAGGATTTTGGTTGATGAGGTTAGGTTAGGTTAGGTTAGGTTAGGTTGTTAGGTTAGGTTAGGTTGGAGTCTTTGTGGATTGGGCCCGTTTAAACAATCACCCACACAACCACCAGACCAGGGCCACAACAAGACCGAAAAGTGTAAAAAAAAACAAAAAAATTGACCCAAATATTCAAAATGTCTACACAATGACAAATATCGCCTCTTAATCATTATTTTTCGAGTCTGACCACACGATAAAACCCTCAAGTGTCTGATAAAGGTTCTCCAGATACCGCTGACAACACGATATGGCCATTTAAAACCCATCGGGGGGGCGGCGGGTGGTGACTCAATGTGGCCTGGCAGGTTTTTTTTACGGGGATTAGCCCACCAAGGCACAGGACTCCACATCGGTCACTAAGGTGTGTCGTGTTCCCTCCCCCACACCCTGTCAGTTACTGTGACTCCCCAAAACCTCACGCTGTTGCTTGTTACTGGTACCAGGCACTTGATAGTAATGTCAGATGCTCCTTGCGTTATTTTCATATCACTAAGGCTTATTACTCTCTCTCTCTCTCTCTCTCTCTCTCTCTCTCTCTCTACTACCACCACGTGATGGCCGGAATCCACAACAAATACTAGATTCTCTGTTCCTTTAATGTGTTATTCGTCTTTTCTTACTGATGTGAAGGATGTGTTGTGTTGTAGCTCCGTTATTGGTTCAGGGTCCTCATGGTATCACTCTAGTTTAATATCTGTCTCGCTTCCCATCACATAGAGTCACCCGTCACCAGCCTGTTCTAACTGTCCGTCCCACCACTTAGCATCACCCATCACCAGCCTGTTCTAACTGTCCGTCCCACCACTTAGCATCACCCATCACCAGCCTGTTCTAACTGTCCGTCCCACCACTTAGCATCACCCATCTCTAGCCTGTTCTAACTGTCCGTTTCGTAAACCACACGACGTCTGGCTCTCCAAGATGTGTTGATTGACAACGTGAAGGTATGTTGGTCAGTGTGAGTTAAGGAGAGTGACTTCTGTAGTGGGGAAGGAGTGAGTTAAGATTGAGTTTAGGCCTTAGTTCTTAATAGGCCCCGATCCATTAGGTGTGGGGCCCATTTGACGAGCCACCAATAATTTAGTAGTGCGGTAGTGAGAACGTCATCACCTCTCACAGTTGCAGCAGTAGAGACGACATAAGGGAAGTGTGTTGACATAGTCTGTCGTGTTATTCACCCAAGCGATACACCCGGGTCACACAACAATGTTTCTTATTTGATTACAGTTCCCAATATTTTCGTCCCCCCCCCCCAACACATTGCCCTAACATCTATCATGGTTATTACCCTCCCACACATCCCCTTACATAAACCTCGACTACCCTCACACATCCAGTCTCCCCACATATACACTCCCCCCTCACACACACACACTTCATAACTCGTAGTTAACTTGTGTAGTCACTCCTTGTCTATCTCACTTTAGTACCGTAACTGTTCTGAAACTGTTAAAAGATCCAGTCCTCCTTGTCATCATATACAAGTAATATTATTTACCACTAATATTACTTGTGTATTTCTTGACAACAAAGTGACCCACTCATCTCTGTTTAGTTTATATTTTCAGTTTTTTGCCTGCCATATTTTTCAATAAACCGTTTAATTATTATTACTACTGTACTACACACTTCCAACGTTTCCCGACACCCACAATCTGACACTATCCAGTTTATCCTATGTTGTTTTTACGTGTTTTTCTCTATATGAAAAACTATAATAAATACTAAATTGCTGTTATTAATAACTTATATACTGTAATTATATGTTATGGGAGGGTAGTGTGGAGCGATGGTGAGGCGCGGTGGGGGTGGTTGTGGGAACAGGGGCAGTGTAGAGGGTCGCCATCAGTAGCCAACACACACACACGTCACACATGCCAGTCACCACTACCGCCACCACCAACCACACACTAGTACACACCTTCCTCATATCGCAACACCATCATCATCTTCATCAGCCAATCACAGTCGCCTCTTTTTATCATCTTCCTTCCTCGCCCAATCACACGCGAGAGTGGGAATGGCGCGTTTTTTATCAATCCCAAAACCCGCCCCTTTCCTGTATGTGGTGTAATTATTGGAGGCCGGCGGTAATGCGCGGCGCCCCATTGGTTGAGGCTGCAGCTGCCGGGTTATTCAGGTAATAGGAAGGTCCTTATAAAGAAGTCGGAACGTGATTTATCGGCGGGTGTGTGGGAGCCATGGGGGAGGACGTGTGTGTCTCCTCCTCCATTTAGTGAAGTTTCTCTCTTACATTGTATTATCACACCACCTGAATGATCCCCTTCACACATAACTCACCAAGTCTTGTGTTTTATTAGTTAGTGATGATGTGATAATATTTTTGAGGCGTATATGATAAGTGTGTTTGGTAGTGCATTCTAAACCTCCATTACATAAGTGGGTGTGTCGGATACCACCGTCCACCCCCTCCTTCTTCACTACCTCCCCCTATACACTCCTTCCCCTCCCTTCACCCCCTCCCCTTCTCTCCATCCCCCCCTCCCCCACCACCTCCTCATACCTTACCCTTAGCGGTGAAAAATCCCTCATTGTGGCTCCAAATCTTTTAAAATGGCAAAGAAAACCTTTTCCCATGAGGCGGACGGACGGGTGGAGGAGCCATAAGAGCTTTCCTGAAATTCGTTATGATTTTCTCGGCTAGTCCATCCCTCGGGCCACGGCGGTTTCTACAGGGTTTTCTCAGGGACTCTCTCCGGTTTCTGCGGGTGTTCCCATGGCTGAGGTGTTTACAGGTCAAGACGTTTTGTGACTGTTAACTGTCTGGGAGGGAAGGAGGGGGTGACGGATGCCGAGGCTTTGTTCTGTCCCCTTCCGCCCCGACGTGTCACCTGAGACCCGCCAGCCAGTTACGACAGGACTGTGTGACCATTGCTATTATCACCACCACTACCACTGCTATTATCATCACTACCACCACCATTTCTGTGACTACCACCACGTATCACCACTCACCACCACGTCATCTGCACCACTTTTAATCACCACTAATCCTACTACTAACGTGACCACTGCTGTTATCACCACCACTACCACCACCACCACCACCAACACTGAAACTTGTTACTGTTCGCTTTGTGACCATTCCTCTCCCCTCTCCTTCTCTGTCTTTCTTCCATCTTCTTTCTCTTCTCTCCTCTTTCTCCTCCTTCTTTCTTCCTTCTCACTTTCCTCCTACTCCTTATCTTCTTCCTTCTCCTTCCTCCGCCTCTTCTTCTTCCTCTTCCCCTTTATGTCCCTCCTCTTGTTCCTCCTCTTCTCCTCCTCCTCCTCCTCCTCCCCCTTCTCCTCCTCCCCATCCTCCTCCCCCTTCTCCTCCCTCCTTCCCTCTCCTCTCCCCCCTCCTCCCCTCCTTCCCTCCCCATCCCTCCTCCCCTCTCCCCTCACTCCCTCTCCCCTCCTCCCCCCTCCCCCCTCCTCCCCCCTCCTTCCCCTCCCCCCTCCTCCCCCTCCTTCCCTCCCCCTCCTCCTCCCCTCCCCTCCCTCCCCTCCCCCTTCTCCCTCCTCCCCTCTCCTCCCCTCCTCCCCCTCTCCTCCTCCCTCCTCCTTTTCCCTTCCCTCCCTCCTCCCCTCCCTTCCTCCTCCCCCCTCCTCCCTCTCCCTCCCTCCCCTCCCCCCCTCCTCCTCCCCTCCTCCCTCCTCCTCCCCTCCTCCTCCCCTCCTCCTCCCCTCCTCCCCCTCCCCCTCCTCCCCTCCTCCCCCCTCCTTCCCCTCCTCCTCCTCCCCCCTCCTCTTCCCCCTCCCCCCTTCCTCCTCCTCACCCAGGGAGAGATGGACGAGAGATACAAGTCGTGTAATATCCGCTGAGGACGCTGCTAGTGACGTCATCATCTCAGGCCTGGCCTGGCGTGGACTTGGAGCCTATACCTATAGTCTTAGTAGCCCCATTGCTTACATTGCCCCGTAGCCCGTCCTCGAAAAGCTATACCTGATTTATGGGTTCATCGTGTAGCCCCCTTCCGTCCCTCCCTCCCCCTCTCTCAGTAGTGGCTGTATAAGAAACGTGTAAAATACTCCAGCTATATAGTAAACGTGTTCGTATGTATAGCCTCAGTTGTGCTACACGATGAAAAACTACTAGACGATGGCAGGTCTGTGGCACCTTGGGGAGTCTAGCCAGTTACACCAAGTTACCTCCGTGAATTTCCGCCTTTATTTAGTTGTGGTCGTATTCTTTAATACGCTAGTTGTTAACATTTAGGTGAGAATAAGTAAATATTATCAAAACATCATTGTAAAACTCATAAGTGACTTTGTAATATAATTCAGTCGAGATAATAATATAAACACGAACGTGCTGGTCAAGCTCAGAGCTGTCCAAGGGTCATCTGGCCCTCCGGGTCGAGGTTGATCGGTGTTTTTTTTTCTTTTTTCTTTTAATTGTTTCAATATGTGTTAAAGTCATTACTGTGTTAACAATATAATATAAAAGACAAAGAACATTTAAATATACGTATTTAGTTTCAGGGTTTAATTAGTTATTTATTACTTACATTTATTACTATGATATTTGTTTTCGTCTCATGTGTACAGTTTAAGTCTTTACTGTTGTTTTAAGTAACTTTAGATTTAGTTGTTTTTCTCCTAAACTTATGTTGACATTTACATTGTTTAGAATATATCATATAACGCGTCATGATCATCCTGTGTTTATAAAGATCAGAGTTAAGTAATATTCCTTAAGGTTAAGTTACTTAAACTATTCACGTGGACCTAATATGATGACCTACATGGTCACCTATGGCCAGTGTGTGTGTCCGCTAAGTAGGGGTAAAGGAATACTTTTATTGTTATAATAATGTAAATTAATTTACACATAATAATATTATCACTGTTTCATATAAGACGTCATTTACAATCATAAGATATTCAAATATACCTAAAGCAGGTTACGTTACGTTACGTTACGTTACGTTACGTTACGTTACGTTATGTTTTGTATAAAGCTTTTCATTTGTATGTATTACTGTAAGGAAAAAATGACAATAAGTGTTAAATTTAATACAAATGTAAACTAAAGTGTAAAAAAATCAGAAGGAAAAATGACAATAAAAATTGGATTGTCGGCCATTAACTTGGTAACACCTTTTGTATTAACCGATACGTGATGCCTTAATGAGCCTTAAGACACTGGTGCCGTTCTCACTGTAAGGCTGCTATAATTCTCTGACGCTGTTGTACACAACCGACTTAGTTGTTCCCACGGGTGTAGAGATGAACCAATGGCCTCCAGGCTGCTGGCACGAGGAACAACATTGATAGCCATTAAAAATTTAGATTGTTTGGGCCGAAATACTTTTACTTACGAAACACTGCTAGCATGTATTGGCAAGGGCAGCCCGGAACCGTCAGGAACTCCGCCGATTGGATCCCATAGGCCACCCTTCTTCGCCAATCTCCTTAGGTGCTGAAGCAACTGAGGGTCTTCAGGACTCCGCCGAGAGGGCCAGAACAGCCGTCCTCACGCCCCCAAGGAGTGATGCTAGCGAAGGTCCCGCTGGACCCCCCGAGTAAAGTTGAGACTTTTCCTCTATTTCTCTTTAAGACAGAGAGGCAACACTGGCTAGTGACGCTAAGAGTATCTACTGTCATATCTTGATATATTATGACTTATTTTATAGTGTCGTCCACAACACACTTAGACCTTGGTGTTTGTTTCTGTGAGTTAAGGAGATACAGTGAGTCAACCTGAGACGTTAGTCAGCTGGTGCACAAGTTT
Organism: Homarus americanus; assembly: GCF_018991925.1. Taxonomy (NCBI): domain Eukaryota; kingdom Metazoa; phylum Arthropoda; class Malacostraca; order Decapoda; family Nephropidae; genus Homarus; species Homarus americanus. Next base: position 15,635 of record NW_024719377.1, read on the forward strand.
TGAATTACGATCACAAGTACTCATATTTCATTATTTCTATTATCCTCGCTGGGTGGGAGATATAAACTAATGTTATAGTTATAGGCACCAATAACTCATGTAATGTTATCGGTATACAGTCCCCAGTAACTTATTGACATATTCTTCACAGTTTTTTTTTTTTTACGGGATTAGTCAGGTCACAGGTCAATGACCCACATCAGGGCCTGGGGGGCGAAAATATAATAATAATAATAATAATAATAATAATAATAATAATAATAGAGAGAAACATTATATGTATGTTGTGTTGTCAAGGTAAAAGAAACAATTGTGACCTGCAATTGTGTAAAAATGAGGCAGAAAGTCAATAAGAAGTGTGACGTAGATGTTTCATATTTATATACAGTAGCCTAATGAAGTGATGATCTTCACGGGCAGGAGGAGTTGTGCTGAAAGCCCGACGGTGTGTTCAGTGTCTTCCAGGAGCAGTATGATAGTGTGTAAGTTGGTGGATGATAAAGTGGCAACACACTGTAGGAGCCTCCTGAGGGATCCTCCACGTAATAAATGGTGAGTTATTGACGTGGGTCTTGTGTGTGTGTGTGTGTGTGTGTGTGTGTGTGACCTGTGGTGAAATGGTCAGCATCATGCCCGAGTTCGATCCTCGGGCTGGGTGAAACTATGGGCAAGTTTCTTTACGCCATTTGCCTTGGTCTACCCAGCAGTAATTGGTACCCTGGATGTTAATCGATTTGTGGATCGTGTTCCGGGGTAATGGTTAGCCAGTGCAGTTGGCGAGCTGTCCAGTCTTCTCGGACTATTCCTTGACACTGGGTCATGCAGCTCGTTAACTTAGCGTGAGTTAGTTGTGTTGGCGACAGCTTCTACACTTTAACAAATTCACGCCTAGGAGGCCCTTGGGCCGGCCATCCTCGATTTCGAGGGGCTTCCATTATTATGTGTGTGTGTGCTATATAATCCACTATGGATGTGGAAATCATTATTTTACTTGGACTGATGGATGACACGTCGGAGTGGATGTCGTCGCTCTATATGCGCCGGATGAATGTTGGAGGAGGTGACGACGGGTAGCATGAATAAGCTGGTTTACATTCTACCTTACCTATCATGCCTATGGCGACTGTATCCTGCCTACTGCTCGTATCACGGTGATAGCATGCCAGGTTCGTATAATCTAGCATGGGATGACGTACAAATAAAGAGATGAACATTTAATATACGATATAATGGACGTTACTAGTGAGCTTTGGGTATTACAAGTGGCTGGTACAGGTCGATGGTGATAGTATAGTGAGTAACCATAATTACTGGCCCATCCACAGGTCGAGCGTAGTGTGGGTAGAGGTCCTTGTGGACAGCGGCTCACACAGTAGCAACTCACACACCAACACAGCATAAGACCCTTGAATACTTATCACCAGTCGTTCAGGTCATACCTCCTTTTACTCTGAATATAAGGTAACTTTTACTACTCCCACTAACGTGAAATAAATAAATTATAACTTATGTCTACTGGAGCAGTAACATGTCCACTACCCACCAGTAAAAGGACACAGCATCAATTTGGGAATATGTCTGAGGCCAACGCTGGAGTATCTGGTGATGTCCCGCACTACATGATCTTGTCAGGACCACAGTACAGCAGCAGGCCAAGTCTCATGCTATATGTTAACAGATACAGTCCTCTGATACACTGAACACACCGTCGGGCTGTCAGTACCACTCCTCCTGGCCGTGAAGATTATCACCTCATTAGCTGCCTGTTTATGAATATTAAACTATGAAACATCTACACTACACCTCTAACCAGTGGTAATTAATGTTAATATTACTTATACCATAATGTGAAGCATCCGGCAATAAGTTACTAGGGACTACAAGCCTTATAACATTACATGAATTACTGGGGACTATATGCCTATATACTTTATATAAGTTACTTAGGACTATATAACTATAACATTAGTTTATATCTCCCACCCAGCGAGGATAATAGAAATAATGAAATATGAGTACTTGTGATCGTAATTCAAAACTTGTGCACCAGCTGACTAACGTCTCAGGTTGACTCACTGTATCTCCTTAACTCACAGAAACAAACACCAAAGTCTCGGTGTGTTGTGGACGCCACTATAAAATAAGTCATAATATATCAAGATATGACAGAAGATACTCTTAGCGTCACTAGCCAGTGTTGCCTCTCTGTCTTAAAGAGAAATAGAGGAAAAGTCTCAACTTTACTCGGGGGTCCAGCGGGACCTTCGCTAGCATCACTCCTTGGGGGCGTGAGGACGGCTGTTCTGGCCCTCTCGGCGGAGTCCTGAAGACACTCAGTTGCCTCAGCACCTAAGGAGATTGGCGAAGAAGGGTGGCCTATGGGATCCAATCGGCGGAGTTCCTGACGGTTCCGGGCTGCCCTTGCCAATACATGCTAGCAGTGTTTCGTAAGTAAAAGTATTTCGGTCTAAACAATCTAAATTTTTAATGGCCATCAATGTTGTTCCTCGTGCCAACAGCCGGGCCCACGATCACTTGTTACCATCTATACCACTTACAGATTGATCATAATTGAAAGAAAATGAACTACTGCTACGCTTCAGGATTCACTTCCCTTAAGGATGACGTTGCATTAAGACACATAAAAATAACTACTTTGTATTATAATAATAAGCCACCTTTTATTGTCTGTTGTCACTCTTAGTTGTTAATGGCACCTGACACCTTAATAGTACAGCAGTCTGATATGATGAATTACCTGTAGGGGTCATAAATATGCCCGGCTCTACAGTGTATAGCATCATGACTTGTTTTATTAGTACATGGGATATTTCTCAATGTATGTGGATAAAATTAGGAACTTGTATTATATGAACTAATGAACAAATTCTCATCTTTCAGTTTTTGTAATATAAACAATGAGATTCCTTAGACTAGGTACAAGTAAAAAATAAAATATTTTCCTCTCCTTTGGTACGATTGTATATATCAATTGAATATTAAAACGCGTTATGTTATGACTCATAACATATCGTTGCTCATAAGTTATGAGCAACGATAGCCTACTGTTTCACGGACAATAATTTGACATAAGATACAATAATTTAAAATAAGGGATTTTCAACAGTCTATTGATTACTGAACCGTGTATATCAAGTTATCTCAAGAACCTAGAGTATGGCGCCTCCCTCACTACTCTCTGAAACAGCTTCAGTAAGTAAGGCTGCAGTTCAGGTGCGAACTTTCAAGGGTTCTGTGTAGTATTGTACATTAAGGTGTGGTTTGCACACTGTCCTGTCAGGAGCCTTGAGTATCATACACGTACTGTACACACATTAATTTTGTTTTGCTAACTATCAGTATGTAATTTCAACCTAACCTAATTATCAATGAGTTATTTAACCTAACCTAATATAACCTAAACTACTTATGCCAACCCAACATAACCTAAGAAATCGACCCAACAAAACTATCATGAAATAATTCAACCTAACCTAACCTAACCCAAGCTCATATTTGTCTCCGGCTGAAGTATACCTGACCACCTTTATGTCGTCCCATTAGGAAGCTGATGAGTCTGTGTTATATTTGTTCCTCATTACAAAACGAAATAAATCTTTAAATAATGTTACAGCGGACGACACACACCTATTGCTGTGTTTGGTGACGCGTTGGTTAATGGTGACTTGTTGGTTAATGTTGACTCGTAGGTTAATGGTGACGTGTAGGTTAATGGTGACGTGTAGCATAAGAGTAAAGTGCTGGTTAATGGTGATGTGTTGGTTAATGGTGACGTGTTGGTTTATGTTGACCTGTTAGTTAATGGTGACGTGTTAGTTAATGGTAACGCCTTGGTTATTCGTGACGAGTTGATGGTTAATGGTGACGTGCTGGCTAATGATGACGTGTTGGTTAATGGTCCCCCCACTTCATTTTGCTAAGGGTCAAGACTCGTGTTCCTGCCTCACTTCCAACCTACACCGCCTCACTCACCCCTCTGGCAGTTAACACACTCTGGTCCCACAACCCTCTGGCAGGTAACACACTCTGGTCCCGCACCCCTCTGGTAGGTAACACACTCTGGTACCACAACCCTCTGGCAGGTAGCACACACTGGTCCCACAACCCTCTGGCAGGTAACACACTCTCGTCCCGCACCC
>NW_024719378.1:0-2500 GCF_018991925.1 Homarus americanus
CTATCATCGTCTACACCATCATCTACACTATCCTCGTCTACACCATCATCTACACTATCATCATCTACACCATCATCTACACTACCATCGTCTACACCATCATCTACACTATCATCGTCTACACCACCATCTACACTATCATCGTCTACACCATCATCTACACTATCATAATCTTCACTATCATCGTCTACACCATCATCTACACTATCATCGTCTACACCATCATCTACACTATCATAATCTTCACTATCATCGTCTACACCATCATCTACACTATCATCGTCTACACCATCATCTACACTATCATCGTCTACACCATCATCTACACTATCATCGTCTACACCATCATCTACACTATCATCGTCTACACCATCATCTACACTATCATCGTCTACACCATCATCTACACTATCATCGTCTACACCATCATCTACACTATCATCATCTACACCATCATCTACACTATCATAATCTTCACTATCATCGTCTACACCATCATCTACACTATCATCGTCTACACCATCATCTACACTATCATCATCTACACTATCATCGTCTACACCATCATCTACACTATCATCGTCTACACCATCATCTACACTATCAATGTCTACACCATCATCTGCACTATCATAATCTACACTATCATCGTCTACACCATCATCTACACCATCAATGTCTACACCATCATCTACACCATCAATGTCTACACCATCATCTGCACTATTATAATCTACACTATCATCGTCTACACCAGTATAGTTGTCCCACATACTGTACAGGAAAATTCAAAACTGACCACCTCACCCACATAACCTCTTACTACAAAATTGACACCTACTGTACAGTAGATTTACTGCACCAGTAACCGTTAACTTAATAATAAGTTTGATTGAAATGGCTTGCCCTCGGCAGGGGCTGAGAAAACGCAGTAGACTTGTTTCTGACAGCGAAAGTGACGATGGAAGCTCTCCTGCAAAATGGAATGACTAGGACGAGTCGTGGAGCGATGAGAACTCCGACGAGTCGTGGAGCGATGAGAACTCCGACGAGTCGTGGAGCGATGAGAACTCCGACGAGTCGTGGAGCGATGAGAACTCCGACGAGTCGGGGAGCGATGAGAACTCCGATAGTTTTATCGCTCATGATGAATCATACAATGACGAGGACTCATCAGGGTCTCCTGAAGGGTATGAGCTCTCATCTCACAGTACGTCAAGCTCTTCGGATGAAGAAGAGGAGGAGGAGCAATGCGACGAAAGGCGGCGGAGAAGAAATCCTGCACTTCGGTTCTTCGACATGGAGGCCAAAGAGGATAATAATGAATTCTGTCTTCCTCGTCAGCACCTCCCTCCCCTCCCTGGCACACCCCCCTCCCGAACTTGTTTTGGTCGCAACTACCAAATGAGACACGTTCTAGATGTCGCAATTCGTATTGAAAAAGAATATAATGAGAAAAGGGTTTTGAAAAGAAAAGCTCTAAATAAGGCCAAAGGGATTCATTGCTGAATCTTTGTATGTGTTTATTTATAAATAAAAATCTGAATTGGCGTTACCTATCTTCTTTACCCTGTAGAATATGCTTCTTTTTAATTATTTATATTGTTTTGCTGTAAATGTGTAGTAAAACTTATTTTTACTTATGTGAATTTGATATGATTGTTTACTTCATACAAATTGCCCAGTTCATGAAATCGTCGGGTTTTTTAGCGGCGGTAAAGCCAGGCCACCCTCCCTGCAGCCCATTGGCTCAAACATAATGTTCGATTAATATTGATATATCGCAAATAATTCCATATATATGTTAAGAATACCCAGCTTTAGCTCACTATAATGCTAAATTTAACGTCTGTAAAGATATAACTGTTTGGAAGCATTATCTACCAAGATATTATTGAAATTATTAATAATTTTTATTATAATTTTTGCTATTATAAATATAAACTTGAGATGGACATAACAATTTTCTCGATCATGTTTGATTTTGTTTGTGTCTAACGTGCACATTCTTTATTACGTTGTACCTCCTAAATCTTAACTTTAAATATATGTGTGAGTCCGACACAGGTACTGTACATAATTGTTTAAAATTTGTTATCCTCTGAAATGCAGAATAAGAATTTGGCTTTAATTTTGACTCTATATAACCATTTTCGTTATATCTCAGTATCATTATTTGTATACGAGAGTCAGTGAGAGATTTGTCACTTGACAGCAAAGAGTGAGATACAGTACAGTGTTTACATTACCTGCTGGATGTGAACAAGTCTTTGTTGACGTTATCGTCGGGGGGTGTGGAGGAATTGTCGTTTCAGTTTCTTAAGTGGTGTAGAGTGACCTGTGATCTGTGTGTTTTGGGTGAGAATGCTAAAAACTGTTCGCTGGGGTGTATTTTTCGGGGCGGGGATGTATCTCTAGATGGTCTGTGGATGTATAACGGGGGCGTGATTTCAGGCGTCCGTGGATGTATATCGTGGGCGTGATTTCAGGCGTCCGTGAA
>NW_024719378.1:7500-9295 GCF_018991925.1 Homarus americanus
GGAACCTTAGTTGGCGATGGTCAAGAGTACAGGCAGAGGGGGAGTACTTTGTTGTCTAGTGAAGGAGGATCACCCAAGACCTTCCCCAAGATCCTGAAGGCTCCTCCCAGCTCCTGATGGTGGTGCTGGATGGGGAAAGGGGGTTTATACGACCTTCTGGCTTCCTCTTTATAGTTCCGGGTTGTCTGAGTTAACATGGAAGTAATGATATGCGTTTGTGTGTTTGGAGTTAATGAGATTCTTGTGGGTATTTTTAAGTATAAAATGTGAGTTAGGAGTTTGTTATGGGGGGTTTTCTACACCTGTGGATGTTTTAAGTGTCGTGTTAAAAATAAGTTGTTAGTATTGGCTGTGGGTGATGGTGGACTTAGTTATGGTCTTCCTTGGGTACGGAAGCCTGGGGGAAGGGGAAGGGGAAGGGGAGTGGGAGGGGAGGGGAGGGGAGGGGAGGGTTAGGGGGAACCATTGAAAAGACCCCGAGATGAGATACGTTTTGTTTATTTATTTATTTATTATTATTATTATTATTATTATTATTATTATTATTATTATTATTATTATTATTATTATTATTATTATTATTATTATTATTGTTATTATTATTATGATATTTTGGGATCCTTTAGTCGAGACAAATTCAATATTTTTTCCCCAAGTTTATAAGGAATGTAGTGTTGAAACGGCAGCTGTACATACCAGTGTTGTATTGGCTGGTACCCCGTTCACCCCCGCACTATTCCCCAGTCACCCATACCGCTCCCGCCCCCACCCTACCACCCATACTGCCCCCGCCACCCCTGCTGTGTTCACGGTGTCAGGAGCAGAGGAGAGGGGCATCTTTTTTTTTGTCTACTGTTCTTGTATCATATCGAATGCATTTTTTTTACAGCATATATACACCCGCCTTAGATATCCAAAGAGGCCTATATAGTGTTATTCTTATTCGTCTGTATATTTATACTTACGGGTCATGTTTGTCTCGTGTTCCTTATGGCAATGAATGTTAGAGTATTTCCTGAGTATTGTTTGTGTAGTTCTGTACTTAGAGGTTGACTTATTCACATCTGGGTTAGCACAGCAGTGTGAGGCAATGTGTCTGGCCTCACACTTATGCTTACATCTGCGTGAGGGTCAATCATTCAAGCACTTAGCTACTGAATGCAAAGAAGTGAATACAACTTTAAGAAAGGAGAGAGTTTAGGAGCCAGAGAAGGTGTGTGTGTGTGTGTGTGTGTGTGTGTGTCCCAACAAGTGACAAGTTGTTTGGTGTCAGTAAGTGTATGAGACGAACAGTCAACGCTCGCTGCTCACTACTACAATATATCCCTCTTCACCAAACTTTCTTTTTCCTCAATATCAAAATAAACTCGGTGGCTAAGTTTTCAATTTTCGGTGTGAAGATTTCTTAATTCGTGTTGTCAGACTGTTAAACCTTCACCAGGGGTCGTGACACACTATTTTGGGAGTGGACCACACCAGGACACACACACACTCACACACACTCTTACAGTTTGGTGTTGGTGTAGTCTAGTTTTACGGTGAGGTGGTATTTTTAGTAGTGGTTCATCTGTGCACAATATTAAACTTTTTTTTCTTTTTTTTTCTGGGTGTGTCTCAGGGGTGTGGCTGTATTAAGTAATATTAAAGGTACTGATCATTCTAAAACAATCCAAATTTATTCTTGTGATTTATTGTTATTTATATTATACTTTATTATTAGTAATATTATTTTTATTTATTATTATTATTAATTACTATGCTGTTATTTCATGTTATTCACATAAGTAAAGTGAAA
>NW_024719379.1:0-24580 GCF_018991925.1 Homarus americanus
GGGGTAAGGGAGAAGGAGAGGGTAAGGGTGAGGGACGGATAAGAGGGTGATGTGTGAGGGAGGGGTGAGAGGGTGATGTGTGAGGGAAGGGAGAGAGGGTGATGTGCGAGGGAGGGGTGAGAGGGTGATGTGCGAGGGAGGGGTGAGAGGGTGATGTGTGAGGGAGGGGAGAGAGGGTGATGTGTGAGGGAGGGGAGAGAGGGTGATGTGCGAGGGAGGGGTGAGAGGGTGATGTGTGAGGGAGGGGTGAGAGGGTGATGTGTGAGGGAAAGGGGAAGGGAGGAGTGAGAGGGTTAGGGAGCGGTACGGAGGCCAGAGGGGTCACGAAGGCCGGTTGGAGAGGTGTGGAAGACACTGGAGGGCGTGGAAAATTAATGCAAGACATGGAACAGTCAACTGAGGCTTGAAAAAGTCACATGAGGCGTGGAAAAGAGTTGGGAGGCGTGGGAGAGGTGCTGGAAGGAGTGGGAGAGGTGCTGGAAGGAGTGGGAGAGATGCTGGAAGGAGTGAGAGAGGTGCTGGAAGGAGTGGGAGAGGTAGTGGAGGTGCGCGTGTGTGCGCGTGTGTGCGTGTGTCCACATTACGCTACCGTATATTATGCCTGTCGGACGAAGTGACCTGTTGTGTTCATCCCCTACAGGTGCTCAGATGTGACAGTCCTCAGGTCATAGGTCACAAGTCACTAAACTAAAATCAAATTAACTTGGCAGAATTATTGAGAATGAACGTGATTGGTTGGCGAGGGGTGGCCGGGAAGTTAAAGAGTCATAATCATTGGTCACCAGATGAAATGTGACGACGACGCTCATCACTTAATAACGCTTTGTATTATCGTTCTAATGTTTCCTTTATTTAGATGTTCAATATGTTATTTTACACTTACTCGCTATCGGACATTGTTTCAGAAGGGTAAGTGAGCAGTTGATTTGTGAGAATTTGTAGAACGAAAAGAAGAATTGATTAAATATTGAAGACCTGTTGAACGACCAATCAGGGATGAATGTGAGGACTCGGGGGGGGGGGGTTTGATTGATGCCAATTTCATTATATTTATAGTTTTTCTTTCCTCTTTTATCTTCAGCCTTTTATTAGCTTCATTTTCCTTATTCACCCCGCACCTCATCGGTATCGGCCGCTCGGGTAGTGAGGCGCGTCTTGCTCTTATTTTTCCTTTAGCATTTGCTTATGCATGTCCTTCCTCGCCGCGGTGATCCATCTCAACTTGTGTCTACCTCTACTGCCTTTACCCTCCAGCCAGTGCTTCTTCTGACCTTCTACAGGAGCGGTTTTTCCCCTCCGCATTCAGCAAGTTTCACCCCCGTAATACTGGAGCTTCATAACTCACAGTAAATAACTTTACGACCTAGTGTAAAACACCTGGCTCTGGCTGGCCAGGCTAATGGGTGGGAAGAAACTAACTCTTAATCATATGATTTATTCAGGAATCATGAAAAGAAAACATTATCACATTGACCACATAATATATTCACTTGAAAATTATGTGGAATAGGATTCAAGTTATTTTCAAAATCTTGCAACCAGCTGTGTGTGGGTGTGAGGACGCAAACGCAGAAAATTATGGGACATGACCATTGGAAATAGATATCTTACATCACCAGAGGATTTTCAAGTTTACCCAGCCTATGTGTGTGTGTGTGTGTGCGCATTTCCTTTTAAGAGAAACTGACACATTTTCTCTCGTTTATGACACAGTAAATCATACCAATTCAACATGCAAATAGAGAGAGAAAATTAATTAATAAAAAATAATCAAATAGCTATACCTAAAATCACAAGTTTAGTCATTGACCATGACTTAAAGACAGATTGAAATTCTTAAAACGACTCCACCATTTTTACCCCCATTTCAGTAACCCATTTTTTCTGCCATTTATATATATGTCATTGGAGGTCACATTCACCACATTTATGAACCTCTTAAATTCTCCCTTTGATCTTTGGCGGAATACTGAACTATGGATAGAAGTTTACCGGGTCTTTCATCTGCGAGGTAAACACGATAGGTGAGGAACACATTAAATATAACTTCTCATGTCTCCTGATTATCAACCTTAACCTAACCAAACCTAACCTAACCTAACCTAACCTAACCTAAACCTAAGCAAAGCCATAAGGATATTTTTTGCGGTTAAAATTATTATTATTATTATTAGTAGTAGTAGTATTATTATTATTATTATTATTATTAACAGGAATAAATTAATTTATGGGAAATGCAACAAAATCTTCCTTAAAAGAAATGGAACACCAGCTTAAGTAAAATACCAGAGGAAGATTTCCTTATATCATGCAGTGAAGGTGAGATAATTGACCACCGCTTTTGCTGAATAATGTCACGCCGTGAAATATTATAGTTTAGTGATGATTAACTTGACCTTTGATGGTGACAAATCTTTTGGCGTTTGACAAAGCGATAACAAACGCCTTCATCCTTATTGATAATACATGGGGGTGAAAAAAGATGGAGAATTGGGCTAAGTACGGATATCTGCATAGAATTCGCACTAGCGCGGGGCATTTTGCAATATCTTCTGGGCCACTGGCACCAGCTAGGATCTTTTCCCGGGAGAAACGAGGGAATACTTTTTTGAATTCTCAGAGAGGACAATGACTTGGGTTTTATTAATTCCTGTATTTCTTCATTTATCATGAGGCTGGAGTCTACTTCAACCACATTTTTCACTTTTATTGAGAAATTTAATCAACGTCCGTATTTTTTTTATGTTCATTTTACTAAACTTCAATTTTCATATTTTGATGTCCATGAGTGATCGAACTGTTAAGAGTATGAACGGACAATAAGGAATAAAACTTTATATTATCGACGGCCTTAAAACTCTCACACTCATCCTTCATCCTGCGTTTTCTTCGGAATACGTAATCTTCGTCTCTCACGCTCCGTAAATCTCACGATTTGACGAATTATGATCGACTGACAAAATCTTTTTCATTTTTTTCCTTAGAATTTTGTTTAAATTATTATCACTAAAGACATTTGTTCGTTTTATTACATTATTTCTTAGATTTGCTCTATCGGTATGGTCATTTATTATAGTTGTTATTATTATTATTATTATTATTATTATTATTATTATTATTATTATTATTATTATTATTATTATTATTATTATTATTAGCAGTATTATTATTGCTAGTAGTAGTAGGATAGTTAGGTTATTGTGAATTATGAACAAATCCTCTCCTTCATTATATACGTCGTACATTGTCTGGTGCCGGCGTGTGAAGTGACCATGCACATTGTGACTCTTAATTTAACCCAATTGTTTCCGGAATATTAATGGAGTCTTTTGTTATTGGGTGTATTATATTTTCCTCAATCAGTCGACATGCTGGGCTTCACAGGGGCGTCTCTTAAGCTTCCTCCGGCACAAAACAACGAATGACCCTTAAAATCATATGAGTTAGGAAATTTTTGCATAATTTTTCGCTCCATATTCAGCTGAGCAGAAAATTGGTACTTGTCTCGCATTTTTATGAGGGCGAACTGGCGGTAGCAAATTCTGGAGATGCGTGAGAACTTAACACGGGACTGATGGGCCGAGTAAACGCCTTCCTTGACACACACACACACACACACACACATACACACACACACACTGTACTACATACACACATGCATCTATACAGACGCACTTCAATACACACATACTTATACGCACCATCGTTTTCGTATATATATTTTTCTCCCTGTACCATGGAAATTTCTTATTTATGATGTAAAGTCGGGTACAGTACACTCCAACTTGACGTCTGGGACAAGTAGCTATAGTGACTCGTATTATATTTCTGTATATATACTATGTTAAAACGAGAGGCGAGGCACGATAAAGTCTTGTAGGATTCTTTATAATATATCCTCAGATGATTCGTTATACAGCCATACGCCTTTACAGGATCCGTTATACATCCTTACATAGGATCGTTATACAGCCATACACCTTTATAGGATTCGTTATACAGCCATACAACTTTATAGAATCATTATACAGCCATACAACTTAACAGGATTCGTCTCTCCTTACTCTTCTTCCTCCATCTCCCTGCTCATGCTCTTCCTCCTCCTCTCCCCTGTTCACTTACCTCCTACTCCTCCACCCCCTGCTTCTCCTCCTCCTCCTCTCTGCTCCTCTTCCACCTCCCTGCTCCTCCACCCCTTATTCGTCCTATTCCTCCCGCTAACCCTTGCTCCCCCTCCTCCTCTTCCCTGCTGCTGCTCTTCCTTGCCCATGTTCCTCCTCTTTTACCACCCTGCTCCGCCTCCTCCTTGCTCCTCCACCCCCTGCTCCTCCACCCCCTGCTTCTCCTCCTCCTCCATGCTCCTGTTCCTCCTCTTCCACCTTCCTGCTCCTTCATCCCTTACTCGTCTTCTTCCTCCCGCTACCCGTTGCTTCTCCTCCTCCCTACTCTTCCAGCTCTTTCACTTCCTCCACCCCCGCCCACCTCCACTTGCCCCGGCGTGCTCACTGCTGGGAACTGTGGTGGGGGCTGGTTGGTGTCGTGACACAGCAGGGAGGTGCAGGTAGTCAGACGCTTAAACTTGGTAAACTGCGTGCACCCCCACACTACAAGCCTCGTGCACCTCCACACTACAAACCTCGTGCACCCCCACACTACAAACCGCGTGCACCCCTACACTACAAGCCTCGTGCACCTCCACACTACAAACCTCGTGCACCCCCACACTACAAACCGCGTGCACTCCTACACTACAAGCCCCGTGCGCCCCCACACTAAAAACCTCGTGCACCCCCACACTACAAACCGCGTGCACCTCTTACACTACGCTTTCTGCGTGCACCCCCCACACTGGTAAACCGCGTGCATCCCCACACTACAAACCGCGTGCACCCCCGCACTACAAACCGCGTGCACCCCACACCAGAAAAGGCGTGCACCCCTACAAGCCTCAGCACCCCCACCACAAGCCCTGTGCACCCCCACACCACAAGCCTCCTGCACCCACTACATGCCCTGCACCCCCACACACTACATGCCTTGCACCTCCACACCACATGCCATGTGCCCCACACTACAGTTCCTCGTGCACCCCACACCATATGCCTGTGCACCCCCACACTCACATGCCCGTGCACCCCCACACTACAAGCCTGTGCACACCCATACTCCATGCTCTCAGCACAAATCTGGCCAGCACAAGCCTCGTGCACCCCACACCAAGCCCCGTGCACCCACACCATGCTTCATGCACCTCCACACTACAGACCCCAGCACCCCCACACTACATGCCCTGTGCACTTACACTACATGCTGCGTGCACCCCCACACTACAAGCCTCGTGCACCCTCACACTAAATGCCTCGTGCACCTCCACACTACAAGCCTCGTGCACCCCCACACTACATGTCTCGTGCACCCCCAACGGTCCGGTTCATCCCCCACCACCGCCACACACCACTACATCTTCCACCACTACCACTACCACCACCACCACCACATCTTCCACCACTATACTACCACCACTACATCTTCCACCACCACCACTTCACCACCACCACTACATCTTCCACCACCAATTTCCACCACCACCACTTCACCACCACCCACACTTCCACCACCACCACTACATCTTCCAGCAATCAAATTACTCACCACCACCACTCACATCTTCCACCACCACTTCACCACCACCACTACATCTTCCACCACTCTTACTGCCCACTAAGACTTCCACCACTACCACTACCACCACCACCACCACATCTTCCACCACTATACTACCACCACTACATCTTCCACCACCACTTCACCACCAAACAGAGATCTTCCACCACCACTTCAGTCCACACCACTACATCTTCCACCACCACTCTCACCACCACCACTACATCTTCCACCACCACTTACCACCACCACTACATCTTCCAATTCACCACTTTACCACACCACCACTTCCACCACCACCAATTATATCTACACCACCACTTCCACCAATTAATTACATCTTCCACCACTACCACCACCGCCAATATCCACCACATCTTCACCACCACTTCCACCACCACACCACTACATCTTCCGATCACCACTTCACCACCACTTCACCACCACTTCACCACCACCACACCACCACCAATACATCTTCCACCACCACTCACCACCACCACTTCACCACCACCACTTCACCACCACTCACCACCACTACACCACCACCAATACATCTTCCACCACCACTCTACTGCCACCACCACCACATCTTCCACCACCACTCACCACCACCACTACATCTTTTCACCACTACCACCACCACCACCACCACCACCACCACCACCACCACCATACTCTTACCACCACCACTACACCACCACCAATACATCTTCCACCACCACTTCACTACCACCACTACATCTTCCACCACCACTTCACCACCACCACTACATCTTTCACCACTACCACCACCACCACTTCACCACCACTACACCACCACCAATACATCTTCCACCACCACTTCACCACCACCACTACATATTGAACCACCATCACCACCACCACCACACGCTATTATTACCCCCTTTTTATTGTGTCTTGTCTCGTGTCTATAATTATTCTATTCATTATATTCCTTTACCAATTATTACCGATTCTTTCTGTTCTCATTACTTTATTTGTTCATTTAGCTATTTTCTTTATATAGTTACCGTCCACAAACGCTTAAGATTTATCGTCACGCTGATTTCACCCTCACGTTCACTGGAGCTTTGTTTAAGCCAGTGAAATATTTTGGTGATCCTATTACTGAAAGTCACTAAAGGTCACGTGGTTATTTTTAGTGGTAATATTACTCAAGGTCACGGGGGTTGTTTGTTGGTGACGTCATTACTCAAGGTCACTAAAGGTCACGTGGTTGTTTTTTGATGACGTCATTACGCAAGGTGGGGGCGCTGGTGGTAGAGCGGTCCTGCTCTTGCCTCGCAAGCATGATATCACGAGTTCGATTTCCGGGCCGTCGGAAGTTGTTTGGACACTCTTCCTAGCCCCCTTGGTCCCTGTTCACCTAGCAGCAAAGTAGGTACCTGCTGTAAATCGAAAGTTTCGAATTCGTATTCAGGGACAAGTTGTTGAAGCTTCCAATAACTTGCTTAGACATAAACCATTGACTCTTCAGGCTTCTACGCCCTTGACTCTTCAGGCTTCTACGCCCTTAACATGAGACATAAGGCAAGCGTGAACTTAGTATGCTTCCCTGTTGGGCGCTGTAAACGCTTCTGCGCTTCACCTTACACAAGGATGTAAGGGGGGGGGGGGGTGCCCAATAAGAAATAATATTCAAGGTCAGTAAAAGTCACGGGGTTATATTTAGTGGTGATCCTATTACTGAAAGTCACTAAAGGTCACGGGGTTGTTTTGGTGACGTCATTACTGTAGGTCAAAGGTCAGAGTCCATTAATAACACAAATAAGTTTGAGGAGTAAGTGACTACCCTACCTTCAAAGATAGATCTTTTGCAATATTTCCTGTTTATACTCTACTGGTATTTGTTATGGTAATGTACCGTCTCCTTCTGGCAGTGTTTCATAACAAGAACACTCGCCAGCTGATGCATCATGTCTCCCCCACACCGAACAGGGTCGGGGGGGGGGGTATCTCTGACCTATAAAGGTCTTAAAAGGCTAAAAAAAATAAAGGGTGTGTCTGGACCATAACAATAATAATAATAATAATAATAATAATAATAATAATAATAATAATAATAATAATTATAATAATACACAGCTGAAGGTACTACTTTGTGTCCATATCATACACCTCCCTCCCCCCTATACGCTCATAGTTTCATCTTGAGCGGACCTTTTGTTTCTGAGTCGCTCGGACCTGCAGAGTACTGGGGCAGAAACACAAGGTGGGGATGGATTTACTTTAGAGACATCAACATTAAGGGACTCAACTGGGGAAGGGTCAACACTAGGCAGCTCCACAGGTCGGAGGAAACGACGGTTCCTCCACCATACTCTACCACTAGGAAGACGCACTTGGTAGTCCCTGGACCGGCCAATACCCATGACAACCCCAACCTTGTCCCAGCGGTGAGATACCGGATCTTGAATCCTGATCTGCTGGCCGATACTCAACCTGGGTAGGGGGCGGGCATGACAGTCGTACCGAGTAGCGACATCTGCGGCTCGTTCTGCTGCACGGCGGTCACATTCCTCAGTCTTGGCCTGCCACTCTTGAGAAAAAGACTTCGGGTGGGCAGGAACACAAGACCTGAGATGATGTCCGTATAGAACCTGGGCTGGGGAGCGTCCGGTGAAGTTTGGGGTGTTGCGTAACTCCAACAAACCTCAATCGAAGTCCTCGCAGTCGATATTTCCTGAGGGTGACACCTTAAGGATCAGGTGTTTCACAGTCTTGACTGCAGCTTCAGCGTGTCCATTCGCCTGGGGGTAGTGGGGCGAGGTCACGACATGACGGACTCCCCAACGGTCCATGAAGTCCCGGAACTCGTGGCTGGTGAACTGGGGTCCTCCATCAGTCCTGAGGCGAAGGGGAACACCAACTTCTCTGAAGTAATGCCTGAAGTTCCGGATGGTAGCAATAGCCGTTGTATCACTACCACAAGGGACGACAACAGGCCATCCAGACAATCGGTCGGCAATGACGAGGAAGGACTTCTCTGCTACTGCAAAGAAATCGGCCTACACAGACTCGAAGGGTCTTGAAGGGTTGTCGTCGCACATTAAAGGTTCCTGTTGCTGGCTAGGTTGCAGAATCTGGCATGGTTCACAGGCACGGACGGTACTTGCAATGTCCGCGTCGATTCCGGGCCAAAATACAGTCTGCTTCGCCCGTTGCTTGGTGGCCTCCACTCCTCGATAGCTGTCGTGAAGGCGGGTCAAGGTATGGCGGCGTAGGGCAGCAGGAA
This sequence comes from Homarus americanus, assembly GCF_018991925.1. NCBI lineage: Eukaryota > Metazoa > Arthropoda > Malacostraca > Decapoda > Nephropidae > Homarus > Homarus americanus. The sequence goes on from NW_024719379.1 coordinate 8,924, forward strand.
TAACTACTCGTGGACCATACAAGACGAGGTCTCCGTCACAATAGAGGTCCTCGCGTATTTTCCAGTACGGGAGTAGCGATTCATGAAGCTCGTATCGGTTAGATGGAAATCCCTGAGACACACAGTCGACGAGCCGGATGTAGGAAGGGTCGGCCCGGGCTGCAGTGCGGAGATCTTCAAGGGTCTTGTCTGCATCCGGTGCTGCAGACTCTTCTGATGTGAAGAAGGCCTTCAATGAAACTACTGACTTGAGGGATGCAGCAGCTGTAGAACACAACATCTCGTCCTCTTGGGTGGGGCGACTGACAGGGGCGCGGGACAGGGCATCCGGGATGCACAACACCTTACCGGCACGCCACACAGCCGTGAAGAGATAAGGCGAGAGCTTCTCTTTCAGACGTTGAAGGCGAGGATTCTCTACTGCATCCAAAGAGTAGTGATTGATTATAGGTATAAGAGGGCGATGATCCGTGAAGAGGGTGAAGTGCTGAAGTCCTATCAGGTAGAAGCGGCACTTCGCCATCGCCCAGACAACAGCCAACATCTCCAGCTCAATCGTGGCATATCGGGTCTCAGCGTCGGTCAGGAACCGGGATCCACACTGAATTAAGCGGAGTTGTCCACCGCCATGGTCCTGCAGAAGGGCGTAACCAATGCCGTAGAGTCTGGAGGCATCAGTCTGGAGGACGGTGGGTAGGGCTGGGTCGTAACGGAAAAGGGATGGGACTCCGAGGCACCGCTTAGTCAGTCCAGGGCTCATCCTCCTGGGGCTCAGCAGGGGGCGTAACGGCTGGGCTGCGGCGGAGATGTCAGGTGTAAATTCAGCCAGCTGATTGACCAGACCCAAAAAAGAACGGAGGTCTGTCAGGTTGGCAGGGGTTGGAAAATCCCTGATTCCACTTAACTTCTCCGGGTCAGCTGCGATACCTGATGCTGGGAGAGTGTACCCACAGAAGTTCACTGATGGTGCGGCGACTACAAACTTGTCAGCGTTGAGGGTAATCCCGTACTTTCGACATCTGGTGAGAACTTCGTATATCCGGGAGAGGTGGGCACAGTAGTCTTCGTCATGGAGTAAGATATCATCAACCACCTTGACACAATTCGTGACTCCTTGAAGGGCCACGTCACCACGTTGACAGAATGCATCACCCGTAGCGGCAAATCCCATGGGGCCTCTGCAATACTGATATCTCCCATATGGTGTGATGAATGTAGTCAAATGCTGGTCTTCTTCGGCCAACTCGATCTGCCAATAACCACATAAGGCGTCCATCGTTTAGCCTTGAGGTTACGTTTCGGAGAGAAACTTGATCCCGTGCTCCACCCGCAGTTGGGGGCGAGGTGGCACCAAGGTGAAGGTTCGTCTCCGGCCGGCTTGATGATTCCCTGAGCAACCATGGAGTCAAGCTCTTGTCTAACTAGCTCCTTGTAGGCGTGAGGAATCAAACGACGGGTGTGGATGGCAAAAGGTGTGGCACCATCCTTAAGATGAATCTTCATAGGTGGACCCACCATCGGCTTGAGTGGTGTGGATCCTAAAGATTTCTTCGTAACCAACACGTCAGCAAACTCCTTGAGAAGGTAAGCTCTTGCATCAGAAGGGGACGTGTTAGTAGAGATAGGGAATTCCTTCAACCTGTTGACATGGGTGATCTTTAAAATAGGTTTAGGGAATTCCTTGGAAATAATGGCCAACTCTTGACAATGGCCATATGATAAAAGCGGAGTCGCGATACCATCATGAACATCAATCCGGGCTGAGCAAGACTGCTTACCAAAGGTAAGTGGCCGGTCAGCTGAATACATCAAACATCAGTTTTATTTGTCTGAGGAGGGCTGTGGGTTTGCTCAGAATTTCCCAAACTCCAATTACTGACATTAAAGGTAACATCTGAAGACTGGATAAATGAGTTAAAATGACAAATGAGACAATATTTTTGTGGCAGGAACGGCTGGACACTGCGTCTTGATGCTTGCCAGAAGGAGGGGGCGCGCCAGCACTACCTGAGGATGACTTCTTGGATCCTAGGTGGTGTCCTTTATGTGTCTTCTTACGACAACATTTGTCATAATGGCCCCCACGACCACAAAGTCTGCACTGAACTTTGCTAGCAAGGTACTTGACTGTGTAAGCCCAGTGACCCTGGCGGTCGCAACTTCTGCACACGCTTTGAGCAGCTGGGCATTATGCTGTCTCACAGCTGTTGGTTCCTTCAGGTGGGGTTGCCTTTCTGTAGGAAGACATCGCCCTCACCTGGTCAGGTTGTGAACGTAAAGCTGAAGTCGCACACCTGGCGGCCTCGTACGCTCGACATTTTGTAACAACATCTTGAAGGGAGGAAGTGGGGTCGAGGGAAATGAGACACTGAACTAGCTCTTCATCTCGGACACCCGTTAAAATGATTGTCTTGAGCTGTGTCTCTTCACAGACTTGAGAATGTCCGGGACAAACATCAAGTTCCTCTGAACACCTTTTGAGCCTTACTAAAAATGTGTCAAAAGATTCTCCATCAAGCTGCTTACATTGGAGGAGTTCTCTTCTTCTTAGTGCTTCGTTGCGCTGTCCCTTGACGTGTTCCTGCAACTTGTCGAGCACGGCCTCTACCGTCAGAGCTGTCGTAGGAGGCACTTGAAGTGTGTGCTCGAGAGTACGTTGTTTCTCTAAGGACAAGCACATACGAAGCTGTATCATTTGTTTCGGCTGTGATAAATGACAGAATCATCATTATAGCATTAAGCATTAAAACATCAGTAAATCAAGACTGAGAGGCGTGTGTACTGCAGCCTTTTGAGGGATTGTTGACTCGACTCTGGGAAATGAGGTACCAGTACCTCTAGTCGCATCAACGTTAGTAGTAGCAGACGAATCTTGCACGGTAGATCGTTGTGGGGAGGCTAACAGAGAAATCAAGACTTCAAATCTGGCTTGATCCTCTCTTCTTCTAAGATCATCATCACTTCTACGTATGTCTTCGAGTTCTCTGCGTCGTTGTTCTTCTTCATGGCGCCGTTTTTCAGACCTTCTGTACCGACTTCCTCTTCTCTCCTTGCAATATCGTCCTGGCGTCGAGAAGTTTCCATCCACTTTATCAGTTGAAGGAGATCTGTGGACGCATGCATCTCATGAGAGCTGGCTCGCGACGAGCGAGGAGATTCCGTGGGTGACTGGGCGTTGTCAGTGTGGGGAGCGTGGGGCGTGAGTGTGGGTGGGGAGAGGTCTCCCACACTAAAACTCGTAACCCCATCGTCCAGGGTATCATTTTGATCCCTGTGAGACATGCCGACTGCTTCTGTACTCTATCTGTGCAAAAGACCGGGTTAGCCCCTCGTAATCTATGCACAGAATTACAGAAGTCTACAGTAAGTCACAAGAAAAATATAAGGTGATTCTGTGAATGCATGTGTGTGCATGTGTCTGGCGGGAGGGGAGGCTTGGCGCGCTGCCAGACGTAGGAGCAGCTGGGCGGCATCGAGCACCGGTTCCTCAGTCACCCTCAGACCAGAGATGGGAGAGCATGTACTGTCGGGCCGCTCCCTTAGTCATCTGACCGCAATTTGCACAGACAATTATGATTAAAATACACAACACAGCACTTCACTTCACAGCACAGCACTGTACACAGCATAGCACTTCACAACACTAAGTCTAGAGGCTTGTAGTAGTCTTGCTGTGGATCGTGAAGCTGAAGACGAGACGCCATTAACAGAGTCTGGGCGGGAAGGCTTGGTCCACTGTATCTCACTGAGAAATAATCACTGTGCCATCTGACGTTCATCTTGAATACCTACAAAATGTTCTATACTACTGAAGGTATACACAAACACTTGTTCTCTTAAAAGTAGGTTCTATTCTCGTACGGGAGATATATATACAGAGGGACCCAGAAGCTCGTGTCCGCACCACAAGGACTCTGTCTTCCCTCTCTATCTATCTATGTATTACTGCGCCCTGGGATGTACAGATGCCAGCATTCACAAGCTGAATACATAAAGTATAAATATGATAATTAATATACATAATATGGTACACAATAAATGGGAATATTACATAGAATTAATACATGTTCTGTAATACTTTACTATACATAATTAATGGAGTAATATAAGAGTAATATAATAATACACAGCTGAAGGTACTACTTTGTGTCCATATCATACAATAATAATAATAGGGAAAACGATATGTAAACGACCATGGGGAGGGGGCGGGGTGACGTGAGTGCCTCATTATCCAACACATAACACCATGTATCACTGAGGGAGAAAATACTTATAATATCGTAAGTTAAGACACTTTCACCTCGCAGTTCAGGCTCCGAATTTACAAAGTTTCTTAAGTTAAATGTCCCCCGTGTCCCCCGTAACTATAGATGGTGAGTACTGTTTAGATGGCGTTGTAATTGCACTGAGACTAAACCAGAGAATAAATTCGTGCTTGAGGTAAAAAGATTATCGAACGTTATAGGAACAGTGGCTTATGGAACTTTGTCTACTGTTATTATTTTGGTGGTGGGATTCTGTATAGTGGAAGAATTGAATTGAATGCTGTGAATGTCTCTCTCTGGATTATGTCCAGCTGGTAGTCGTCTGATGGGATTTTCTTCGGGCGAGATTTTCGTCGGAGTATACCGTTGATCGTGGCTGGCAAACCTCACGGGGGGGATATGGGTGTTTGTTGTGGTCATCCTCGACTCTACACCACAACCATCCCTCATCACCACTGCCACCCACCACCACTACTACCTCTACCACCACCCCTCACCACCACCACCACCACCACTACTACCTCTACCACCACCCCTCACCACCACTAACCACCCACACCTACCACCACCCCTCACCACCACTACCACCCATACCTACCACCACCCACACCTACCACCACCCTCACTCTCACCATCACTACCACATCTTACCACCATGACTCCTCACCTCCATCCCTCAACCTAACCACTACTTCCACCTATAACCACCACCACCACCATTCTTCAACCCTCCACCACTCCACCATCACCTTTCAACCCTCCACCACCACCCCAACCCTTCATCCTCATCACCCTCACCACCCTTCTCCTTCACTACCACTTCTCCCTCACCGCCACTCACCAGCCCCCTCACCGCCACTCACCACCACTCCCTCACCGCCACTCACAACCACTCCCTCACCGCCACTCACCAGCCCCCTCACCGCCACTTAGCCTCACCAGTACCCTCGCCTCCATTACTACACTGCTACATTTTTATATCTGACAACGTGTGCTGTAGTGATTTATCGAACAATTTCCTTTTGGAATGCCAGGAATTGTTTGGTGAGGAGGGAGAGTGTTTCAGTGTACCCACAAGGCCACGTGGGCGCAAGCAGGAGTGTTTCTGTTTTAGCGTTTCGCCGCGTCTGTGTTGGGATGATACAGGTGTTGGCGTGTTCTGTGATATGGAACCTGTGTTTGGATTTGGTTCAGGATACCTGACACTCCACAACGACCCACCTGTGACACCTGCTCTACCATCACTAACATCCCCGCCATTACCTCTGCCCCATCAACCCCCCCCCCCTCCTTCAAGTAGTGGTCGTCAAACATGCATCGGGCCTTGTGAGGCCAGCATTAGGTCCACTGCTGCCAGGTGTGTCCTGGAGGAGGGTACAGGTCAAAACCCCACCACTACTTGGTGTAGATGACCCACACAGCCAGGATCTATACACTCAGTATTTCCTGAATGTAACTCCAAGAACTGAAAACCAACTTGCCTATGTTGTTATGCCTGGGGGGGGGGGGTGTTCGTCCGTCATAGTGATGGTTAACATGCTGTGGCAACTGTCCAGGAACACCAGAACGACTTGTTTACACTGTAGAGGAGGAGTAGGAACTGTTCATGTACGAGGTGTATTATGTTTCAACCTTGATCTTTGTATATTGTACTGTACTACCTCACGGAGAACACAGTCCATCTGGCCTCCTTCTCATACATCTCTCGTTCATTCTTAGTCTTCTTTCACTTAACTTAAGAGAGTATATGTATGATTTCAAGGCTGGTTGAGGAGGGAGAGGATGAGGCCTCTAAGTGGGGAAATAATTTTATAGCGTTATTTTAGCTGAGGGAAGACCAGGTGAAAGAAAGGGTTTAGGAAGTTGGTAGTTGTGATCCTAGGAGCAATGTTTACACTCTCTACTCCTCCGTGGATGTGTTGTAGACAGTGACATTTAATTTACGTTTGAGTGTAGGAAGGGAAGACTGAGTGAAATAATTACGCTTGAGTACGTTGTCTGGAGACCAAGTTATATTTAGGCTTGAAAAATATGTGTAATGTTTTCACAAGAGGCGCCAACGGTCGTACCCTGATGGTGAGGTGGTGGTCATACCCTGATGGTGAGGTGGCGGTCCTATCCTTATGGTGCGGTGGTGGTCGTACCTTTATGGTGAAGTGGTGGTCGTACCCTGATGGTGAGGTGGCGGTCCTATCCTTATGGTGCGGTGGTGGTCGTACCTTTATGGTGAAGTGGTGGTCGTACCCTGATGGTGAGGTGGCGGTCCTATCCTTATGGTGCGGTGGTGGTCGTACCTTTACCGTGAAGTGGTGGTCGTACCTTTATGGTGAAGTGGTGGTCGTACCAACAGGAAATTCGCAGGAAGGTGATCCAGGGAGGGGGGAAGAGGGCCGGACTCCCTACTCCCCCTCCCCACCCCCCCCATCACCATCTTCCACCTGTGCTGTGTGAGACTCCAGCCAGCTGACGGGTGAATCCCCGCCCTTCGCCGCCACTTCCCACTCACCTACCCACCCACCCACCCACCTACCTACCCACCTACCTACCCACCTACCTACCCACCCACCTACCCACCCACCTACCCACCCTCCCTACCTCCCTCCCTCCCACCTACCTACCCTCCCTCCCACCCCACCTACCCTCCCACCCACCCCACCTACCCTCACCTCCCCACCCACCCACCTACCTACCCCTCCACTCACCCACCCACCCCCCCTACCCCTACCTACCCTCCCCTCCCCTCTCACCCACCTACCCCACCTACCCCTCCCTCCCACCTACCTGCCCTCCCACCCACCCACCCACGTACCTACCCTCCCACCCACCTACCTACCCTTTCACCTGGTTACCCACCCACCTACCTACCCTCTCACCTGGCCACCCACCTACCTACCCTCTTACCGCCCGACCGTCCCACCTGCCTCCCCCACCCACCTACCCTCTCACGGGTACAAATTCGGCTACGCGAAACAAATTCAGAATTTTTGTATTTTGTAAACGTGTTCTAATAAACGGTGTTCAATCCAGACCGCCAAACGCGCCACATTTCGCGTGTTTTCCGAATTCATAGCAATTTTAACGAAGCCGTGTGCTATCTATAGGTCTATAAATTCCAGATCGTTTGCAAAATACGCACCAACAAGGGAACTCCTGTATAGTGCTTCCTGCGGCACCACTCTCCCCGATGATTCTATCCAAACATAGACATCGCACACGAGGTCTGTTGTGATTCTTTTCATCTTCAATCAACCCGGGAATTGGCTGTTATAAATCTATGCTGTCAATGCCCCTGTGACCTCTTGTGGGCGTCTTTCTGTGATCAACACACAACTTGATGATGGTAGATGGTGCCAGTTGACTATGTGGTGTTGAGATTCTGGTGGAGACGAAGTGCGTGGCGAAGACTGTTGTAAAATTATTCATAAGGGAGACTTAAATAAATAAATAAAGACAGAAAGAATAAAAAATAAATAAAGAAATAAAAATGCGGTATTTGTATAATCGTGTGTGTGTGTGTGTGTGTGAGAATAGTTGGTAGTTTTATCATTCGTAGTTTGTATCAAATGTTGAGTGTCGTTGTAGTGGCTTAACACAGTATTGTCCCGTGATGGTCGGGCCTCGTGTGGTCGTTACCAGCCTCAACTCAACCCTAATACCTTTACTGTTTCTTTTTTATTCATATTCACCACAAGTGTGAGTTGTTGTTATTGTTTTTTCAGGTAAAAATTGACAAAAACTTTAATATTCAGACCAATAACATCATTTCAAACTTGCACTACGTTTATTTATTTTTATTTCGGTTCCAAAATATCCGACAACTGCTCAACCACACCACAAAATCATTTCGAGTTCTTTGTAGCGCTCGAGTTTTATCGCATATCAGAATGACAGATAACCGCTATAATCATACCATAAATTGTACTAAAACTCCCATAGTGCTTGATTTGTGTCTCAGTTGAAAATGGCCGACAATAAGTATAATCACACACAAAAAGTCTACTGATGGAGAGTTCGTTTTTATCTCTTTTCAAAATGGCCGCCACCTGAAATACAAAACACACACTTACATAATCCTTCGTATATTACCTTCACCAAATTTTTGCTTTCCTGATTAAGTGAAATCCCATAGAGGAGTTTACACTGCACTGATAAAGGTACACACGGAAATTTTACGGTAATTCCACTCCTTCCCTCCTTCTCTCTCCCTCTTTCTTTTTCATTCTCTTCCTCTCTTCTTTTTTTTCACAACCTCCTTCCTTCCCTCCCTCCTTCCCTCCCTTTCTAGTCTCTCCCTCCCCTCCCTTTCTAGTCTCTCCCTCCCCTCCCTTTCTAGTCTCTCCCTCCCCTCCCTTTCTAGTCTCTCCCTTCCCTTCCTTTCTCTCCCTCCCTGGAGTTGTGTGACCATCCCCCGCGGAAAAGTGGCAAGGCCGAGTTTAGTTCGCGTCTGGCCAAAGTTTTGAGGGACGTTATAGGGCGTGGATGGGCGGTCTGTTGTGTTGTGTTTTGTCGTATATTTTGGCGACTATTTTTTTCCTATCTCTTTTATATTTCTCTCTTAATCTGTATATTCTTTATTTTCTTTTTTCTTTTGTCATTCATTGTTTTATTCGTTTATTTTTCTCGCTTCGGATTTTTCCTTTCTTTTATCCATTTTTTTTTTCTTTTCCTTTCTCTCGTTTTTTTCTTAATTTTTCTTTTTATTTTCTCGTTCGTTATTTAATTTTCGTTCTTTTTTCCTTTTGTATTCTCCCTCTCGTCCTCTGTCCATTATTTTCTTTTATATTTCGTTCCTTTTCATATTTTCTTTCGTTTTCCTGTTCCCTTTCTCATTCGTTCTTTATTCATTATTCATTTTCATTTCTTTCTGTATTTCTCCATCTTTCCTTCTTGTGTTTTCTCATTATCGATTTTTTTTCTTTTTCTTTCTTTTCAAAAGTTTTTTCTCATTGGTGAAAGTCTATCCAGAAGGTCCACTTATCGCCTATTTGTTGACTGGTTAACTGGACCCCAGTCGTAATAGTCCCTAGTACTAATGGGTCCCAACTCTAATGGGTCCCAGTAATAATGAGCCCCAACTCTAATAGGTCCCAGTATTAGTGAGCCCCAACTCGAATGGGTCCCAGTATAAATGGGTCCCATCTCTAATGGGGCCCAGTATAAATGAGCCCCATCTCTAATGGGTCCCAGTATTAATGAGCCCCATCTCTAATGGGTCCTAGCATTAATGGGCCCCAACTCTAATGGGACCCAGTATTAATGGGCCCCAACTCTAATGGGTCCCAGTATTAATGAGCCCCATCTCTAATGGGTCCCTGTATTAATGGGCCCCAACTCTAATGGGACCCAGTATTAATGGGCCCCAACTCTAATGGGACCCAAGCTGTGACAGGCCAACTCTAATGGGTCCTGACATGTGGGCTGACTCCTAATGGGACCCAAGTGTGTGGAGCTGGCAACATGGTCCCCAGTATTAATGGGCCCCAACTCTAATGGGTCTTAGTTCTGATGGATTTCATTTCTAAATGGACCCTAGCCAGATTGGCCCCAACTAAGCCTTAACCTAACTTAACCTCTGGTATCGATCCTCAGGTTAGGTTAGGTTAGGTTAGGTTGGGGACTTTTTGGTCTGGAACCCATTAGAAGTGGTATTTACTAGGACTGATGCCTCTTAGAATTGGAACGCTATTGTGATTGGGTCCCATTACGTACAAGTGAGGGCCGAGGCCCAGGATTAGTGAGGCCTCTTATAACTGGGGGTCCATTATAACTGGGGCCCGTTATAAATGAAGCCCATTAGAACAGAGACCTATCATTATAACTGGGGGTTATTACAACTGGGGAATCACTATAACTGAGACTCATTATCACTTGATACCCATTAGAACTAAGACCTAGTAGAACTGGAACTCATTAGACTTGCAGACTCCTCGTGTAAACAAAGTGAAAAACACTGACTGAGGGCGGGGGGGGGTGAGGTGTTGGACCCGGTAACACCTCTCCGGGCGTGTTGGTCTTGTGATTAATTTACGAGTCTACCCTGAGCCTAAAGGTTGTAAGTATGGTCCTCTGTTGACACGTGTCACTTCATTCCTGCACTCTGCTACATGAGTTCTTCTTTTGTGTGTTAGAATGTGATGCCAGGCTTGGGTTTATGTCATGGCTGTGAGGTTTGGTTTTGTCATTAATGTTATCGTAAGGCTTGTTGTAAACGTCGTTTTCTCGTTTAGCAAATTAATAGGATCAGTTTTACAGTTGTTTAAGCCCCTTGAGAACGTTGGCTTAATCCTTAATCCCCTGAATACAATGGCTTACTCCTTTGATCACTTTGTTATAACCCTTTCTATATGATGACCTGTTCCTGAGTACAGTGACTTAACCACCTAAGTACAGTGTCTACGTACCCACAAGAATAGGTTATCTCATTCAAAGGGTTACGTCATCGTACTTAAGCGGTTAAGGTACCTTACTCGGTTGATTTATTGTACTCAGAGGCTGGTATTGTACTCAACTGGTGATATACCTAACCCACTGGTCTATTTCAAGGGGTAAATATATCTTGCTCATTGTGTTAAATAATCGTACTCTATAGGGGGGGTCTGGGTTAATTCATTGTACTCACAGGGGTTGGCATCGTACTCAGAGGGTTAAGTTAGGAAACAATAATGCCAAGTCCCCACGTCATTGATTCTTCACGCTACCCGGTGTGGAAAATACAATTACTGTACCATGGTCAAGCTTTACGCTTTGTCTCCACATGTAAAGATATTTTTCCACTTGTTGTCTTCGTCTATGTACTAAGACTTAATTCTGTTTGCTCGTTATAGTCCTGGATTTATGTGGCCTCGGCTCTGAAGTCTTGAGGGAAATTCTTCTCAATCGTGATGTAATAAGTTGTGGTTCCCCGGAGAGATACAAAGTCTGGCAGGATTGATAAAGGCAGCTTGAAAATCCTTGGAGTGGAGAGCCTTGATTGCCAACCCTAAGGCATGATTGATTGATTGAATAAGCTTTGAGTTTGTGACTCAGAGCTTCGTATATTTCTTCAAATTTATTTTTTCACAAATGCAAATGAGATGAACTCCTCCTCGTGGTGACAGGTGTAAAATTAAGATGATCGTGAGATATTACTGTTCGCAGGGATGAGTCCTCGGAAAGATCTATATTATCTCAGGATATAATACTCGTTGAATCCACTTGTTTAAGGCTTATCATAGACCTTCAAATTATATTTCTTCTCTGATAACTAAGTTGTCTGGATTCTTGTGGTCGTAGGGAAGAATTGCCAATAAAAAAATTCTTTATAAAAATTTTGATCTCAGATCCTATCATTTCAAGGGATTATAATTTAGCTTCAAATTGAGACTCGTTCTCTGCCAACCAGTTGGTGGTCGCAAGTGTCGTGGCCGCTGGACGACGACGGATTCTGTGGGAGAGGTTTCTTTTTTGCATATATGATACTGGAACCCTACAGTACACTAAAAGGCTCCGAATTTAGTTTCGGATTGTAGATGAAGATTTTTACATATAAGTGGTCTGTTCCGGTTATGAAATTTGTCAAATAGTTATGTAACAATGTCTCAACGGATATGTGAAAAGGTGTATTAAGTAAAGAAACTAGTATTTGAGTAAAGTGAGTCACCAGATCACAATAGAAGTTGGTTGATAAAGTGGTGTGAGATAAATTAAGTGAGGCTTGTGTTAAAATTGATGACAAATTTGTATTATGTGAAGGTTATATTTGGAGTTTTCATATGCTAATTACTCAAGTATACTCAAGTTTGGATGTAGGGAATATTATGTATGTACAGGTATGTATTAATTGCAATACTTAAACACCAAGGTAAATTATTGGTTGCAGACATAGTGACGGTTGTCTCTCTCTCTCTCACACACACACACACACACACACACGCACACACACACACACGCACACACACACTATTCCAACCTTATGAATCCTAACAGTACCTCCAGTTTTTCACCTCCAGATTACAGAACAAAACTCTGCCTAACAAAAGCTTCATTATCATCATCAGCACACACACAGCGTCACCACACCTTGTAATATCACAACACAAGGCGAATGCAGAAAAAATCAATGGTAAATATACCCTCTTTTCTTATTATTCTCATCTTGACGATTAAATCTCTAACATTAAGTCCAGAGTCTAGCAATGTTCCATGTTGTTGCCCGCACCTGCTGTAGAGTGAGTCATTGTTAGTATGGGAAGGACCGTGTCTCGGGTCTTGTGTCTGTTGTGTGTGTGTTTTTTTTTTTCAGTACTGAAATCAGATGCTGGGATGACGGTAACCCCTCATGTCCGGTTACTCCATTAAGGTACTTTAGTTAATTAGTGTTTCACCTGGAGACCTTTACCTATTAGGGTTGTATGGATGACTTGATGTTTGACGTGACATAATAGGATTTCAGTATTAAGTTTAGACAAGAGATGAGATTATTTTCAGTTTATCATGTTGGTATGCAAATAAGTCTAAAAGGTTAAATGAATCACTTGCAGATTAGCAACCCACCATATTTTACCTGATGATTAAACACCTTAACGTTATCTAGGGGAGAAGTGGATCTTTCATCCCATCCCGACTCTGGTGTGGAGGTGAGTTGGGGGAGGGGGAGTGGAGAGGAGGGGAGGGGGCAGAGAGAGTGTCAGATGAGGGTGGGGGGTGTCAGAGTTAAGTTGGACCGTTTGGTGGTCTGCCAAGGGACTGTCATGTGAGTGGTCAGGTGGAATTTAATTTTGGATGTCGTGTAGGTTGGTGTCGGGGGTAGGAAACAGGTGGACTTTCATATGAGAAGTCAAGGTGGTTAGATAGACTGCCATGTAGGGTCGGAGGGGGAGGTGTGACTGTTCTCAGTCTCATAGTGTGCTGCTTTCACAAAGAACCATGGCTAACGTGTAGGGTCGGAGGGGGAGGAGTGACTGTTCTCAGTCTCATAGTGTGCTGCTTTCACTACAGAACCATGGCTAACGTGTAGGGTCGGAGGGGGAGGAGTGACTGTTCTCAGTCTCATAGTGTGCTGCTTTCACTAAAGAACCATGGCTAACGTGTAGGGTCGGAGGGGGAGGAGTGACTGTTCTCAGTCTCATAGTGTGCTGCTTTCACTACAGAACCATGGCTAACGTGTTGGGTCGGAGGGGGAGGTGTGACTGTTCTCAGTCTCATAGTGTGCTGCTTTCACTACAGAACCATGGCTAACGTGTAGGGTCGGAGGGGGAGGTGTGACTGTTCTCAGTCTCATAGTGTGCTGCTTTCACTACAGAACCATGGCTAACGTAACACCGTCGCTTGACGGATAAGGTTAGCGATCTTGCCCAGGTCGTGTTCTTAGCTGTCTGAGTTTTATCATCTCCTTTGTTTTAATTTTTCCTTCTTCATGTTACCTGAACTTGGGATTTATTCCAGGATTAATTTATAACCAATTTTGTTTATAGTTGATACCTGATACGAAATTGGTTCATGAAGATTTACGCCATCACATATGAGAGTAAATGGTCAAAACGTGATTTTTTTCTTAACAGACATACGTGCTGGTGCACACATTTAGGGACATCACGTGTATATCTGCCGTTCATACCAAGGATGTTCACTGAAGTTCAGTGTTATAGCGTGAACAGTATTTTGAATGATCTAAGTACAATTTTCTTAAGTGTACTGACACGAGTATATTTTCAGAGTAATTTTTCTCACTCGTTCTAAACTCCGTCCCTATTATCACCCGGTCCTTCTACCACAAATCCTACGTCACACATTTTATTATACATCATCCCATGTCATTTCCAAGTTTATTCTCATGGTCACTCGGTCATCACTTTTTTTTTCCATTTCATATCTTTCACACTACCTTTTATTGGTCCCTCAGGGTAACATAATTATCTCCACTCTACTTCCCCAGTGCTGCCTCCGTTCCGCCTTCCCGTTGATGCCTCCTTTCCACCCCCCCACTGGTGCCTCCACGCCACCTCCCCACTGGTGCCTCCACGCCACCTCCCCACTGGTGCCTCCACGCCACCTCACCACTGGTGCCTCCACTCCACCTCCCCACTGGTGCCTCCACTTCACCTTCCCACTGGTGCCTCCACTCCACCTCCCCACTGGTGCCTCCACTCCACCTCCCCACTGGTGCCTCCACTCCACCTCCATGCTTCTCTCCCCTGGCACTCTTACCTTCTAGTATTCGTGCTCGACGCTCCCTATTACTCTTCTTCTACAACTCCTCTTGTCCCTCTCAGGTTCCCTCCCTCCCTTCCTCCTTCCCTCCCTTCCTCCTGCCCTCCCCTCCCCTCCCCTACCCTCCCACGCATTTCAGCATCTACCCTCCCTTCCCTCCATCTACTCCTTCTATAAACCGCTGTAGTTCCTTCACCCCGTCCCTCCTTCCATTCACTCCCTCTTTTATCACCTCCCTCCTTCCTTTCATCCATTCCTCTGCCCCTTATGCTTTCCTTTGCTCCTTACATCGTCTCTCTCTCTACCTCTTGACATTTACTCTACTCTTACAACCCTCCCCTCTTTCCTCCTTCCTTCCTTCCTTCCTTCCTCCCATTCTTCCTCCCTTCCTTCCCTTCTTCCTCCTTTCCTCTTTTTCTTCCTTTCTTCCTTCCTTCCTTCCTCCCTCCCTCTTGCATCTCCTCTCTCTCTCTATCCCCCATCTCTCCTTACCCCCCTTCTTACACCCCCTGCACCTCCCTGCACCCGTCACGGCTACACACCCCTGCTACACCAATACACCTGCTGGTCGGCAAGTGTCAACACTCCCACACCCTTTACAGTAAACACACACACACACACACACACACACCATCGCCACATACCTAAACTTTCTCACTGTATATTTTAATTTATATTTTCCTTTATATGATTGAAAATTTGCATTAAAATATCTTGAGTAAATAAACTTTTGTCTGTCTGTCTGTCGTAGTTTACCGGGAGGGACAAAATCAGTAGATGATGTTGTCTGAAAGTATTCGTGAACTTTGGCAATTAATTCATGAAAATATGTTCATTATCTCTTCCTCCCTCTCTTGTTTTGTTCAGCTGACTCTCTCTCTCTTGTTGCTTTAATTCACGGCTGTAACTAAACCAACAGGCTTGTATATGGCGTACATATATACAGAGATATATCTTTATTACTGAGGCGTGTCAGTACACACGTATATTTTTATCTAAACACACACACACACACACATCTTTATAGGAGGAGTGTGTAAACAGTAAGATATAGTGGTCCCTCCCAGGTTAACTTCTAATACTCCTCACTGGAGCTGTTGTAGAGACAAGCTATCATCATAAAGTATCGCTGGCACAGTTTGGAGGCTTAAAATAATATTTTTTTTTCTAGTTTGTGTTTTATGATCTAGAATCTGTGTGT
>NW_024719380.1:0-24931 GCF_018991925.1 Homarus americanus
GATCCCAAACCTTCCAGGCATAAGATTCGAAATAGGAAAGATATCCCGAGCATAGCTCTGGCCAGCATGCGACACCACACTGGTCTCAGAGAAACTACAGAGATAGCAACAGCTTCCTGGATTGACGGTGGTTTGATAACACCTGATGATGTTCACCTGGTGATAGATCATAACAAAGTAAGGAGAGCTCAGGAGAAACTTGTCAGTAACCTAGAAGAGGAGTTTGATAAGGGGATAAGAGAAAATGGAATCAATTGTTTGCTCTTTGATGGGAAAAGGGATGACACTAAAGTGTTCATGAAAGTTGGAGATTCTGACAAGTTGTTCCCTGCCATGGTGAAGGAGGAACACTACTCCTGCTGCAGTGAACCAGGAGGGAAGTATTTGTGGCATTTCACTCCAGAGAAAGATGACATCAGGAAACCAGCTGAGATAGTGGCAGATAACATTGTGAACTGGCTCAGAGAGAGGAACGTAGACCAGACCCTGCAGGCCATTGGAGGAGACAGCACCAACACGAACACAGGGTGGCAAGGGGAGGTCATACAGTGGATAGAGCGGAAGATTGGGAGGAAGCTGGTCTGGATTGCTTGTGACCTCCACACCAACGAGTTGCCACTCAGACATCTGATCCAGGAGCTGGATGGCAAGACTCTTTCAAACAACAGATGGTCTGGTCCTCTTGGCAAGATGCTGGACTCTGCCACTGAGTTAGAAATAAATCCGAGCTTTGAAAAAATCCCAGTTGGCCCTCCACTCGTTGAGCTTGCACATACTGTCATTGATGACCTGAGTACTGACCAGTACTATGGTTACATGATTTGCAGTGCCATCAAAACTGGGGTCATGCCTGATAGACTTGCTTACCTGCAGATAGGTCCAGTCTCACATTCTAGGTGGCTCACAACGGCTCTCAGGTTCTGCAGAATTTGGGTCGCTCATCATAAACTGAAAGGGAACCAGCTTCACAACCTGAGACTTATTGTCCAATTCATCGTGAGTGTCTACTTGCCAAATTGGTTCAACACCAAGGTCAAGTCATCGTTCTCCGAAGGTCCGAGGCATGTTCTCTTCCAGCTTGAGCTCCTGAGGAGTCAGCCAAGGAAGGTTGTTCAGATTGTGGAGCAGACTGTGAGGAGATCTTCCTGGTATGCTCATCCCGAGGCAGTTCTGCAGACAATGCTCTGGAGTAAGGATGAGGAGGAGAGAAGAGTGGCAGTCAAAAAGATCTTGGATATGAGACTTATGAGAGGATCTGGGCATGACGAATCAGTTGGTGACGATTTCTTCAGGGTCAGGAAAACTCCTGAAGTCAATCTAGGTGCCAAGACCCTCACTGATCTCATAGATCTGGATAACATCCAAGCTGGCAGTGAGCCCCCTCTTACCTGCAGCCTCACCAATGTTCAAGTCAGAGCTTTCCTGGACAACCCCATGCATGTCCCTGCCTGGCCCTTTCACACCCAGAGTATAGAGCGTTGTGTACAGCAAGTGAGCGAGGCCAGCAGTCACGTGTACAGCCAGGAGAGGAGGGAAGGCTACATCCGAGCTCAGGTGGTCAGCAGGAGGTGATGAGTTGAAACAGAAGCAAGAAAGACATGTTCTCTATGGTGTGCAGCAACACCGGGTCGTAGTAGTAAAACCGGTTTTTGTATTTGATGATTTTGTTTTCTAAAGGAATATTAAATTTAATAAATGTGTCAAGATCATTCGTTTCACTATTCTGGATCATTTTCATCCTAATAAATTAACCTGATACATTTACTTTACTTTAAATAAGCTATTTAGTGGTGTTGGTAAAAGGGTGGGAATACTGAATTTTCATAAGATTTCAAGTTAACATTTACCTAGCAAAAAATGACAACTTTTCAAATCTGAAGATATCACATGATTCTGCACATAGAACTACATCATTAATACCATAGGCCGATTTTTCAAACCCAAAAAAAAAAATTCGCCTCCGTATGACACACCCTAATATAGTATGACCACCATGACCCACGGAGATCTGTACCTCTTGGCTCCTGACCTCTGTTGACCTTGTGTATACTCACCCAGTTGACCTTTCCTGCCCTATCTCGGCCATTCCTCCTACAGTCAAGGGCTGGGGGGCCGAGGGGCGGGGGGGGGAACGGAGGTGAATGGTTCTGTAAGCATGGTTAGGTTAGGTTAGGTTCAAATGAGTGATAGATCAGGTCCCATGGTTAGTTTATCTCTCTCTCTCTCTCTCTCTCTAACACATATATATCCCTGTTCTGTAAAATCTTGTGGTTATTTATATTTACTCACTGTTGGTATTCTGGGAGAGAGAGAGAGAGAGAGAGTGAGAGAGAGAGAGAGAGAGAGATGTAGATTGATAGAAAGATATTATTGAGAGAGTAGACGAGGGAAATAGACTGGAGAGAGAGAGAGAGAGAGAGAGAGAGATGTGAATTAATGTTTACTCCCACTCATAAGTATAGTATTAGTCAACTTATATTATACAGGGTCTCCAGTCCACATTACAATGCAAACAACTTTGTAAAACCTTATAAACTTTTGATTGAATGATAACAGATTAATATCCACACACACACATTATAGTCAGTCTCTTCGAGTTTCATTTGGTGTATGGGTATATATCGTTTGGTTATAAGGTATAAGGCATCATTCGGGAGAGGTCAGGTCAGGTGAAAGTAAAGTTAAGGTCAGGGTAGGTGATCTCAGTGGTCCAGGAAACGTGAATTTTTAAGTTGGGATGAATATTTTTTTGGGGGGGGAGGGGAGGGAGGGGAGGGGGGGAAGCGAGTATGATTTTATATGATGGTGTTGAAGGAAGGAATAGAGGGAGAGATGGAGAGGAATTATGAAGGAGGGAAGGTTGAAGGAAAGATGAGAATAGGAAAAGGAAGGGAGGAAGGAGACAGGGAAAATTGAAAAACTGATAAAGATGATGGAAGGGTGAAAATAAAGAGGATGGCGAGGAAAGAAAGAAGGATAGAGGGAAGGAAAGAAAGAAGGATAGAGGGAAGGAAAGAAATCACGAAAATTTTAAATGAAGAAATGAAGACGAAAATCAACAAAAAAATTAAATAAAAGAAGAAATAATTATGAGAGAAGAAAGAAGAGAAATTGCTGGATTGACAAACACGACAGCCACACGGACACGACGACAAGAGATTATGTTAATTTGAGAAAAACTTGGTGGTTGTGATGTGTCTGTCTGTCTGTCTGTCGCTTCCTGTTGGTGTAGGATGATAATGAGCTGCTTAGACCTCTCTCTCTCTCTCATATCTACTTCAGGCGACGTACGTGTGTGTGTGTGTGTGTACGTTGGCGACACACGGTGTAATTGTCAGCTTGCTCGCCTCGCAAGCGAATGAACCCGGGTTCCATTTCCGGGCAGGGTGAGACCATGAGCAAATTTCTTTGCGTCATTTACCTCTGTCTACCCAACAGTAATTGGGGACCTGGATGTTAATCGATTCGCGCGTCGTGTTACGGGGTAATGGTTAGCCAGTGCAGTTGGCCACGGACTATTCCTTGACACTGGGTCACTCAGCTCATTAACTCAGGGTGTGGTTGTTGTGTTGGCGACAGCTTCAACACCTTAAACAAATTCACGCCTAGGTGGCCCTTGGGCCTGGCCATTCTCATTACAGGAGGGGCAACCATTATAATAATAAAAAAAAAAAAAAAAAAAACGATCATCAACTTCAGGTACACCAATCATCCTTGTAAAAAAATCCTGATTGAATAATTTCCTCAGTAACATACAAGTGAACCAAACTTGGGTACTATACAACTACAGTATCACTCAATGACTTATTTTACACTATATCTACAACCACTTAACATTTCTATATCAGTTCAACAACCATCACTCAACCTTGTTCCATTTTATTTAAAGTTCGTTAATCAATAAGAGGAATTATTATCACAACACAAGCATTCATTAATCAGTCTCCATTGTGAATCATTTTGCTGGGGTGTGTGGGAGGATTACGCTGGATAATAACTTTAGTGTTTTGTATATCCAGAAGAATCTTAACTCCAGCTTACTCCAACTAATAACTAACCTAATCTAACACAACCTAACCTAATCTAATCTAACCTAACCTGAAAAATCTCCACTACAACTTACTCCAACTAATAACTAACCAAACATAAGCTAACATAATTACAGACAGACACACACACACACACACACACACACACACACACACACATAAACCATAAATATGTTATATGGAACATAAATATAACTTCCAAAATCACTCTCATATACTTCCTAACCGCGGCCTGACGAAATAGCACACCCGTAACGTTCTGTCAGGGCTCAGGTCGAGGCTCCTCCTTACTGATCATCTATACGTGTGTGTGAGTGTGAGATGTTTCCTAGTATGTAATAAAAAAGGCGGGGATCCGCTTTTGAATTTTGCCACATACAGCGGCTAGTTTATTGTGCACCCATATTCATCCCGTGAACGGTAGCGTAGGCAGATTATAGTTAAACAGTAGAAGTCAGAATATTATGGCACTGAATGTTAAAAACAATGTATTTCCAAAAAATTATTTGTTTAGTTCTGTACAGTACATCGCCCTCTCCCTCAACCTGCCATTATTCAATTTTCAATTTCAATTTCAATTGTTTATTCCTTGATAGAGGAAGCGGGATCCTAGTGCTGTCACTAGGTACCCCTGTACAATGACACCAGAAGCATCTGGCAAGTGTGACAAGTATGTACAGTATAAATATTATAAAGGGGCTTACTAAAGCCTAAGGAAGGAAGGATATTCCTTTAACACATAATCAATGTTATTTACAAAATATCTGGCCAGTATGGGGAGGATCATCGTGTCTCCGTCAGGGGGTCGTGGAGTGGTGGTCCAGCAGGCGTCACGGAAGCGTTGTGTGTGGGGACGTCTCAGGTGGAAGTGGATAAGGGTGCTGCTGTTGGGTCTTCTGCATAATGCACAAGAGCGTTGCTCAGGGGATGCGGGGATACCAATCTCCCAAGCAAAGTCATACCCAATGATGATACGGGCAGCAATCACGTCCCCTTTCCGCGACCCTTTCCCATAGACGTACGCGAGGTCAGGAAGTTTACGGAGGACATCGTACCAGGTGGGCGGGGAGTCCAGGGGGATGGCTACTTCCCGAGCTTCTCTCTGTTTGCGGCGAATTTGGGTCCTAATCTGTAAAAGTGTTCGAGGAACAACGTAGTCAGGTGTGGCCTTGTTGCAGCTAGTCTTGGCAAGGCCATCTGCTGCCTCATTCCCCAAGATACCGACATGACTGGGTATCCATAGGAATGTCACAGGACGGCCTGCATCCTGAAGTGTGGATGTTAGCCCTCGTATTCGGAGGATGAGGTCCTTATTTTCCCCTGATCCAAATGCGATCCCGTCGAGAGCAGACCTGGAATCGCAGCAGACAAGCAAGGGGCAGAAACCATCTGTTTCTTCCTCAGCGAGAAGGGCAGCAAGGAGGGCTATTAGTTCAGCCTGAGTGGAGGATGCCCCGTCAGAAACTCTGAGAGACAGTTTGATAGGCTCAGGGGCATCAGGACGGGAGATGTAGACACCAGCCCCGGCCCTACCTGTAGCGGGGTCAACAGAACCATCAGTGTAGAGGACGATCCTACCTGGGGACCAGTGGGCGATCCTGGAGAGGTGGTATTTGCAGAGGATAACAGGATTCACCTGGGATTTCGGGAGCGGTCCACCGAGGGCAATCACTTCAGGTTGAAAATCCAGCCAGGGAGGAGACGAACCAACAGCAGGGGTGACAACAATATCAGGCAGGAGGTCGTGTTCCTGAAGGGCTCGGATGAGTGACCCTCGCCACTGTCTTCTAGATGGAGGTCGGTCTCGGACAGCAGGAGTCAAGTTGGTTTGGACATAGTCGCCCCGAGGATCCCGTAGAATGGAAACGGCAGTTTTTAGGTAAAACTCCTGGACACGATCCTGTAAGGGGGAAAGACCAAGTTCGGTATATAGAGAAGTAGAGCGTGTCCACTGAGGAGCCCCAAGGATGATACGAGCAGCTTTCCTCTGGATAACTTCGAGACGGTTGACAGCAGTCCGACTAATGTTGACGAGGGCAGGGGTGGCGTAGTCGACACAGGAACGGACAATGGACTTGTTTATGGTGAGAAGTACAGGGATGGTGGCACCAAGGGAACCCCTGCACATGGTAAAGAGGGGAACGAGACGCCGAAAGCATATGTCTCGAAGATAGCGGACTTCAGGGATCTGACAACGTGTGCGAGTTACATACACACCCAGGTATTTTGTCTCATTAACCCAGTCCAAGGGCGTTCCTGATAAGAGAAGGGGTGGAGGTACAACACGACCGTGCCACAAGGCTTTTGTTTTCGCAGTTGAAAGAAGGAAACCAAGTGAATCACACTCTCTGGAGACCAGATCAAGGGCTTCCTGCATGCTGAGGTAGTCAGGGGCTTGGAGGAGGACATCGTAGGCATATCCTGAGTGGACAACTTCTGTCGGCCACGGGAGAGATGCAATGGAGTGCATGAGAGTGCTAAACAAGGTGGGACTCAGGACTCCACCTTGAGGGGTGCCGAGGTTCATTTCTTGAACAGGAGACATAGAGCCTTCAACGCGAACCCGGGCCTGACGTCCGGTGAGGTAAGAGGCAATCCATTGTAGAAGTCTCCCTTTAACCCCTAACCGCGCAAGTTCAGCTAAAATGAGGGCAGGCTGAGCCGTATCAAAGGCTCCCTTGATATCAAGGAAGACGGAGATGCGGGCAGTCTGATTGCAATAAAAGGAAGCAGTGGAGTGTGCTGTGCTGCGATGTTGAATGAAACCATTGAGGGAGTTGTGGAAGCCGCCTATGGTGTGAAGAAGGCAACGATGGAGTATCCTCTCCATCATCTTGCAAACACAGGAGGTAAGACTAATGGGTCGATATTTCCCAGAATTTCCCGGCTTAGGGATGAGGATAATAGTGGCATTTTTCCAGTTGCACGGGAGAACCCCATGTTCATAAGACATATTGTAGAGAGCAAGCAAGGGGCCGTTAGGAATATTAGTACAGGCGTTGAGGACGGAGTAGGTTATCTGATCATCCCCAGGAGAGGTGTCTTTTCTAGAGCGACGAGCACTGTCAAGCTCGAACTGTGTGATGGGATGATCAGTGGGGGCAGGGGAGGTAAGAGCAGCACGAACAACAGGCTCAGACGCATCGATGCGAGCCTGTACTGCCTCCTGCATTGGATCTGGAAGTGCCTCAGGGGAGGAAGCTCGTGCCCAGTCCTCCATTAAAGAGCAAGCAAGGGAGGCGGGGTCAGAGTGGGGAGGAGGCCTCCGTCGAGTACCCCGTATAGCATTAATCCGATTCCATACATAAGAGGGTGACGACTGGAACGATAGAGACCCCGTGAAGGATAGCCAGTCTGCCTCACGTATCCGACGGCGCTCCTGAGTTGCAAAGGAGCACCAATTTTTGAAGTTTTCCCAGTCCTCTGGAGACCGAGACCTCCGTATGGCAGAGTGCAGATCACGGGTTACCTGCCGGAGATGTCTCATGGCAGGGATACGATACCAGTAGTTGGTGGCACTTCTGGGGTGACGGGGAGGGCGTGGAGGGGTAGCGCGATTGACAGAGTCATACACGGCATCAACAAAATCAGCGCTGTAAGAGTCAAGGGACTGGGGGACAACATAGGAATCCGCCCAGGTAAGAAAGGTATTGGGTAAAGGAAGGAACAGCATCTTGTGTGAGACGAAGGCGAGGGGATCGATAAGGAGCTGATGTCGGGGCAGAGAAGGAGAGCCTGAGATGGGTAGTAACGGCAAGATGGTCACTATGCAGAGAAGGCTCGGTCCAGACGGTAGGATGAAAGGAGGTATGACCGTTCAATAGTAAGCCAACATCAAGGAAACTATGGGGGAGGCGAGTAGGATCGTCAGGACAAAGAAAGCGAACATCATCATCCCCATTAAGAAACTGTGAGAGATGTGATCCGTTAAGGGTACATGGCGTGGGATAATCCGGAGTAAGAGTGGGATGGCGGGCATTAAAGTCGCCAAGAACAATAGTGGGAATCCCATCATGGAGGTCGTGAAGAACCGTAGGGTCCAGAGAATCACTCTTGAAATGAACATTGACTACACGAAGGGTCCGGTCACCAAGAGTAAGGGAGACAGAAAGTAATTCAGACAGGGGTCCATGTGAGTCAGGTGAAGGGAGACGTACAGATGGAATGGTGTTACGCACAAGGGTGAGGAGGCCACGAGCCTGCCCACGGTACCGAGGCAGGGTGTAAACAGAATAGACAGAGAGGCGGAGTGGAGTAACATCGTCTGTGATGTTCTCCTGAAGTAGAGCAACATCTACTTGATGGGAGAGCACAAATTGGGCGAGGTCTGTCTGGCGAGGTCTAAGTCCCTGGATGTTCCATTGTAAGAAGAGGAGGGAACGGCCTCCGGTGTGAGATGAGTCGGAGGGGCTAGACAGGGCTCCAGAGGAGGTACCAAATTATGTTGAGAAAAATGGAGAGGGAGGAGTGGGAGAGCGAGGGATGGATCCTCCATCTCGGGAGATGGAAGGAGGCGGGTCATCAGGGCTTGCAAAGTGCGCCCCTGTTGGGTCAGGGTGTCCAGAATGAGTTGTTGTTGCCTCTGCAATGTCGCAATTGTTTTCACAAACAAGTCGAGCTGGGCAGAGAGAAGGTTGATTTGCTTGGAGTGGCGATCCAGACGGAGAGTGATTGTTTCCATAGAACCAACTTGGTGTACCTGTACAGGAGCTGGAGGTGGCGGCGAGGATTGCCGAGGGCCCGACTGGGCATGTGGTGGTGGTGGTAGCGACGGAGAGGGACGGTGAGGGTTCAGTTGAGTAAGAGGTGGTGGTGCTGGTGAGAGACAGCGGGGGTCCGGGTGGGCAGGAGATGGTGGTGACTGTGTGGCAGGGCCGGCAACGACCTTGTTCCAAGAACGGTAGGGAGAGGGAGGGAGGGGAGAAAGGATGGGTGGTAGGGGTGATAGGGGGGATGGTAGAGGAGAGGAGATCAATGGGAAATCCTTGGTGGATGGAAGAGGCGGTGGTGGATAGGAGTGAGGTTTGGTTGATAGGGGCTTCGTCAGAGACGAGGGCGGTGGTACAAGGTAAGTTTTCCCCGGGCGAGTGCCAGGACGCTGTGGGCAATTGGCATTCCAGGCGTGGTGACTGCCATGGCAATTGACACACCGTGGAATAACTGGGATTTTGTTCTGAATTTTTTATTTGCATTCCACTGTTTCGTGAGGACTTGTATAGAAACCGCAGACGACCATCCTCGTGCACTCCCAGGTGCGGTGTTTCCACGATTGGCAGCAACCACAGATTTTCGGGGTTCCGATAAATCGGTCGAGAGGACAGTTGTGAATTGGTCCTACATTCACCTTCGGAGGGAGGGGGCCCACCCACCAGCCGATGAGTTCGTTGGATGGACGTTTGGAGACCGGGTTGATGCGGCGTTCCATGTCCAGTAGTTGTGGGAGAAGAGGGCGAAGATCGTCGATAGGGATCTCCCAGGGTACGTGGCGAACCATTACCTTGGTACGACGAGTTTCTGGGGTGATGATGGTGAACTTCAGCATCACCTCCCCCTGGGGAGCAGGAAAGCCCACCTGAGTGAGCAGGCATACCGTCTCGTCCATTTGTGTGGTGACTATCACGGCTGTGGGACCTCGGCGGAGGCGAAGTGTTGAGTCCTGAAGTGGAGAGCAGTGACGGAAGAACCAGATCGCCCGTGTGCTCAGAGGCAAGTCCCGAGGAAAGGCGAGACGACGAAGGCACGAAGGCGCGACGGGGCAGGAAGACAAAGGGAATCCCCTATGTCCATCGTCGGCGGAGGGTCGGTCATTGAGCCACATGTAGGCTCACTTGGGGACCCCGATGACAGGAGTCCACCCTCTACAGCCCCAGAAGGGGTGCAAGGGGGAGCCGTGGCCCCTGCTGGAGACCCTGACTTCTGAGGTTTCTGCTTCTTCTTTTGCGTGTCTTCAAGAAGAAAGTCGTCAGCATCACTGTCAACTACTGCCGCCGTTTCCAACGAACGGGAGCGTTTAACGGCGGGCATAGGGCACGTTGACAACACTGCAGTCAGGTGGAGTGGTAATGACGTCACTGCTACGTCACACTATCACATTGCGCATGCGCAAACTTGAAAAACTTTGCTCAGAGGGATCGGGTGGTAGGACCAGATGTTTTATCCCCAAAAAATGACAAAGTCCAAAAGTAAAAAAAAAAATATGCCACTGTGCTGATAACTGGGTCTTACTATAGTTGTCTGCACAGGCTGGGATTGGTAGACTCGCTGAATTCGTCAGAAATACGAATTTTAAGGAGCAGTCTCTTACAGCCTTTGTTGACACTACGCATGCATGGGCGTTCCTCTGTTCTTTTGTTATGATATTTTCTTCGCTGTCTTGCTTGTCGTAAGAGTTAGAAGAGGAAGACTAGATCGGGAATTTTTTCGTCAAGGGATATTTACTAACCCTCTACTAACACACACAGTCCCCCTCCCCCTCCCACCTGTGTGACTCAAGAAGATAACTGAAAAAAAGAAGAGCCACTTACCCCACGTGCTCCCCCCCTCCCGTCTGCACTAGTATACAAAACAATAATTCAGTTTAATAAACTTGTACATAAACACGTACGGTGTTGTAATCTCTATCAGCGGGGACATAAGCCTGCAGCAGCGCTCCGGCTACATACATACACATAACGTGTCTACATAATGTCTACATAAATGTTTCTTATCCTTTAACAGGTCATCAGCCTCGTTATTAAGGGATCATCAGGAAATAATTGGCTTAAGTCAGACACTGTGGGAGGAAACTGATCAAGGTTGAGACGTGAAGTATGACCCATAATACTCTATTATAGGTCAAATATATTTAATAATCCAATAAACTGTTAGACGGTTGTTTATATCACTATTGCAGCACTGTGACCTATGACCTCACCATCACAATGTAAACAAGCACCACGAAAACAACACTAACACCATTAACACCTTGTGGTTAATTAACTTTTCTTCTTGTTCTTGTGCATCAAGTGAAAAAACTGCTGTGTGCTGTACAAAGAATTCTACTCCAGGAATGTTGTGGTGGTCGCCAGAGAAGAGATTTAATATTGGGAACTAATGAGACAGAGGTCGAGGGGACGAAGCAGATGAGTCGACCCAGAAAAAGTAAGAATCGTGACTCTTACAAGAATATACGAACCTCATCATATCATGGTTTAAATCCTTTTGGTTTAAGATAAAACTACTCTCACCACCCAAGTCTTATAGCGGTATTCATAATGGTACTCATCAGTCGTGCTCAGGCCAGGTAACACAAGAGTTATGTTCACCAGCAGGAGTAGAGAGTTTGTTTACATCACGATATCGTCTGTGTGGTTTACCCTCCTTAGCCCAGGTACAAGTTGTGTCTGTTTACGTGAGACAAACAGCTGGGTGTGTTTACCATCCCAGACATTGGTAATGTTCCTTTCACTAATGTTAACAATCACAAACAACGCTCGCTGGGCAGATCAATCAGTTAAGTAAACACTCACTATAATCTCTTGCCAGCTGGATCAACCTAACCTAACCTAACCTAACCTAACCTAATTTTAATTACCTAGAAAACGTAAGATTGAACGTAATCCTAAACCTTAACATAGATTAGATTAGGTTAGGTTAGGTTGGGTTAGGTTAGGTTGTATTGGAGCTGTATACAATATAATTTCATTTTAAATTTCACCATAAAGGTCACTTCCAGGCCTAACTGTGATCTGCCAACACGTTCTCGGTTGTTATTCTCTTTTACACTGAGTTATACATCGTTCTACACAATTGTACATTGTTCTACAATTAAGTTAAATATTGTTCATCACTTGAGTTACATAATGTTCGTCAATGACCTGAAGTGAATGAACATTGTTCTTAAATGAGTGTTGTAACGTTCTACACTGAAACAATACCACTAAACTATTAATTCATCAGAGCTGTGTATTTTATTTTACATATTCATTAATCCTTTGTAATATGATGAATATTCATGTTGAAATTCTCCTTTATAATGCGTGTTAATTATGGGGTGTAATTGCCGCTTGGCGCTATATTAAACTACAGTATATAACATGTTGTGATCCTATATTGATCATCTGTGCAGAACTTTGCTGCAATAAGTTGGCTGATTACATCCTTACTGTACACATACCTGGCTAATAAATATACACAATGACTCTAATAAGTGTTCAGGTTTGGACATATATTATAAAGGTGTTAATGTGTCAAAAACCCAAAAGGTTTTACTATCATTGTATAAAATTAATCAGGTTGTTTGTCAAAGATATCTTATACAATATAATTGTCATTATATGCTATTGATGTATGCAGACATATTCACCATGTAGAGGAAAGAACTGTTAAAGTAAGCTGTGTCGAGTATAATAGATAATATTGTTTCCTGCCAACATATAAATTGAAGCTTTATTTTAGTTTTAGTTTTCCATGTCTGACCTAAACACAATGCTGCATAAGAACTTAACTTGAAACAGCTTTAGTCAATGGTATTTTCATGGTTTTCACTTGTATTTAATTTGTGTAACGTTTGTGATTTCATTATGACAGTTTTGACATTTATAACATGATTTATACCAGTCTCTTGTCAGAAATCATTTATGACAAGCTCTTTTCCAGCCAATTTTATTCACCCTTTTGTTCACTGCTGTGAGGAGAACTACCATAACACACAGAGGCAATACACAGCTTAAGAGAACTATATGTAAAGTTACAGGAAATTTTTACAGGTTCTTCAGCTCCTTTTTTATCATTCGACAAGTCATAAAAGGAACCATTTCCTGAGTCCATATTTATTTCTAACTCTGACTCCCAACAGTTCACAGCCAGTGTCAACACGCAAGTAATAAAACCTCACGACTCAAATAATCGCTCACATCTAATATTTACTGTTTCCTCGTCTTTCTTGATTAACCATACAGGGTTCCACAATGTAAAAATGAAGTATATATATATATATATATATATATATATATATATATATATATATATATATATATATATATATATATATATATATATATATATATATAGATATATATATATAGATAGATAGATAGATAGATAGATAGATAGATATAGATAGATATAGATAGATAGATATAGATAGATAGATAGATATTATTATGGCATTTTTACACATTTCACATAATCCCGTGTGAGAAATAAATCCGATGAAACATAATGCTCTCGACTTGTAAAGGGATTTCCTGGATTATCTGTGATGATCATAATGACCACCAGGTAATGTTGTCTGCCAAACACTGTGTCCCGCCTGGTGCTGCCCTCAGTAACACATTCTGCTGATCACACCAACTCTATCCGCTAAGCTCTAAATGGATGGTGAAGCAGACTGTTGGCCTGGTGTACTTAATATTGTTTTGTTCACACACACACACACACACACACACACACACACACAGCAGCATAATAGATTGTGATTGGCTGGGGAAGTGTTTTTTACCAGACTGAACATCAAGAGTGGTAATTGAGAGGAGGTAGATTGGCCACCTGACAGTGGAGAGTTGGCGATAACGAGTTATTATTAGTGGCCATCACACACACACACTCTCTCTCTCTCTCCACAATTAATGGAAAGAGAGAATTAGAAGAAACTGAATAAAAAAGATGATGTGATAATTAAGAGAAACAAGAAGAAAATTAAAAAGGGCAGAGAGAGAGAGAGAGAGAAAGAGAGCGGGTGGGGGGGGGGAACCAGCATTTCACAAGTTTCAAGACGCGGCAGCAAGTTGTGAGGCAGTTGAGAGTGTTAGTGAAAGAGTCCAGCAGCAGAGGCGACACACAACACCTGAGAAATGGTGACTGACTCGGCCAGGTGTACAAAGTCAGGCCTGGCAGGTTGTGAGAGGGTTGAGACGCGGGGCTAGGCGTTGATGAGAGAGAGAGAGAGAGAGAGAGAGAGAGAGAGAGAGAGATTTACGTACGCGCGAATGAAACTTGCACACGGTCTTCTCTCCCATTCGGCGACAAGGTAAATATATTCCCTTTTATGTCAACACAAGTTTTACTCTGACAAATCACTTTTCCATCCTGTAAATTAAAACAAAATGAATGAAGCTTGAAGTTTTGTGTCGAGGTTAATATATTATTCTGGTAGCCATTGTCTTAAGTTACCCTCGTCGAAAACAGACATACAGGATGAACCAACAAACAGACGCAGGACGGGTCTCTCCCTCCCCCCCAGCAGGTAACTTAACACCTTCACGAGACAGAAGCGAACCTTGTTAGGAGAAAGACTAACTCTCTCAGTTCTTTCTTCCTCTTCTTTTCTCTCTAAGCGAATTGACGCCCCCTCCCTCCTACCTCACGCCCCCCCTCCCCCCCACCTCACGACCCTCCCTCCCGTACCCACTCACGCCCCCTCCTCCCCCTGTACCTACCAAACGCCCCCTCCCAGTACCCACCTCACGCCCCTCCTCCCCTACCTACCTCACGCCCCCCTCCCCTGCACCTACCTCACGCCCTCCCTCTCCCCCTGTACCCACCTCACGCCCCCCCCCCACCTGTACCACTCACGCCCTCCTCCTGCACCTACATCACGCCCCCTCCCCTGTACCTACCCCACGCCCCCCTGCCTTCCCAATCTCACGCCACCCATACCCTTTCCCCATACCAACCTCATGGCCCACCTTCCCCTTCCCGTACCAACCTCACGCCACCCCTCCCCTTACTAGCCTCACGTCCCCTCCCCTCCCCATACCAACTACGGCTCTAGAGAATTGTGGGAGGCCAAAAATCTTCATCTATTAATATCTTAAAATCTCGGGTCAAAGACTACGACCAGGCAAGAGCTCTGGAGATCTTACGTCAAACTTTATGACCTTGGAAGTATTCTTAGCATCTCGTTTCATAAAGGTAACGACTTAGTTAATGCATAAAGGTCGCTGGACAAACTAAATTTCTTAAATGTTTATAAATCTTGTCAGTGACTATTACGATTTGGAAAGTTTGCTCAAGAGCCATTACCGTGTTATTATAATTAGTGTTTTTATCAAGGGACAACAATAATCTTACCTCAGCAGTGTCGGGTGATTAAATAAATGAAACCCACTTCTAGTCTATCCTGACGTCACCTGCCCCATCCCTACCCAAGCCAACCTAACCTAACCTAATTTAACCTAACCTAACCTAATTTAACCTAACCTAACCTAACCTAACCTAACCTAACCTAACCTAACCTAACCTAACCTAACCTAACCTATCCTAACATAACAAAACATAAAAATAACATAGCGTAACGTAATATAATATAACAAAACCGCAACTAAGACTAAATTTTGGCGAGTCCTGATCTTATTTAATCTCATTGTTGACTGGCTTCTAACTTTATAGACAACTCTCCTTCTGATCAAGTTAGGCCGCAGTAGACGGCAGATTAAAGTTAACTTGAGCTGGAAAACATCTAACAATTCAACACTTAAAAACTTCGAAAAAACAAGGGATAAATATTATACGTTTCTCTTAAGTCCTGTTCCAGTTAGAAAAAAGACAACACTGTGGTAAGAAAAAAGAATTAACAAAAAGACCCAACTCTTCCTGCTGCTGTTCCTTGTCCCAGCTGACACTCTGGTGACGTTCACAAAAGAAGGAGTTTATAGTAGTTACCAAGAGTCTGATTTAAGAACGTTTTACCCTTTTATTTGAAGCCTGAAGGACCGATCAACCTACAATGTTATGGTCTGGGGATATTCCTTAGTGATTAATAGTCTCTCTCTCTCTCTCTCTCTCTGGTTTTCTTCCTTCACTCTATCTCTGTATTTCCCTCTTTCTATCTCTCTCTATCTCTGTCTGTCTGTCTGTCTACCTCGGGACTATGGAGATAAGTAAATGATCTAAAGCCAAACCCTTTATTTTAATCCCCATCCACTTTAATCTGATCCACTGTAAACCTTTCCTTCTTCCCAATGTTCCTTAGTCGATATTCTTCAAACGTAAAAAAAACAAACAAAGAAACACATACACAAAAAAACACCCAGAAAAATAGTGAGTCTCCAACTTTTTCTATTCCAAGGAACTCCTCCAGGAGACTATCAACCCATAAAATGAAAAAGTAAAGATGTTCATGACAGTTTGGAAAAAGGGAAAGGATGAAGGGAGGGGAAAAAATAAACATGGAATAGCTTCGAGAAATATACTGAGGATAAATGATATTGGTCGAAGGTTCAGGAAGGAAAAGGTATATAATTTGGAGAGAACTGGGTGAGTGTATTCAGTTTTCTGAGGCTGGAACATTAAAGTGAATGGTGGTTGTTGTTGTTGGTGGTGGTGGTAGTTGTTGTTGTTGTTGGTGGTGGTGGTAGGGGTGGTTGTTGTTGTTGTTGGTGGTGGTGGTAGTGGTGGTGGTGGTGGTGGTTGTTGTTGGTGGTGGTGGTAGTGGTGGTGGTTATTGTTGGCGGTGGTAGTTGTTCTTTGTGCTGGTAGTGGTGGTGCTGGTTGCTGTTGTTGGTGGTGGTGGTTGTTGTTGGTGGTGGTGGTAGTGGTGGTGGTGGTAGTTGTTGTTTGTGCTGGTCGTGGTGGTGGTGGTTGCTGGTGGTGGTGGTGGTGGTAGTTGTTGTTGGTGGTGGAGGTGGTGATGTTGTAATGGTAGTGGTGGTAGTGGGGATGTTTATAGTGATAGATGTGGTGGTGGAGGATGATAATGGTAGTAGTGGTTACTGTCACACACACACACACACACACACACACACACAAACGTCGACAAAACTCCACATATAATCCTCTTTTACGAAGTATATTGTCAGGTTCCACATATTTCCCTCTAGTCTGATATCCCTCGAGCTTACGTAGGAGGAAAGAACCAGACGACAGGAAGGAAAATAATCTCAGGTAAATATTCCTCCTTCCAGTTTATTCTCTTATGATTTAGAGATATTTTAAGAAGAAACAGAAAGATTATACTATATATTCAGGTAAATGTAAATTACAATCAATATTTATATAACTATTGATCAAATTATTATACGAACAATAAAACTAAATAATAAACTTATCTTTATATATATATATATATATATATATATATATATATCGACCGTATATGTGTATCACTTAACCTTCTCATATAGTACACCCAGCGTCACCCTGAACACATTCACATACACTTCATAATATTGGTGGGACGAGGTGGCAGCGCAGGGGAAGAACTATGGTATTGACATGACCTAAACTTCCTAATATTTTTACGTTTTTCTTTTATTGAATTGCTATAAAAAGGTCCAGGAATACAGTGTTGAGATACAGTGTAACACCTGGTATATAAATACACACTTCATATTTCTTGGATAATAGAGTTAACAAACTCTTTAACTTTGAGCCACAATATCTGAAAGAATCGTTTCATATTTTCCAAGTTGTTTCTTGCTTGGCTCAACACCCGACGACAAATGATTGACATTTGGTTAAGAAAGTTATCTTAGCTGAATTCCTTCACCATTTTACTTTCGGGAATTGAGGTCCACACACACACACACACACACACACACACACACACACAGGGGAACTTGTAACTAACCACACACAAAACCATGGCCGCTCTCTGTAAGTACGATGAACTGTGCTGACGCCTGGTGTAGGTGACGGAGACTCGGGGAGCAACAATAAACAAATAAATAAGTTACGGGGAAATATCACTAAATATGAATTGTTTTCAAAATAATAAGGTGAGAAATAAAATAAAATCAATCCACTAATATCGACCACCCTGTTTCATAGATCAACTTCTCGAGAAACTTTTGGGGAAGTTCCAGACACGTCGGCGAGAGCTTTAAGACTTCAGTTCCAATTCGTTCACTATTGAAGGAAATAAACTTAGAGGTGCAGTTTTAAATCCATTATGGTTGTGAGCTTGTCAGGCTTACTTGAGGTACGACTAAATAACCCGACCATCAGGACAGCACCGAGATAAACCACATAGTACACATTAATTACAGGTAAATAATAGTATATATTAATTACCTTGTCCTAATAACCTTGCCATACACCTGTTATAAATCCACATTCAACTAATTTCTCTAGAAGTGTGTCAAATGCTGTATAGATGATACTATACATATACATAACCTGTAATGCATCATACGGCTTAGCCTCAAATATTTTAATAAGGATCTACATATACATTAGCATATACTGTACGTGTTGGCACCAATACGTTCAATTAATCTAATACATATTTATACGCGTTAACGGTTGGCGAAGTAAAGTGTAAATAAGTTGTGTAAAATCTTAATTAAAGTAAAGTTGAGTGAAAATATTGTTCTTCCACTTTGTGTTTGATATTAACACAACGAACCAACAAACAATCACACTAATAGCTACTACACCTTCTCTAACTCATTAACTCATGATGCTGAGTTTACTGTTATTGTCAAACTAAAGGAATTAATATAGTTACAGTTTGTGATTCATAACTGAAATAGTTAACCAATAAAATTTAATATATTTTCCATTTTTTTTACTACAGTTTAATTTAAGCGAGAGGAGTTTTTGTAGATCAACTAAATGAAATTACTGAAATTGTTGGGTCAGTGGGCAGGCAGGCAGGCAGGTACAGGTAGGTAGGTAGAGAGGTTCCCCCAGTAGTGTGTGGGAGATACGAGGCAGGTGGGCGAGGTGGGGGAACTTACTCTGTTGTTCACGATAATAATAATAATAATAACAATAATAATAATAATAATAATAATAATAATAATAATAATAATAATAATAATAATAATAACAATAATAATAATAATAATAATAATAATAACAATAATAATAATAATAATAATAATAATAATAATAATAATAATAATAATAATAATAATAATAATAATAATAATAATAATAATAATAATAAAAAGAGAGTATGATTTTTTTAATAAACTTAAAATTTTTGGGAAGAATGTATAGAAAACTTTGACTTAAAATTTTATGGGGTGAAAGAAAATACAATTTTATACATTAACTGGGGAGAAAAAATCCATGGATGGTAATCTGGTGATAAAGCATGATAAATATATGGTGTGGTAAAGGCTGAGAGAAAGATAAGAGATAGAGAAGAGGAGGTAAGAGTGAAGCCACGAATAAGACAAATATGAGCAACAGAATGTGTCATAATTTGGTATTTACTCTCTCTCTCTCTCTCTCTCTCTCCTCACTTCAATCTCTGGCTGGCTGGGAACACTCACAGTAAAAAGAATTTCCACTACCAAGAGCGGGAGACAAACACTCACTCTGAGATTATTTAATAATTCATTTCCTCCTTCTTTCTCTGTCTTTCAGTTCTTCCTTTATCCTGTGTGTGTGTGTGTGTGTGCTTTTCTCAGCTGTCACCAAGGTTGTACACGGGAGCGAAAGCGGTATAACAACACTTTTCACTATTGTTAAGTAGCCCCCCCCCAAAAAAAAAAAATCATATTATTTACACATGACTATGGACCAGGACGGAATCTACCGACCAGTACAGTACTTCAGGCAGGATGGGTGAGCATGTTCCCCTACACAACAAAGACGACCTTAGTTATACCTTCCCTCTACTGTACAACACAATAGGTTCCTGGTGGAGCCGTCAACAGCGTGTGGGAGGGATTGATCTATTACCTTGTTCTGAATTTAGAAGATATCTGGACGGAAGGGGAAGAGGCAGGGACAGGCAGGAGATGGAAAAAAAGGGATAGAGAGGATGAGAGAGAAATTGAACGAGGAAACAAGGGGTGAAAGGAAGGTGAGGCGAGAGAGATGAAGGCCAACTATAGAAAACAATCGAGAGAAGATAATTGGGATATATAGTGAAAGAGGGAAGGAGATAGAAGAATAAAGATAAAAGATAAATACAAAGATGATGAAAAACATGGTGAAATGGTGATGAATTCTTAATTCTAGTTGTGTATGGGGGCAAAGGAATGTAAAACTTACGTCACTAGAAATTGTGAAAACTCGTATTCATGTGAGTGAGGGAGGGAGGAAGGGAGGACGAGGGAGAGAGGGAGGATGGAGGTTGTATGTGAGGATGGAGACTGCATGGGAGGATGGTAGAGAGAGAAAGGGTGAAGGAAAGAGGGAGGGTGAGGGCGAGAGGAAGGGTGAGGGGGTGAGGGAGAGAGGAAGGATGGAGACTGTATGAGAGGATGGGAAAGAGAGGGAGGGTGAAGGAAAGAGGGAGGGTGAGGGCGAGAGCGAGGGTGAGGGAGAGAGGGAGGATGGTAGAGAGAGGGAGGATAAGGGAGAGAGGGAGGATGGGGGCTGTATAGGAGGGTGGGGTAAACAGGGGGAGTAATAGAGAGAGGGAGGGTGGAGCACTGTTTACACTAGATAATGGGTGTGGTCGGGGCAGCAGCTCACCTGTGTAATAAAGCAGTCATAATACTTTAATAGCCACGCAAGCAGTATTGACATAAGGATCATATTCAACCCCCCGAGAGCATCCACCAAGCAGTAATTTAAGACTAAACTGGTTATAATTCACCGCATGCTGAGGAAAATGCTGAGAAAATATAAGAGGTAGAATGACAGACGCCCCTCCTGAGTTTACCCGTTGACCAAAATTGGCCACCTAAGGATAAATTACCTCCAGTATCTTTATAACGGCAAAAACACCTGAAACTATCGAGGCTTCCAGGTTAAATGAATCCCCCAGAGTGTCAGTACTGTAGGCCGCTGAGCGAAGGTTGTTTACCTGCATGACTCTCGACCTGCCGCCAGGAGCTGAGGCCAAATCCACTTTTCTTCATAACTAAGTCTT
The DNA here is from genome assembly GCF_018991925.1 of Homarus americanus. Classification (NCBI taxonomy): domain Eukaryota; kingdom Metazoa; phylum Arthropoda; class Malacostraca; order Decapoda; family Nephropidae; genus Homarus; species Homarus americanus. The sequence continues at coordinate 20,806 of NW_024719380.1, forward strand.
GGTACTTCTTAATCTCAAAATATATAAATTAGTAAATAACTTCAAATGTGAGGGATGATAAGGGCTGATAATATGTAAATGTAATCAGGAAGAATATTTTTTCTTGTTTGTTGTTGTGTTGTGTTCTGAGGCTACGGGTCTCCCCTCCCCCCCCCAAAAAAAAATCGGAGGTGGTACCTTTACACACATACATTCATACATACATACACACAATACAGTTCACACACAAGTACACAAACACACGTACACAAACACACACAGGTTACCAGGATGTTCTTAAGGCCTTAAACTTACAAACACTCAACCAATGCCGTGAAGGTCTGAAGTGTGGTAAGACCAGCACTAGCTGAGCCAGTCACAGATCAACACGGCACCTCACAAAACGCATCACCATCCTTGAGGTGCCCCCCCAGCACGACCCGCTCCTACCCAGCACGACCCCCTCCTCCCCAGCACGACCACCATACAATAACATTGACACTCATACGAAACCAAAATCTTAAAAAAATAGAAGGACATTTTAGAGTAAATACGGGCGTGTGAGTGAGTGAGGCAGAGGTCTGGTAAGTTGTTCTAATTCACACAAGTTTGGGGGAAGTACAACCTTTTTCAACCTTTTGACACTGGCATTACAGTATAATGGGAATGACGTATCTCCAAAACGCCTCTTTTGAGTAAATCACATTTTAAGTTTTAAGTTTATGTACCATGGAAACTACTGCAGGGATTTCAATGAAACTTTTCACAAAAGTTGGACTGTATAAGGGATGATGCCTGTGGAAAGTTGAGCCCCATATGCCACATCCCCCCACCCCCCTAAAAGTAAAAAATGAATCAATATCACAAAATTGGGTATAGTAGTTAAGTGTTCTTCCAATGGAATTCTCGACCTTGCGGCGGCGTAAACGACACTCAGTCAGGTTGATCATGTAGAACAAAGGCCAGTGGACACGCCTGTGGCCACATCTCCAAATCGTGATTTTGACGCTTACGTTCCCATTCTAGGCGCCTCATATGTATTTGTGAAGGAATTGGTTAATGTTAACTGTATGCTAAATATGTCTTTGGCATAATGCTAAGTTGTGTTGCAAATATAATAATAGTTGAGTATACTAATGTTACCAGGACACAACAAAGTCCCTAACACTCGGTGGCTCACAACACCAGCAACACAACACAACAAGTAAAGCCACAAGGCAGGTGTTGCTGTGGTCCTCAACATGTGACAACTTTTGCTATAACATTTTCTCTCCTTCAGCTTCTTCATGTTTCCCCGCCCTCACAATTCTCTCTTTAGTAAACGCATTGCTTCTTGTGCTATGGCGTTTTCTACCACAAGTGTTGCAAATTTTTCCGCATGAGTTCTTATTATCATTATTATTGTGTGTGTGTGTACACTCTCCAACATAAGCCACTTACCTCCAGTACACACTAACTGGGCGGAAAAACAATACAATAAAACATTCAGCTCCGACATCAGTGTTTGTCGTGCGAGATTAACAACCACACACAGGAGGTAAGTTTCTTGGAGAGAAGTAAAAAAAATCTTGATTAATAGAGAAATGGGTGACTTGTGTTCCGGGGTGCCTGCGTCATGTTATAATTATTGTTATAATGTACAATACAAGAGAGGCTATATGCATACTGTATATATATATATATATATATATATATATATATATATATATATATATATATATATATATATATATATATATATATATATATATATATATATATATATATATGATTGTGGAGGACTTACATGAGGTATTACTCGTATTATATGTGTGTGTTTAATGTCATTATCTCACAGTGACTAACACTAAGCCGCCGGTGGTGGAACACAAGTAGCGTGCTGCTGCTATTACTACGTGTGTGTGTGTGTGTGTGTGTGTGTGTGTGTGTGTGTATTTACTTGCTCACGTATTGTTCTGTGAGTGTAAGTGCTCATGTACGATTGTGTATATATGTGCGTGCGTGTGTTCCAGCTTTGTAAATGCATCGTCATGGATTCTAACACAATTCTCGCATCCAAGCAAATTTGCCCTGGTTCATCATTCCATAGGACTGAGATACATACAGTAGTCTCGGCGACGTCCAGTACAGCAAGAGAAGTAGGTAGTAGGCAGCCCTCAAACAGGGAGGTACTACCGCCTGGGAAGGTACTGAAAGCATAATGTGTTGTCTAATGGTAGACCCTGCTGCCATGTGGCATCACGAAAATTGTAACTAAGTCCCAGGTTGTTGATCTGACTTTCTGCCTCATTTACACACAACATACAAATATTGTTTCCTTCTATTGATCTTTTTTTTTCATTTTTGTATTTCCATATGGTTCGTTATTATTATTATTATCATCATTATTATTATTATTAAATTTTCGCCCCCCAGGCCCGGATGTGGGTCGGTGACCTGTGCCCGGGTGGGCTAATCCCCGTAAAAAAGCAAAAACACACAAAACAAAAAGTGTCTAACTAACTCACGCTTGTTTACGAGGCAACTGTTTGTAGTGTAACTTAATTCATCACCCCAGCTTGTTTTTAGTTGCATACCATGTTTAAATTTCTCTAACTAAATTCATGTAACGACAAAAATTTAAGAAAAAAATATTACTTTTTCCCCTGTAGTAACAACACTCTTTACCACCATTCGCGTAATTTTGTCTTAAATATATTAAAAAAAGTCAAATACTTTCTCGTGTGCCTTCAGTAATCTTATCCTGTCTTCTCTAGTCCCGCCATCAGTACAAATATTCATCCATAAAAGGAACAAAGTCTCTCCCCTTACAGAGTGTGTTGACACAGTGGTCTCGTGGACACAGCGCAGCGGGGTGTTGAGGTGCGAGGTGACACAAAAGTCTTTTTCTGTCAGTAAGGTGGTTTGAGAGCGTCACACCCACTACAAAGTTGTTCAGGGTGATGGATGGATGAGTCTGACTCCACAGCCTCTTATTCCATCCTCCATCCTGACTATGGTAAATACATTTTCGCAAAGCTTACATAATAAAGCTGAACTTAAACTTGTAGATGAAGCTGAACTTAGCATTAACAACTAAGAATATGATTTCTTCACTACTAAACCATTTCTAAGAATGTGTGTACCTAACAAACGCTAATAAAAGAAAGTAATAGTTTTTACGCACTGAGACAGACAAAGGCTCCAGTAAACGTAAAGAAAGATTTGTACCCGAAAGAACAGTTCCTAGGCGCTGCTCGGTTATGACTCACACACGCTCCGACTGCTACACAACCATGTATTAAATTACCGCGACGTCAGCTTCATTAAAACTTATAATGAGGTCTTATATTGGCTCTTATTACCCAGCGGCTACCTCTCTCACTACCAGTACCACCACTACCACCACTAACACCACCACCACTAACATGCTCTCTCTCTCTCCTCACCTCCGTCACCAAGATGATTAAGCTGACAGGTTGATAACGTGGACCAGAATATTATTACAGAGAGATAAGTTGTAAATTTAACCCTCACCAACGAACTCTCAGTCTATCCTCGAGAGACGAGCAGCGACAACTTGTGTACGATACAACAGTTTATAAAAGCAAACAAATATAACGAAACACTTGGCTGTAGAAGACACGTAGACATACGTAACACTGTGACACGTATTGTAGTCTACCTCACTTACACCAATACCCTGTAGTGACCTAACGCAGTTGTGTGCCATCCTACGTGCTCTACCAGATGAACAAGGTACAAATAAACACAAGACAACTATATGTGTAATAAAGGACAATTTTATTCGTTGCATTAGATCGTTTTGTGAGAGATATACTGCACTGTGTATGTTGTCCGCCTTACTGCTGGTGATCTGGAATGGTCTACGATAATACATGGTTGTATGTTAATGATGTCATCACAACACTATCCCTCCTTCCCTCCCTCCCTCCCTCCATCACGACAATGTTATCTACTACTACAATACTGCCACGACACCTTCCCTCCTTCCCTCCCTCCCTCCCTCCATCACGACAATGTTATCTACTACTACAATACTGCCACGACACCTTCCCTTCCTCCTCCCTCCCTCCATCACGACAATGTTATCTACTACTACAATACTGACCACGACACCTTCCTCCTTCCTCCTCCCTCCTCCATC
>NW_024719381.1:0-10222 GCF_018991925.1 Homarus americanus
TTTGGAAAAAAGTGACTGAACTTAACACAGAAACATATCAAAACTGGATAAATAATATAGACAACGAAGAATTCCAAGAACACAGTTGGTTTAAATCAGCCAGGAAGAAAGTAATTGAACCATCTCCTGCCCCAATATACATATAAAACATTAATAGAGAGAATAAAAGATGAGAGTGACCTACCAGCTCCACAAGAACCTGGCAGGCCTCTCCATACAGCGTACCTTTAGACTAACATAACTAATATTTAACATTTAACATTTAACATTTAACATTGAACTAACATCTTAGTAAAAAAAAAAAAATAAATAAATAAAAATGTGACTACCCTCCCAGCTACACAAGGACCTGGGCGGGCTCACTAACTCAAAAAAAAATTAAATAAAAAATAAATAAAAAAATAAAAAAATATTAATAATATTAATAATAATAATGTGATTACCCTCCCAGCTATATCAGCCAGGAAGAAGTAATTGAACCACCTCCTGCCTCAACATACACATTTCTACATAAAACATTACTAGAGGAATAAAGATGAGAGTGACCAACCAGCTCCACTAAGAACCTGGCAGGCCTCTCCATACAGTGTACCTTTAGACTAACACAACTAACACTTAACTAACACCTCAAAAAAAAAAAAATGTGACTACCCTCCCAGTTACACAAGGACCTGGGCGGGCTCACTAACTCCAACAATAACAAATAATAATAATAAGCAGCATTATATAAATAAACCAATATTAATACAAAGGTCTGACGACCCAAGGGAGCAGAACAAAGACAAAACACCAATAAGAAAGATGAAGCGATCTGGTTGAGCCCAGATTCTTTCTACTCCTACTGTATTTCAGTTTCACCACTTTTCCTTCAACTCCTAATAATCTTCTTTCACCTCTTAACTAAAGACTTCGTATCGTATCGACCTGCCTCTTTTTCTACCCAGCAACACCTCCTCCGCCGCTGCCTGGCGGCCCTCGCTCCTTCTCCGCCTGCCTGGCGGTCCTCTCTCCCGCCGGCGAGCATGGCGACCCACAAGCTGTCCTTCTCTAAGCGTCCTCACCAACCAGCTCTCTCTACATCACGCTTGTAACCATGCTGCCTTCCCAGCACCAAGCTGCATTGTACATCCAATACAACATGTATATAGAGAGCACATTGTGAGTTCCCTTTCTCCATTCCATCCTGAGTGTGAACCAAACATCTTGAACCCCACACTACACTTGTAAGGAAATATCTTGTATGCATCGGTGTGAACTTAATACACCTCGTATTCTCGTATGACGTATACCCACGACATGTACAGTGATCAGAGAATCTTATGTCTGTGTTCAAGTAGTTCAATGTGTGAGAGGAGGATCCCTAATTACAGTTTTAAGTGAAGTGGATATACCCACGCTATGAACATTCGTCTTTTGTTTCAGGGTAGCATCCTTGTACCCGGACTACAGGTTTGAGTTGATGATATAGCCCAATTAATTTTCCCAGAAACTGTCAAACCCGAACCGTATTCTAGTATGTAAGTAAGGATTCAAAATGTATTTATATGGGATAAGGTTACAATATACAGGAAAGTGTTCATGTGAGAACCATAAGAAATCAAAGTGAAAATTAAAGATTGGAAACTGTAGGCTTAGTCAGTGAGAGGAGTGTGGGGCATCGGCCTTCAGATGTGCCTGCTCCTTCACCAACACAGGTCAGTGAACTTTATCGAACTGTATTCAGCCCTAAAACAAGACTTATATAACAGTTATTACAGCTTAAAACTTTGCCTGATGTATAAAGTGAAATAGTAATGTGTTAGGATGTGTGATAATGGCCCATCAGGCATTATTTCTGAGACGTGCCTGCTCCTTCACCAACACAGGTCCTCCACGCACTCTGAACTCACCAGAACGGCGGCCATTACCCCAGTGAGCGTCCCACCATGTGAGATGACTACTCCCAACTATGCTACTCCACTGTGAACCTGTGGATTCCTGGCATATCACCACACATGAGTAGGAATACATAATGGAATGTTTGAGAAACTCTGCGGTCGTCACTTGGAGCGACCTATAATACCAGGCGTAGAAACGGTACTGGTATGTCTCGTGGTGAAGCCCTTGTCTCTACCCCCCGAGGGCGGTGTGCGAACGAGGTGCTTGATATGTGTACCTAGAAATTAGAAGGAGTCCCATACTTGCAGGTGTGGTGTGTACCAGGTGTGGCGTGTAACAGGTGTGGTGAGATGGTGCTACTATGTATGATAACCTAAAGCCCCGTCCACACGATCGAGCAGTGCCTGGTGGGCTTTGCCCGTTTACCAAGCAGTGCCCGGTGGGCTTTGCCCGTTTACCGGGCAAAGCCTGTGTGTTATTGTACACACGGGGGTGGTTGGTGGCAGTCATAGTCGGGCGCCGGTAGCTAGTAGGTGGTTGGCAGTGGCGAGTGCGGTACGATCACCATGGTGTGTCGCAGGAATAATCGCCGGACAGTTAAAGCGAAGAGCATAGCGTTGTGTACTATAATAATTGCTGCTATGTGCAAAAAGAAGAACCAAATGCAGAAAATAGAATGGTGCAAAGAGTGGTTAGGTCGAAGAAAAGTATTGGGAAGTCATGCCACGATTTTACGTGAACTGCAAGATGGACATGAGCAAGACTTCACCAATTACATGAGAATGGACCCAAACACCTTTTACAAACTTCAAGCGAAAGTGGAACCATATATAAAAACAACAGGATACCAATATGAGGGAGAGTATATCTGCAGAGGCTCGTCTAGAGGCAATGCTCATATATCTTTCAACTGGGTGCACCTACATATCACTTCAGTATAGAACGAGGATATCAAAACAAAGTTTGTCTCGCATAATACCTGCAACTTGTTAAGCCATGTATGAAGTACTCAAGGAAGATTATGTAATGAGACAAAACTCACAAGAAGATAATTACATATATAGGTAGGAAGTATAGAGAGTAGGAATGTAAAGATAGGAAACTTGGTAGCGTGGCCTGGATGTTATTTGCACAGCGTCACTACGCTTATCTTATCTCGTATGTCAATACACGTATATTACTTCTTAAAGGGACAACTTGTTAAACACCTCTTCGATACAACTATTTATTAATTCACTCAATGACATGGACACATTAATATCACTATTATATCGGGGTACTAACACATTATGCTTTACGTTACTTGACACTGACTCTCGGACACACCTGAATGAATACACTTCCCACAGTAGGTAACTCACCCTAGGACGTTCTGACAAGACTCACGTGTACCCTGACGTAGGCCCAGTGAGTGCTGGCTGGGCTGCCTCCTATGGGAGAATCTGCTTAGCTGGCGATGCCGTGGTCTGGTCGGGAGGTCTCCCTCCCGACCTGGGGAGGGGACGTGCGTGACTCTGCTTAGTGAACCGAGTGACGACCCGAACGGGAGAGAGATGAACAGCAACCAGAATGAGAATCAGTATGACCAGTGTCCGAATGATAATGATAATCATAATCCCGTGGACGGGACTGTAGGGCCTTTATATGGGGTCGGCCCAGCCGGCTTCTGACCTCTAACAATTAACACTAAACTGGTTTGATCTGGATAGTTGTGTGCAGGTGTGGTCCTGGCCAGGTGTCTTGGCTAGGTGCGGTTGTAGGTCACCCAACTCACGTCATTAGCGGGCGAGGTCAAGTCCCTTGGGTCGACCTGAGGTGTGTCAACCCAGAATGTGGTGGTACCACGAGGTCTGCAGTGCTCTTGCTGTTATATGCGGCATAATTCTGGGCTGTAAGGTTTGGTCTGACAATCACTCATTACAATTACTTGCAGGTGAGATTTGTAGTACATAAAAATTCATTGAATAATGTTAGAATTATGATATGCATAGACAGGAAGCAGAGTTGCCAACTTAGCGACTTTGTAGCTAGATCTAGAGCTTTTTGTTTTTTTCTAGCGACATTTTAGAGCGATTTGCGACTTGTCGCAAATCTAGAGATATCCACAGAAATCTAGCGACTTTCTGGATACTTTTGGACTGTCCATGAAAACTCAGTTTTCCTAATTTCGAGCCATAATATATAGCAACGGGGTTACAGGGACAATAAATAATAAGAAAGTTTAATACATTTGAACGGGTCGTGGTACAGAAGGAGGGACACGTCTATTTCCTGATCACTTGATGTCAGCCCGTCCATGGCTAATGTTGCCGTGTCGTCATTTATTTGTCTATTACCTTCGCCTTTGTAGCACCTGGGTAACTTACCTCTTTGTCAGATATGCAATATGAATTTCATTAATACGCTAAATTTTAAAGAATATTAGCAAAACATCTTATAGAATTAATTCTATCAAGCCTGCGTGGTTCCAAACTTCTCATACGCGTCCATCATGGGTGACCCATAGACTCCATACAGTTGCCCCGCAAGTCGACCTGTGGAGGCATACAGTTACAAGATATCTGCACGAGAACCTGAACCAAGCACTTCACATGCTTCCAGCTCTACAGTTGTTCATACTGCCGACGACTACGAAGAGGACTGGGATGCAATTACTATTGAATAATAGGTAAGTGTGCACATTAAACTTTAAAAAAAATATTATTTTTATTTTTACATAATGCATTTTATTTATACTCCGTCCATTATAGTCGGCATTATGAAAATATTATTTGCATCAAATTACTGAAGGGGGGGAATAATAGCTAGCGACTTTCCATGGAAGATTTAGCGACATTTAGCTACTTTTAGGTACCAGCCTAGCGACATTTGAAAATCCGAGTTGGCAACCCTGACAGGAAGCTATGGGACTAGAGTGAGGAGAGCAGCAGGAACGAAGAACACACACGAATGTCCTCATTACATAATACATAAACAATCTCCCGTTTATAGTCACGTCAATAATGTACTTTGCATAAGCTTATTTGCTTATACACTGGACATCTGGACCGAGCGGGGAACATATACTGTACGTATCACATTTACAGTACTTAACTCAGGTTTTACAAAGTGCTAGCATACGTTCTGTCAGTATCTCTGTTCATACTTCACCGACTTGAGGACCCCGACCCCCGAGGTCAGCGGTGGGGTAGTGATCAGCTGTTTTTGACAGTCACGTGAGGTTCCAATAATAACACGTGTCTTATATTGCAGGCTTGTGTAATGTTGAATATTAATGACAATATTATAGGAATGTCGGTTTTCCGGTTTTATCGTTTGTCTGGCAGAGTCGTTCCTCCATATCCGGCAGCAAACCACCAGGCAGGCGGTCCATGATTTCGCTCAACGACGGGCACGTGCAATCCGCTGGTTTGCCCGGAAATTTTGCCCGATAACGGGCATTTAGCGCGTGCCCACCGGGCACTGCTCAATCATGTGGATGGGCCTTTAGATGCTATATTCCATACAGGTGGAGCAGTCTGATGTGTTGAGTGTTATTGTAAGAAGGGATGACCAAGGTAAGGAGTTCACTGATTGTTATGCGCAATAAGTATGTGGATGACATGCAATTAATGTAAGACGTCTGTTGTTGAGCAGTGTAGCCAAAATCATCGTTGTTCTTCTGAGGAAGGCCAACTCACTTGTATTTTAACGGAATGCAATATGTTTTATAAGGAATAAATTAGTTAGACATGTTATTGTTTCACCCTTCTTACCCTTATCGATCTGGTCAAAGAAAACCCAACCCAATGCCTCGTTCACTCTGCCCGCTACCTAACGAGCTACTGCCCAGAGGGGGTCTGGTGGCAGCAACCCTTAGAAATTAAGAATAGAGTTAAGTTATCCCCTTAGGTTTAGTGATCCCAGAATCTGGCAGTATACTGTGACAGGTAACGATGACGATTTCGTGCCATTAATCACCACACACTGCTTGCCGTCATGTAGAATGTCTTCTATCCACGCTAGGATATTTCCCCGAATTCCGTACCCTTCCAGTTTGATTTTCAGCCTTTCGTGGGGTACACTGTCGAAAGCCTTGGCGAAATCTAAGTAAATATTGTCGATATTATCGCTCTGTTCCAGAATATGGGTCCAAATATCCAATACCTTGAGCAATTGTGTTAAGCAGGAGCGCCCCGGCATAAAGCCGTGTTGACAATCCTTTACAAGGTTGTTTCGTAGTAGATGTTCCATTGCGGCATCTCTGATAATACTCTCAAGTACTTTACATATTATGCTGGTCAGGCTCACCGGTCTATAGTTGTTCGTGGAGTGACAATCACCCTTCTTGAAGATAGGACTCACATAAGCCACTTTCCATTCACTGGGGACCTTTTGTTCATCCAGGCATTTACAAAGCAGGATCTTCAGGGGATCGGCAAGCTCGTTGCACAACTCTCTTAGCTCTCTAGGATGCACCATATCACGGCCGGGACTCTTATGGACCTTTAGCTTTGACAGTTTATTTCTAATACCCTCTTCTGTGAACACAATGTAGGTATCCTCTCTTGTGAACACCGAGGAAAAGAAGCTGTTCAATGCATCAGTTTTATCCTGTTCAGAATCTGCGTAACTTCCATCTTCAAGCCTCAGGTCTGATACTCCTACTCGCGTTTTTAATTTTGACTTTGCATAGCGGTAAAACGCCATTGGGTTTGACGACCTCGCTTGCAACCAGCCTCTGGAACTCCTTTTCGGCCCTTCTACATTCTATCTTTGCTTGGTTTCTGGCTCTTGCATACATCCTCCCGTCCTGCTCTTCATTTGACCCAACCCACGTCTTGAATTTCTGGGTTTTCTTCTTAACCTTGTCGACCGCAGTATGGTTCATGTGTAGAGATCCCCTCATTTTCCTAGAGGCACTTGGTTTGGTCTTGGGTATATATTTATCAATCAAATGGGTCACCTTACTAGTTATGATATTCAGCGTAGTGTCTGCAATCTTGTGCCTTAATAAGTCAGGCCAGTGGATACCCCTCATCTCTTCCCTCATCCCGTTGTAATTTCCCTTAAAATATTTGCACCTTGGCCTGGCCTTATCTTGAACTAGGTAACAGTTAAATCTGAATGACAACACTATATGGTGACTGGGTGTTTGCTCCCCTCTGTAATGTGTCGGGTCTCTAACATGTTGGAACAGAAAATTATCTCTTAGAGTTTCTACAAAAAGAGTGGCAGGGTTATTCAAGTCATTTGGGGTGAACTCGTTTCTCCCAGCAGTGAAGGACCGCATGTTGGAAGCTATGAACATCGTTATTGGAGAAGAAAAGCATGTCAAACAGGTTACAATCAATCCAGACACTCCAAGTGAAGAACCTATATGATTTCATGACAAAGAACACAAAGTCATTTTTCAAAAAGCTCAACTTGAATACAGATTTCCTGGCCCTCCCAGTAGAATAGTGGAAAGATGATACTGGCTTCCAAAATGCAAAAGCCAGTGTACAAGCTTTGTCTGTGATCAATGATCAGGCAGAAAGAGGAGTAGCCTTAGTCCAAGATTTCTCAGGCCGCATCACCAAGGACGAACAGCAACTGCAGTATCTACTGCAAGCAGTTGCTGACCACAGGAAATCATTCCCTAATGCCCTCAAGCAGACCTTACTGGGCGACAAAGAGTGAGACTGGTCCTCATGCGACCCCTGCCTTGAGCAGCTAATACCCACTTAGACTAAGTGGGGGGGAGGGGGGGCCCAGGCTTGGGGGCTAGGAAATGATATGTTATGAACATTAAGCATAAGCATAATATTGTTAAATTTCATTTGACCTGAGCAACCTCTAATTATTAAGATATTTAAAAAATATTTTACAGGCAATGTTTCTACCCCAAATGGAAACTTTTGCCAGGATCTGTAACAAAAAAAGGGCAAATTTTGTTTTTTGCCCCAAAATACAGTCAGTTCTGCTATAACGCAATAGTTGTGTTCTTGTAAAACATCGTGTTATGGAAATTCGCGTAATAGAATAACAGGGCTTATGGAGAAAATAGGGTTAGGTGCAGAATACTACTCGAAATCAAAAAAAATTTAGTAGTTAGCCTAACACAAAGGATAGCACAGTCTGAATAAATGTTACAATCATATCTAATAATGAAATCATACAGTAAATGTAATACTTTACCTTGAAAAAATATGAATATAACTTGATGTGGGAAAAGGGTGATTTTGAGGTTGATAACATCGAGCGTCTCTTCAAGGGTTATAGCCCTTCTTTTACGACCATCACCGGGAATGTGATCACCAGAATGCTTCTTGGAGATATTCTTCTTTACCATATTCACAGTTAATTCCACAAAATTGGAGAAATAGTAAGCAAAAATCGTGTTACAGCAAAATGTTATACAAATATTCATTCATATATATATATATATATATATATATATATATATATATATATATATATATATATATATATATATATATATATATATATATATATATATATATATATATATATATATATATATATATATATATATATATATATATATATATATATATATATATATATATATATATATATATATATATATATATATATATATATATATATATATATATATATATATATATATATATATATATATATATATATATATATATATATATATATATATATATATATATATATATATATATATATATATATATAATATATATATATATATATATATATATATATATATTGATAAAATCACACAGAAAAGGAAACAACTGGTTAACCTTTAGCGTCTTTATTCGAAACCAGAATTCTAATTTTACGGTGCATCTACCTCATATACGCTGGTGAAGTATAATTTTTTATTTAGCTCATAAAATTCATACAAATTACCCTCGCCAGAATATAATTTACATTGCTGGAATTTACAATTTGATGATAATTTAGAATAAGCATCATAGATTTTGCATTAGACATACAAATTTTATTCATAAAGTATTTTTTGTTTACTCACAAATATGTTATTTTTGTGCAAAATATATGACGGTATATTCAAATATTCCTGGTCTTGCAAGGAATCCAGCAATATCAAATATATTATCCTAACCTTAGTCTGAGGTATTATTTATTACTAAAATGTAAATATACTGTTATAACCCAAACATTTCTCTGGTAGGGAGGGAAGGTGGGGGTGAGGGGTAGGGAGGAGGAGGACCCAGGAGCAGGTGGGAAGAGGGGGAAGTGGGGTATTTTATTGACAGATAGTATTTGGGTAAGTATATTTTGTTTATTTATTGAACATATTTGTTTTAGCTCATAAAATCTATACAAATTACCGACCAGAATATAATTATACATTGCTTGAATTCTTACATTTGATGATCATTTTGAATATAAACATCTAGATTTTGCATTAGACATACAAATTTTAGATCTACTGTAAGTATTTTGTTTACTCTGAGCAAATATGTCATCTTTTGTGCAAAATATATGACGGTATATTCAAAATATTCCTGGTCTTGCAAGGAATCCAGCAATGTCAATTATATTATCCTAACTTTAGTTTGAGGTATTATTTATTACTATACCTTAAAATATAGTGTTTTCCCCAAACATTTCTCAGAGAGGGAAGAACCAGCGAGTGTGAGAAGAGGGAGGAGTCGTCCATTATTTGAATGGACATTAACTTAGCACTGTATTTTCATTTCTCTTAAATATTAATTGTGTAAAACTATCATAAAATTAAGATGTTATTTTTACTAGAACATAGGTGTTGTGTCGGAAAAAGTGGAGTTTGGGGGTGGCCCGGTCTCTATTTCATTAATCCCATATGTTATGTTGTTACTTACGCGCTTTTATGGGCCTCCGTGATTCAATTGACCTTAAAGTGAGGTTCACTTGTATATATATATATATATATATATATGTATGTATGTATGTATATATATGTATATATATATATATATATATATATATATATATATATATATATATATATATATATATATATATGTATATATATATGTATGTATGTATGTATGTATGTATGTATGTATGTATGTATGTATGTATATATGTATATATATATATATATATATATATATATATATATATATATATGTATGTATGTATGTGTAAAATGTATATATGTATGTATGTATGTATGTATGTATGTATGTATGTATGTATGGTAACGTCGCCATTTGTTACTTAGTCGGATTTAGAATATAGTTATATCGCCTACCTGATCCCAACAGGTAACAATAAAAAACAAAACAAAGACAATCGGACTATAAAAGGACAAAGGATGCAAGCTTTTTGTATATAATAGAGTACCATAAATCCTTTTTAGGATAATATAATACAC
>NW_024719382.1:0-8262 GCF_018991925.1 Homarus americanus
GGCGATTTGGGTAACCGAAATTAACGCTCTCCGACCACCAACCATTTAGATTGTCATGAAAATTATCTTCAGAACAGTTCTTTGGCCCTGAGAAGGGCCGAGTTATAGATGTCTGGTAGGTTTTGTTGTGCTTTTTGTTTTTCCCCAAGGAAGAGGACTTAAGCACGCTCTCCGCGGATGCGCCGGACCAGCTGGATGTCCTTGGGCATGATGGTAACGCGCTTGGCGTGAATGGCACACAGGTTGGTGTCCTCGAAAAGACCCACCAGGTAAGCCTCAGAGGCTTCCTGCAGAGCCATGACGGCAGACGACTGGAAGCGCAGGTCAGTCTTGAAATCCTGGGCGATCTCACGCACCAGGCGCTGGAAGGGCAGCTTCCTGATGAGTAGCTCTGTGCTCTTCTGGTAACGACGGATCTCACGAAGGGCGACGGTTCCGGGCCTGTAACGATGGGGCTTCTTGGCACCACCGGTGGCTGGGGCGGACTTGCGAGCTGCCTTGGTGGCAAGCTGCTTCCGTGGAGCCTTGCCTCCAGTGGACTTGCGGGCAGTCTGTTTAGTACGGGCCATCTCGACGACGAAATAGTCAATACGGGCGGCCCGTTGTTGTTGTTGTTGTATAGATTGTCGGACCGTAGTCCGACACGGGCCTTTGCCTATAGGCGGCCCGTTTGGTGGTTCCGGCTGGAGCTCCAGGAGCAGTCAGACCGGATTGGGATTGGAGGTGGTCCCACCTGCAGATTGGAGGGATACTGCAGGTTGCAAGTGTGAGCGGACCCCCGATCAGTGGACGCTTACCACCGGCCCCCACTCTTGGACGTGGTCAGCCTCGGAGTGGCGCGCCCCCCGAACTGGGGTCCGCACTTGCTGGGAAAGGATGCTTTCCAAGCTATCTGGGTGGTGGGTATCGTGTGATGACCCGGAGTAGGTGGTGAATGTGGTCTGTATGGGCCTTTCGGGTTAGAGTGGCCGCTGGTGTTGTGTGTGTTTCTTGGGAGATTTGAGTTCTGTCTCGGAGGCTTTGTGTGACCTCGCAATCGAGGAGATAGTGTTCAAGTGGGTTGGCTGCTGGCTCCTGACAGTAGGTGCATTCCGTGACGTCATTTCCGATCATCTGCCAGGAGCCCTTGTACCCTAGTCGTAGTCGGTGAAGGCTGACTTGGGTTTGTCTTGGAGTTTTCTTGTCTGCGAAAGGTGGTTCCCCTTTTGTGGCCGCCAGGTACCATTTGGCTGATTGGGAACCAGCGTTGAGTGCATGAAGGAAGCTCTTTTTGATGTGGAGCTTGGTAGTCTTTCTGAGGTGATTCTTGATCTGTTGCACACTTGCTGGAACTTGGATGTGTACGCTACTAGAACGTGTAGCTGCCTTGGCTGCTTCGTCTGCCACGTCGTTTCCTCCGATCCCTACATGACTGGGAATCCAGTGTAAGACGACTAGTCGGTTTTGGCTTTGGAATTCCTGTAGCTGTGCGAGGATCGAGGTGATGATGTGGACGTTGTCTCTTGGTTGACTGTGTTGCAGCGCCTGCATGGCCGATTTCGAGTCCGTGTGAATTATGACAGACTTGTTGTGTTGTGTTGCAGCGTGTTGTAGGGCCTTTGAGATTGCTACCAGTTCTGTTTGTAGGGTGGAGCAGTCGTTGGAAAGTCTCCATTGGAGGGTCTGACCTTGGGTGTAGAAGGCCGCTCCGGATCTGTGATGTTTTGGGTCCACCGAGCCGTCTGTGAAGTATGATGCTGCATCAGCCGGTGTCTCGGTGGCTATGGCTTGGAGAGATATTTTTTTGAGGTCCTCCTTCGGGAGGTTGGCTTTACTGTCGCCGAGGTCGGTGAATTTGAGTGTGGCTGGTGGAGGGCTCCATGGTGGAGGAACAGTGTAACCATTGTCTCGTGTGTCTTGGTTGTTCTTGACGAGTGTTTCTGCTTGCAGGTGTCGGATGACCTCGCTTGCCTCGTGCGACCAGGTGGCCCCTCGCACTCTGTGGTCGAGGTGGAGGGAGGCACTGATTCGAATCTTGGCAGCTGTGGGCTTGTCTGCTCTGCAGATTTTGGCGAGGAGACCGGCTGTCACCTGCTTGACTCGTACTGCCAGGGGTGGTAGCTCGGTTTCCATTTGCAGATTGCAGATTCTGGTCCACATGGGTGCTCCGAGCATGGTCCTGAGAGCATTGTTTTGGATGACTTCTAGCTTAGCTATTTGGTCTTCTCTCAGTCCAATGAGTGCTGGAGCACTGTAATCTACCAGCGATCTGATGGCGGCTGTGTAGTAGGCTTTGAGCACATGAAGGTTTGCTCCTGCGGATTTGCTGGTGAGCGACCTCATTATATTGTGTCTGCTCTTCGTCCTGTGCCTGAGATTCTCGAGTTGCGGCTTGAAGGTGAGTTTCTGGTCAAACCAGATTCCAAGACACTGGTGGGCGTTGGTCCAGACTACCGGCGTGTTTTGTATGGAGAGCGTCTTGTCTGGTGTGTCTGTGCAGATGGCCATCGCTTTCGACTTGGCTGGATTTATCTTGAGTCCAAGTCTGTTGCACTCCTCTTCTATAAGTTGGAGTGCGTGTTGCGTGGCCACCTCATTGGCCACGAGTGCCGCATGCGTCATCCGCAAGCTACGCCCCACCTCCAAGAGGGAGGGACGGCCTTGGATGAACGATACTACCGCTGCGTCCACAGCACGCCACCTACTCCCACCAAACCGTGGGCGAAGCCACACCAGGACCACCTGTAGTAGCAACCACAACAACATGACTGGACGAGGCCAAGGAGGCAAGGGACTTGGAAAGGGTGGCGCCAAGCGTCATCGTAAGGTGCTTCGTGACAACATCCAGGGTATCACCAAGCCCGCCATTCGTCGTCTAGCTCGGCGTGGAGGTGTTAAACGTATATCCGGCCTCATCTACGAGGAGACCCGCGGCGTCCTCAAGGTGTTTCTGGAGAACGTCATCCGTGACGCCGTCACCTACACCGAGCACGCAAAAAGGAAGACCGTCACCGCCATGGATGTGGTGTATGCCCTGAAGCGGCAGGGCCGCACCCTTTATGGTTTTGGTGGTTAATCAACCTGATGGACGGGCGCACACCACCACCACCACCACGACAAACAAATATACGGACCTAATTTTAGGTCCACATTTAAATCGCTAAAGAGTTGGTTAGACACTGAGTAAATCGTTGAAAATATATCCAATAACATGATCCTCTCTAATTCTGGACTTGTGGTATGAGTATAGG
This sequence comes from Homarus americanus, assembly GCF_018991925.1. Lineage (NCBI taxonomy): Eukaryota > Metazoa > Arthropoda > Malacostraca > Decapoda > Nephropidae > Homarus > Homarus americanus. The sequence goes on from NW_024719382.1 coordinate 3,231, forward strand.
TTGTGCGTGAACGTGTTGGAACCACTTCCTAATAATTGTCAGTCAGTCAGTCAACATTCACCTAACCTCCAGGTACCTCACCTAACTTCCTGTAGCGTCACCGAACCTCACGAAATGTAACCCAATGTAGTTTATAATCTATCCTAACATGACATAACATAACCACGCACTATATTACTTCGGTAAGAGTAATGAGTTTTAATACGCAAAGTTGCAGTTATCATTCATTCATACATACATACATACATACATACATAACATGCTAGTGGCAGGGGGGATTGAAGTGAATTTTAGGAGGATAGAATAGGTGCAGTGGCTAAACAGCGCTTGCGTGAGGGACTTTAAGCAGCAACTCGCCTGGATGCGGCAGGATAGAGTCAGGTCAAGCGTCCGGTGCATGTTGGGTTCCGCCATGGTTTCTCAGTGTTTGGTCGGCTTGATTGTGTGTGTTGTTTTCTTGTTTGGAGGAAATGTCTTGGTATTCTTCTTCTTAGCTTGAAGTTGATTTTCTTCTAACTCTTCTCCTCTTGTTGTTCGTCTTCCTCGTGTCTGCTATCATTCTGTAAAGACTCTATATATGTATGTAGGTATGAGTGAGTAACAGTTGCCGGTTACAGTGATACTTCATATTCGCTGGTGTTGTACTGTATGGCTTCGGTATTTCTTAATATACAAACGGCACCGTTAGGGGATTGAGGTATTTAAAAACCAGCCTACATTACTTATATATAGAAATAAATAATGTGGCTTGGACAATAATGACGACTACTCTCTCCTACCTTCCCCAAACAAGGGCTTTTCGAAAGTATACATTGGACACAAATGACTTAGTACATCACATTGGTGGTTTAACAAAAGCCCTCATTAGAGAAAGGTGAAGGAGCACACAGTGAACATACAGATTAATGTTTGCACGCGTAGATCATGTAAGGTGAGATGTTGAACACCAGACACGTAGTGTAGTAACTCCCTCACAGATGGCGTTATGAGGGGCCTGATGATGTAGCAGTTACCTCACAGATGGTGTTATGAGGAACTTCACATGATGATGCTGTAGCAAAACATTCACTACGTGGTGTCGTAGCATCTTGGGGACACCACGTGGTCGACATGACTCACTCATTCAAGTGGGTGAGGTGTGGTCCCAGGCCTCTCTATCGTGGAGTCTCAGGGGAAGTATAACTGGGTACCTGGGACCTCACTGTGTGAAGCTGGTTAGCTAGCTTGGGTAAGACTCAACTGCCGAGTTGTTTTTCACTGAGTTAAGCACTGTTCACCACTATTCATCACTGGTTCCATTCCTTTGCCAAATGAGATAGTACCTTATGGCAAGAACTTGTTGATAGTCCGGTGGGGAGGAGGGTTCAGGGGAGTGAGTTGGTATGGGCCAACATATAAATAATAATAATAATAATAATATTTAACGGTTTATTGAAAGAGCTTGGCAGCCAGAAGGCTGAAAATATACAGTTACATATTTGGGGAATGGGTTACGAATTACAAATAATATACAAGTAACATGAGTGACACAAATAAGACATATAATAACTAGCTGGGGAAAAGCTCAAACTACAGTTCATTTCAGCATAGTGACAGTGCAAGGAGTAGTGTTTACTGGGAGTGAGTACACTGATTTATTACAAGTTATCGATAATTTTTACAATGGTTGGGACTGGGCTGTTCTTATAGCGATCAGTTCGTGCACGTATGGGCTGGGCTGGATGCGGTTGTGGTGTCGAAGAGCAATTCTCGGACTAGGGATCTCAGGTGGTAGTAGGAGCCGGTGTAGAAGCTTCTTACCAAATTTGCAGATGAGGTCGTGGTGATGGTCAGTGAGAGTCTAAAGGGTCGGGCAGTGTGTTGAGCGCTTCTTGATATGTGGAGTAGGAAGGGTAGAGAATAATCTTGCATGGCCTCTTTTGCACTTTTTCTAGGTGTTTACGTTGTGTGGCATTTAGGGAAGAAGACCAGGTGAGCTTGGGAAGTATGAATGTTGTGTAAACACTGAGGAGCTCGTGTGCAGGAACACCGAGGGACTTGAGTCGGCGTAGGAGGTGGAGACGGAAACTGGAGGATTTGATAACTTCACTGACGTGTGGTTTCTAATTTAGTTTGTTGTCTATATGTATGTGTGTGTGTGTGTGTGTGTGTGTGTGTGTGTGTGTGTGTGTGTGTGTGTGTGTGTGTGTGTGTGTGTGTGTGTGTATACTACTGTACTTTTTAGATCCTCCTACGCAACCTAACCTATTATAGTTAAGTATAGTAGGCTATACACTATTTTGTTAGTATGTGTTATAAAATGAAATTGCATGTTATTATTATTAATATTATTATTATTAATATTATTATTATTATTATTATTAGTAGTAGTAGTAGTAGTAGTAGTATTATTATTATTATTATTATTGTTATTATTATTACATGCTAATATAATACTAAGTTGCCCGCCAGATTTCCTCAGAGATGGGAGGAGCACATTGGCGGCGGTGTTGTTTATACTCCGCCCGATTACTGATTCCTATTCACCGAGCCAGAGCTGGCGGGCAGCGTGTTATGTGCCACGTTTTGTTTCCCATTGGGCGTACCGCTCAGCTGGGGAGTAGGAGATTTCATAAAAAGAAAGTTTGAGTGGAGAGCACACCTTTTCCTTCACATACAGTTATCTTAGACCATCTACTAGTATAATAGTTTGCACAAAAATACTCTACACTCTTTCTAGGTTATTGCTATGTTTTTTTGTTTTTTTTTGACTTCTCATCAGATTGTGCATTCAACTAATATACACTATTAGTGTGTTTATTATTATGTTTTATAGTATTATTTCGTATAATATTGGGTAACACAATTAGAGTCACTAGTATAGTATATTATTGGGGTTTATAGCAGTTTGTGGTCTAATAGTATCATGCTTTATGAGTGGTGTTCTATGTAGTGATGATTAGGCAATAAAATATGCTTTGGGGGTTTATAGCAGTTTTTGTGGTCTACTAGTATCATGCTTTATGGGTGGTGTTCTATGTAGTGATGATTAGGCCATAAAATATGCTTTTGGTTTATTGCTAACAAATTATACTTTGCTCTACCGCTGTAGTGCAAAACATGGTGAAACTTACATACACCGTTAATAAAGTATTGATGGAAGAAGAAGAAGAAGAAGAAGAAGAAGAAGAAGAAGAAGAAGAAGAAGAAGAAGAAGAAGAAGAAGAAGAAGAAGAAGAAGAAGAAGAAGAAGAAGAAGAAGAAGAAGAAGAAGAAGAAGAAGAAGAAGAAGAAGAAGAAGAAGAAGAAGAAGAAGAAGAAGAAGAAAGAGGAAAGAAAGAAGAAGAAGAAAGAAGAAGAAAGAAGAAGAAGAAGAAAGAAGAAGAAGAAGAAGAAGAAGAAGAAGAAGAAGAAGAAGAAAGAAGAAGAAGAAGAAGAAGAAGAAGAAAGAAGAAGAAGAAGAAGAAGAAGAAGAAAGAAGAAGAAGAAGAAGAAGAAGAAGAAGAAAGAAGAAGAAGGAAGAAGAAGAAGAAGAAGAAGGAAGGAAGGAAGGAAGGAAGGAAGGAAGGAAGGAAGGGAAGGAAGGAAGAAGAAGAAGAAGAAGAAGAAGAAGAAGTAAGAGGAAGAATTGTGGAGGGAATGAACAGTGAGACAATGTAAAGCCTCCAGGATGGCGGCAGCGTTTCTGTTATTAATATATAATAAGACAATAGGAAAATATGTTGTTGTCTCTACCTGTATTATTACCTTTGCGATAGCATGGTTCAATTTTTGGAGGACAGAGGAAGGAGCAGGAGGTTAGGAAGGGAGAGATAGTGTCTGTGATCCTCGGGTCACCACTCCTCGGATTGTGTCAGTTCAAGTTTAGAAGCTCCAACAACTTTCCCTGAATACGAATTGGCAACCTTTCGATTTACAACAGGTACCTACTTACTGCTACAGTAGGTAGGTGAACAGGGACCAAGGGGGCTAGGAAGAGTGTCCAAACAACTTGCCTGTGTGATGTAGTCGTGGCCAGAATTAGGTTAGGATACAGACACATCTGGCTAGTTAGTAACGCTGTACCCATACCGGAACACTCAGCATGTAAACTTGGTGATACACCTTTAAAGCACTACTATATTATTGAATGGGACACTGTCAAAGACTTCAGGCCACCTGACTTATTGTATCTTGAACTATGTCATTACTTCATTGAGGACATTACATTCTTGCTCTTTATCCCAAATTGGCTAGCTAGCTAGCTAGCCCACACTGATTAGTCTACAATTACAATATGACTCCAATGTATGCTGCTGGTAAATGTGTACTGTCAATGAACCAGAGTGAAAATAAGGTCGCCTCCCTTGCTGCTGCTGCTGCTGCTTCTGCTTCTGCTTCTGCTTCTGCGCCCTTCTAAGTCCCGTTTAAGTCCCCCACCCCAGGCCCCCACAACCGCCCTTCACATCTACACCATTCAAAATCAATTTCACTCAATTTCCACAAGACTATGCTAATTACACGTAAAATAGAGTGTTATCCTGCAAAACGTTGATGTCGTATATTTCTCTCTTTAAGTGATATCCTGTGGCTCCGAAAGGAGCCTGTTTGGTTAGGTTGTCTTGTGTGAACGAACCTTGGGTTCTTATTTCTTCTCTGTCTTCTTGGGGAGGAGCACAGCTTGGATGTTAGGAAGGACACCCCCTTGGGCAATGGTGACTCCAGACAGGGGCTTGTTCAGCTCCTCGTCATTGCGAATGGCAAGCTGAAGATGACGTGGGATAATGCGGGTCTTCTTGTTGTCGCGGGCGGCGTTACCGGCCAGCTCGAGCACTTCTGCTGCCAGGTACTCCATGACGGCTGCAAGGTACACAGGGGCACCTGCACCAACGCGCTCAGCATAGTTGCCCTTACGCAAGAGACGGTGGATTCTACCCACGGGGAACTGGAGTCCGGCCCTGCTAGAACGGGACTTTGACTTGCCCTTCACTTTGCCTCCCTTGCCGCGTCCTGACATGTTGCTGCTGCTGCTTTTCGTGATAGGAGTTAAATTTCCGCCCGCCACCTTGGTCTT
>NW_024719383.1:0-37500 GCF_018991925.1 Homarus americanus
CCTCCTCCTCGCCCACTTCCCCCTCCCATCCTCTCTCCTCTCTCTCTCTCTCTCTCTCTCTCTCTCCGCCGGGGACGCGGAGGAGTGGAAAAAGAAAGTGATAAATAATGAGAGGAAGAAAGAGACTGAATAAAAGAGAGAGAGAGAGAGAGAGAGAGAGAGAAGGAATTTAAATGAATGAAGGAGTGAGAAGAAAGAAGGCGATAAAAAGCTCAACAGAATAAAGAGGAATAAAACGATGACATGGAAGAAAAGAAAGAAAGAGTGAAGGAAGGAAGGAAGGAAGGAAGGAAGGAAGGAAGGAAGTGGTGACAATTCTTAAGATTGACAAGAAAATATAAGGTGGAATGTCATTTACCTGTCCTGTACGTGTATAAGACTTTCAGAAACACACAGACGAACACAAACACACAAGTAAAACACAAACACAAGTAACACACAAGTAACACACAAACAAGTAAAAAACAAACACACGAGTAAAAAACAAACACACGAGTAAAAAACAAACACACAAGTAAAAAACAAACACACAAACATAAACACAAACAAAATACATAAACACTCAAACACAGACACACAGAGAGACAAACACAGACACACAGAGAGACAAACACAGACACACAGAGAGACACAAACAGATTATAAAGTTAGGAAAGTCTTGAGTCTATTACCCATAAGCTGGCTACCCACATTATCACCAGGGGCTGTTAGTGGTAGGTGGTGGATTGTGGTAGACGGTGGTGGATTGTGGTAGACGGTGGTGGATTGTGGTAGACGGTGGTGGATTGTGGTGGGGAATTGTGGTAGGTGGAGAGATGTGTAGGAAGGAGGTGGGTGTGGTAAGGAGGGAAGATTGAGAAGGAAGGAAGGAGGGAATATGGAAGAAGAGGAACAGAGGAAATTAAGAGATATTTTTATGGTAATTGAGAGAAACAGAGAAGGGAGGGAATTTGAGATAACGTAGGAGACATATGAGAGAAGAGGAAGATAGAAGGAAGAAAGGAAGGAGAAGAACACGAAAGGAGAAGAATAATGTTATCTTGAGAGAGAGAGAGAGAGAGAGAGAGAGAGAGAGAGAGAGAGAGAGAGAAATGACGGTAAGATGGCGTGTTCTGTTTACCTGGAAGATGATTGGTAGAGGATCTTGGTGACGTCAGAGGACTCAGAATGCTGATTGGTAGAGGATCATGGTGACGTCAGAGGAGTTGGAAACAATATGGTCAATTTTGGTCTTGGATGCGACTTACCTTCTGCTCCGTTTCAGATTAGCATTGATTAGGTCGAGTCAGGGAGAGTCAGGGAGAGTCAGGGAGAGTTATGGAGAGTTAGGTCGAGTCAGGGAGGGTTAGGTCGATCCTAGGAGAGTTAGGTCGAGCCTGGGAGAGTTGGGTCGAGCCTGGGAGAGTTGGGTCGATCCTGGGAGAGTTAGGGTCGAGTCAGAGAGTTAGGGTCGAGCCTGGAGGAGTTAGGTCGATCCTGGGAGAGTTAGGTCGATCCTGGGAGAGTTAGGTCCGAGTCAGGGAGAGAGTAGGTCGAGCCTGGGAGAGCGGGTCGACTGCGGGAGTTGGGTCGATCATGGAGTTGGGACGATCCTGGGAGAGTTAGGTTGAGTTAGGGAGAGCTAGGTCGATCCTGGGTGAGTAGGGAGCCTGGAGAGTTAGGTCGAGCCTGGGAGAGTTAGGGTCGAGCTAGGGAGAGCTAGGTCGATCCTGGGTGAGTTAGGTGAGCTCAGAGAGTTGGGTGGGAGTTGGGTCGAGCCTGGGAGAGTTGGGTCGATGCGGGAGAGTTGTCGAGTCAGGAGAGTTGGGTCGATCATGGGAGAGTTGGGTCGATCTGGGAGAGTTGGGTCGATCATGGAGAGTTGGGTCGATCATGGGAGAGTTGGGTCGATCATGGGAGAGTTGTCGAGCCTAGGAGAATTGGGTCGATCCTGGGAGAGTTGGGTCGATCATGGGAGAGTTGTCGGCCAGGAGAGCCAGCAAGTGTAGATGCTACGTAAATATTGGCTAGCGTTCCTTCACCGAGCCTCTCCCTCCTACCCCTTCCCTCCTCTCTCTCATTTTCCCTCCCTCCTTCCTTCATTCTCTCTCCCTCTCCCCCATCACTCTTTTTCTACCTCCTTCATTTCCCATTATCCTTCCTTCCTTCTCCATTCCTCATCTCCACTCTTCACTGTTATCCTTTCTCCTTCATTTCCATCATTGTCCTTCCTTCCTTCCTCCATTCCTCATCTCTCACTGTTATCCTTTTCTTCATTTCCACCCTCATTATCCTTCCTTCCTTCCTCTTCCTCATCTCACCCTCGCTGTTATCCTTTCTCTCCTTCATTTCCACCCTCATTATCCTTCCTTCCTTCCCTCCATTCCTCCTCCTCCTACTCTCCCTTATCATCTCTTCCTCCCCTGTCATCCTCTCCTCTCTCTCCCATCATAAGCCAGAATAAGTTCTCCCGGGTGTTATCTTTGTCTTCCTCTTCTTCCTCATTCGTAAAACAGTCATTATCTTCTTTCTCTCTACCCCGCACACTACACTGTAAGGAAGAGTGTTTTATGTCCGTCTGTCTGTCTGTCTGTCTGAGATGCTCCGATGACTCGAGAGGTGAGGGGGTTGAGAGGGGTGAGGGGGGTAAGGTTGGGGGTCAGGTAGGAGGGAATAAGGGTGAGACAGAGAGAGGAAAGGAGGGAAGATAAGGAGATAAAGGGAAAGAGGGAGGAGGATTAGAAAAGGAATGAAGAAGAGAAGTTAGAAGGAGAAATGAGAGAGAGGGAGGGTGAAGGGAGAAAGGAGAGGGAGAAGGATTAAGGAGAGGGAAAGAGTGAGGGGGTAAAGGGAAGGAGAGAGAGAGAGAGAGAGAGAGAGAGAGAGAGAGAGAGAGAGAAGTTAGAGTGGGAGTGAGGGAGTGAGGGAGGAGTGAGGGAGGAGTGAGGGAGGTGAGGGGAGGGAGGAGGGAGGGAGTGAAGACTGAGAGAATACATCGAGGATTTGGGTGTTTTCTATGACTGATGAAGGGATTGTGTAACTGTTGTTGTTGTTGTTGTTGCTGAGAAGATTGAGCACGTGGCGGTGCTGTCAGCGTGTTGGAGGAAGTGGTGGTGCTGTCAGGTGTTGGGGGAGGAAGTGGTGGGCTGTCAGCGTGTTGGTGGAGGGTGGTGGGCTTCAGCGTGTTGGTGGGGGAAATGGTGGGGCTGTCAGCGTGTTGGTGGAGGCAGTGGTGGGGCTGTCAGCGTGTTGGTGGAGGAGTGGGGCTGTCGGTGTTGGTGGAGGTGGTGGGGCTGTCAGTGTTGGGGAGGCAGGTGTCAGTGTTGGTGGAGGAAGGGTGAGGCTGTCAGCGTGGAGGAGGGTGAGGTGGGGCAGGGTGGGGCTGCAGGTGTTGGTGGAGGAAGTGGTGAGGCTGTCAGCGTGTTGTTGGAGAAGTGGTGAGGCTGTCAGCGTGTTGGTGGAGGAAGTGGTGGGGCTGTCAGCGTGTTGGTGGAGGAAGTGGTGAGGCTGTCAGCGTGTTGGTGGAGGCAGTGGTGGGGCTGTCAGCGTGTTGGTGGAGGAAGTGGTGGGGCTGTCAGCGTGTTGGTGGAGGCAGTGGTGGGGCTGTCATTGTTGGTGGAGGAAGTGGTGGGTAGTTCTGGCACAAAAGACGAGGAGGAGAAAAGGAGGAATAAGAGGAGGTGGGAAGAGAAGGAAGAAGGAAGAAGAACAAAGGAGAGGAAGAGAACCGTGAAACATTATATCATAACCCAAGTGTGTGTGTGTGTGTGTGTGTGTGTGTGTGTGTGTGTGTGTGTGTGTGACGGAGGGAGTGTGTCAGCTCATTAGGGGCGGTGAGGAGGAGAAGAGGAAAGGGGTGACTGGTTGAGGAGGAGGGAAGAGGAGGAAGAGAGAAGAAGAGGAGGAGGAGGAGGAGGAGGGGATTAACTAGTACTGTTTAGATGGGGGGAGGAAGAGAGGTCATCTTTCAGGAGGGTAAACAATATATACAGGTTATAATGTTGTTTACTTATTATCAGCTAATTCATTCATACGTGATGTTTACTACTACTACTACCAGCTGATCCTTTCACCAATACAGTAATGTTTACACTCGTCAGCTGATTCAGTGATTCATCCTCACTTTGATATACGAGTCTTATTAGAACCCACACGTTAATTACCACCTAGGCCGGTCTAACGAGGCAGGTGATGGTAATGAGGTAGGAACCTGTGTGACCTTTACTCAGGTAACGTCTTGTACGGCTTCCCTTCTCTCTCTGGGTAATTAATTAACAAAAAACACACCTCTTGGTTCCCTTATTTAGAGCGTGTGTGTGTGTGTGTGTGTGTTTAAGTGAGTTGATTAATTTATTGTTTTTTTGCGGGATATTTTCTTTCCGGGAACTTTTGTGAGTTGGTCTTGCTGTCTGTCTGTCTGTCTGTCTGTCTTTCTCTCTCTGCCCCCCTTCCTTCCTTCTCTCTTCTCTCTCTTCTCTCTCTCCCCCTTACTTCCTCTTGTTACGTAAGCATTAAGGCTGTCAGCCGGCAACGTCAGCGGGTTACATATAATTGGAATTCCTGATCCTTTGGCCTATCAGCACAACATCTGTCAGCATATCTGATATTAGCTACTGGTGGAGGGGGGGTTATACCTCTTAGCATACGAGAGAGAGAGAGAGAGAGAGAGAGGGGGGGGGGGAGGAGAGACCATTATGTCAAAGTTCTCATTGTGTCTGTACTAGATCACGTACAATAAAAAAGTTTACATTTAAATTCGCAGGTAAGTTTAAAGTTCCATATTGCTGACCTGTTTCTCCTCCTTTGACCTTGTAGAGTTCCTCCTGTCGATGTTAGTGAGGCCGAGAATGTTACGCTGAGAATGTTACCTACAACATCGTTCTTCCGTGGTTAGGTTAGGTTAGGTTGTGTCTGTGTATTTTATTGTGTTGTAATGCTAATAAGGTTTGGTTAGGTTGGTTATAATATATTAGGTTAGGTTAGGTTAGGTTAGGTCAGGTCAGGTTAGGGAATTATTTGTCATATTAACTACCAAATATGTATCACGTGTAAATAGATGTAAATAGTGTAAATCATGAAAGATATTTACATTAATGATTTACACTATTAATTTCTTTGTCTGACTTTGATTTTGAATTCTATTTTAACTATGATTTTGACTTTCTTGAATTAGATTTTGACTTCTACATTGACTTCAATTTTGACTTAAGCTCTGAATTATTATTTGATTTTTTTTTTCAAATTGACTTTTACACTGATTTTGATTCTTTGACTTTCTCTAATTTTGACTTTCTCTAATTTTGACTTTCTCTCACTAACTCTTCGACTTTCTCTCCCTTTGACACAGTGCATCTCAACTATCAAAGGAAGAAATTAAAAGCATGTGCTCATTATAACTTCTTGGAGAAAAGTAGCCCAGGTTGTCTCTGAGTGTGTGTGTGTGTGTGTGTGTGTGTGTGTGTGTGTGTGTGTGTGTGTGTGTGTGGTGACGGAACCCACTACCCACCCTGGAGATGACAGAGGGAGGAGGGAGAAAGGGAGAAAAGGGAGAAGAAGGAAGGGAGGAGGTAAAGAGAGGGAACCTGACCTGACCTGACCTGACCCTCCCAGGTAGCGTTAGGGTGGTTAATCTTTGGGTGACATAAGTTCTCTCTTACTCTTTCTTCCATTTGTTCTCTCTCTCTCTCTCTCTCTTCTTCTCTTCTCTTCTCTTTTCTCTTCCTCCTCTTCCTTCTCCCTTCTTCTCCTTTCTTTCCTCCAATATCTCTCTCTCCTCCTCTTCTCCCTTCCATCTTTCCCATCTTCCTCCTCCTCCTCCCCTTCTCTCCCCCTCTACTATTCCTTCACTCACTCCTCCCCTCATCTTCCTCCCCTCTTCTTCCCTTCTCCTCCAATTACATTCCCCTTCCACCCCTCCACCAACACCCCCTCCTTCCCACCCCCCCCTCCTCTTCTATCTCCATTCGTGTTTCAATACTTTCTCTTTATTGAGTGGCCTGCCCTCCCCTTAGCCGCCCCTCCCTGGCTGCCCTCCCCTTGGGCCCTTCCCCCTTGTGCCCTTCCCTTTGCCGCCCTTCCCCTTGGCCCTTCCCTTCCGCCCTCCTTCACACCCTCTCTCCATCCCTCGTCTCCCTCCACTTAGATCTCTCTCTCTCTCTCTCTCTCTCTCTCTCTCTCTCTCTCTCTCTCTACCAATGATCGTTAGTTGTGTCCAAAAAAAAATGCGATTTATTTTCTTATTTAAAATCCGTTTTTCTGTGACGCCATCTGTAGTGTTAAGTTTAAGTGTGTGTGCGTGTGTGTGTGTGTGTGTGTGTGTGTGTGTGTGTGTGTTTTATTTACAGGCTCCTGATGAGACAAGTTGAGTCCCTCGGTAATATTCTGAACACCTGCAGCTGTGATTCCTGTCTTATGGGGCTGTGATTTTTATTCTCTGTTCTTCTGTTGTTGTTTTAACTTGTAATTTTGTGTATTTGTTTTTGGTTTTTCTTTCGTTGTCTTTGTTTACTGTTTTTATTTATTGTGTGTATTTCTTTGTTTATTGTTTGTTTGTTTACTGTTTATCTTTGTTTATTTTTATTGTTCATTTATTGTATTTGTTTTTCGTTTCTTCTATTTATTTTCTACTTTTTTACGTTTATTTTCATTATCATATTTATTTTTTCTTCTCCAAATTCTAAAATATATATATATTCTCATCCCTTTCTTTCCTCCGTGTCACTTTCTCCTACTGCTTGAGGGCACTAAGCTCGTCTACCCGCTTGAGGGGCCACTTGGCCTCGTCACCTACCGCTTAGGCCCACTAAGCTCGTCACCTACCTTGAGACTGGCTCGCCACCTACCGCCAAGGCCCACTAAGCTCGTGACCACCGCTTAAGGGCTTGTGATATTGTTCTCTGGAGTCAATTATCCTGTTTAAATGTCCAGCTGTTGTGTCCTAAGGGTAATGGTCTCTCGTGTGTGTGTGTGTGTGTGTGTGTGTGTGTGTGCATATTCCGACAGTCAATCCTCTTCCTCCTCCTTCAGTATCGATGCTTCAAAAAAAAAAATCAGTGCTTTTGTGCAGGTTTTTACCTTATCCTCTCTGTTTGTTTTGGGGAGGTTTTTCTCGTCTACACACAACACAAAAAGCATGGGTTCTCTCTCTCTCTCTCTCTCTCTCTCTCTCTCTTTGGTATTCGATCCTTCTCCCTGGAATACGAACTTTAATATTTTTCACCTTTGTTTTTGTGAAGTATTTTCTGCTCTTTTGTATATGTGTGTGTGTGTGTGTGTGTGCGTGTGTGTGTGTGTGTGTGTGTGTGTGTGTGTGTGCGTGTGTGTGTGTGTGTGTGTGTGAGTGCGTACCTTTGTCCTGTGGGTGGGCGGCGTGAGGGTTGCTTTTGTTTGGCTTTTGTTACAGGTGACCTCGTTCGTTCTCTGCATAGACTGTTATTTATCTTACGTATGTCTCGTTTCTATGTCAGTGGGTTTGGTTAAGTTAGGTTAGGTTAAGTTGGTTAGGTTAGGTTTGGTTGGTTGGGTGGGGTGGTATTACGTGGTAGGGGAGGGATTAGGTTGGGTTTGGTTAGGTTAGGTTTGGTTAGGGTAGGTGGTAGGGTAGGGATTATTACGTGGTAGGGGGAGGAGTAGGTTAGTTAGGTTTGGTTAGGTTAGGTTTTGGTTAGGGTAGGTGATAGGGTAGGATTAGGTTAGGTTAGGTTAGGTTAGGTTAGGTTAGGTTTGGATTGGGGTAGGTGGTAGGGAGGTTAGGTTTGGGTAGGTTAGAAGGGAAGGCAAGAGAATAAGATGGAATAGCGGAAAGAGACGAGGAGGAAGGGAGAGAAAAGGAAGTAAGATGGAAGGAGGAGAGAAGAATAAGATCGTAAGGCAGAATAACAGAGGAAGTGGGAGGTAGAGAGTAAGGATGAGGAGAGAGACTAACGGAAGAAACAAGAAAAGATACAATAAGAGAATAAGTAGAATGAGAGAAAATAGGGCGTGATGAATAATGGAGAAAGAGGAGGGAGGAGAATCTTACATGAATAGAGAAGTGGCCCTTATGTGTGGTGTGTATGTAACGAGGATGGTGTGTGACAGGTGGGAGGTGTGACAGGTGGGAGTGTGACGGGTGGGAGGTGTGACAGGTGGGAGGTGTGACAGGTGGGAGGTGTGAGACAGGTGGTAGAAGACAGGTAATGTGACGGTGGTACATATCATAAAAAAAAAACAATAATAAAAAAGAGAAATAATCCAACAGGTTAAAAATAAATAAATAAATGATAAAAATGACAGTAAGATAAAAAAGAAATGATTGGTTAGGAAGAGGATTAGTTAGGATTAGGATTAGTTAGGATTAGGATTAGTTAGGATTAGGATTAGTTAGGATAAGGATTAGTTAGGATTAGGATTAGTTAGGATTAGTTAGCATTAGGATTAGTTAGGATTAGGATTAGTTAGCATTATGATTAGTTAGGATTAGGATTAGTTAGCATTATGATTAGTTAGGATTAGGATTAGTTAGGATTAGGATTAGTTAGCATTAGAATTAGTTAGGATTAGGATTAGTTAGGATTAGGATTGATGGAGATGAAGGAATGGTTTAGGATTACGATGGCTCCTATTCGCCCTGCGTGAGGTGTTGCTGAGGCTGGACTTAAGTGTTGTAAAGGAAGAAGATGATGAGGCTGTAGTACATGTGTGTGTGTGGGGGAGGAAAGTCGGTGTGTGTGAGGGGGGGAGGAAGGTGTGAGGGGGGCAGTTATGTGTGAGGGGGGAGGTTGTTGCGTGTGGGGGGGGGTTGTGTGTGTGAGGAGAAGAGAGGAGAGGAGGAGAGGAGTAGCGCATCAAGGCGAACCCTAACACCAATTCAGCTTACACTCTTGAACGATGGGAGGAACACGACACTGATTTGAGTCTTTCAACTCCCCCCACCGAGACTTCACTCTAGGATTGATGGGAGTCTCCCCGCGCCCCGTCACCGGTAATTCTCCTCCCTCTCACAAAGCCTCCCGACGCGACAGGAAATCCGACGAAAGGCAATTCCCTTCTTCAGATAATAATAATGTAAGGTACTCCCTCACTCATTGTTGTGTTCCTGACGGTGGTTAAACTCTAGTTGGTGAAGATTCTATGAACTGTTGTTGGTTGTGATGGTGTACGGTGATGGTAACAAGTTCAACATATGAACGAAGGGAATGTGAACGTTTGTCTGAGCTGGGAGGCCAAGAGGAGTAGTGTGTGTGTAGCTTAGGAGGGTTAAGGGGACACAGGTGATTATATATCCATTACCACGACCTCAATATTATATCCAGGCGTTGATGAGTTCTGTGGTGTGTTATATTACACTATAAGAATCCCTGACGCGTTTCCCCTGACCTGGCATAGATGAGCGCACGTTGTCATTAGCGCAGCAGATCACTTATCATCGATAGGTCGTTGGGAAACAGATGGAGATGACTCAGACCATCAGCTTGGATACACACGGTTTTTTTTTTTTTTACTTCTGGGGAAAAAAATACTTCCTCTAGGCTGGGTCTTGTTCATAGTGTGTTAGGTTCTGTGCTCCTCAGGATTACCCGCCTCGTCAGAGTTCTTCATCGCATCGTCAGTAGCAACGTTCTTATATGTTCCTCTACGTTTTGATACAGAGATACCTCACCTCTCACCTCCCCCCCCCCACTACCACTGATCTAAAGAATAATTATCTCTCTCGCCAAAACATTAATGAAAACTTTATTTTAACGATGGTAACTTTATTCTTCTTCCTGGATAAATTTACGTTATACTTATCAATGTTCTATAGAAAGATTCAATCATTTAAGTAAGAGACGTGTCGTAGGCCCCCTCAACCATAGCGTCAAGAATAGCCTTATTTTGAAATCTAATCAGTATAACTTGACACTCCACCTCATCTACCCTCACCTCACTCTTCCTTTTCCTCCTCCATCCCTTTCTCCACCTCCACCCCCCTCCCTCCCTTTACAGCCCCTCCAGATGTCAGAATGAAGAGAAATATTGGATTTTCAGGGATTGAAGCCTCGACTCTCTGCAAATCACGTGAAATGTAGGAAGGATATAGATTGTCACCTGGGAACACTTATTAAAAAATACAACACATTTGTACCATTAGAGACGTGATTCATATATCATTAGTTAAGTGGAATAAACCTTTGTGTTATACCTGGAGTATGACACCCGGAGCATGATACCCGGAGCATGATACCCGGAGCATGACACCCGGAGCATGACACCAGGAGCATGAGAGCGGGTTGATGGTAATGTCTTCCCTCCTGGCATCAGCACAACACCTCACATCATAAAGAGGGTGTCAGCTGCTCTCCACCATCCCTCACCATAACCCTCACCATTCCTCACCACCTCTCACCACCCCCCACCACCCCTCACCACCCCTCACCACCCCCCACCACCCCTCACGAGTCAACTAAGCGAGGGGTGTGCCTGGACGTGTAGCGAGAGGATCATAAAATACTTTCAACATTTATTACGAGACGAGAGGAACGAGGAAGTGAAGGAGGGGGAGATGTAGGGAGGGGGTGGAGAGAGGGAGTGGGGGGGATAAGGGGGGAATGGAGAGAGGGAGTGAGAGGGATCTAGGGGGAATGGAGAGAGGGATGAGAGGGAGTGGAGAAAGGAATGAGAGGGAAGAGAGATGAGGGGTGCAAGGAGACTTTACCTAAAATGGATTAAAAACTTTCAAAATATATAAAAATATTACATAGGGACGGCGAGGGATGTGTGCCTGTCTGTCTCTGTCTTGTCTGTCTGTCTGTCTGTCTGTCTGTCTGTCTGTCTGTTCTTTTAATATAGACAATAAGTGTAATATGGCGCCCCGGCTCCCTAGATTTATTAACCTGACCTAATTTGACTTAATAATCTCTAAAGTAACACACAGAGAGAGAGAGAGAGAGAGAGAGAGAGAGAGAGAGAGAGAGCGTCGATTGACTGACGGGAGGATTCACCTAACTTTGTGATTGACAGAGGGATTCACCTAACTTTGTCACCTGATGTGGAAACTGCAGTCATTAACGCTGGACAGTGAGAGAGAGAGAGAGAGAGAGAGAGAGAAAGAGAGAGAGAGAGAGAGAGAGAGAGAGAGAGAGAGTAACTAGTACACAGGTAAACTTTTATACCTGTAATATGACAGATAACTAACACCCCGCCTTTACTAAACCTAATTAACACACAAACATAAATAATTCCTCATATAACAATTAATTAGCAGTATTTCTGGACAAAGGAAATTAAATATAATAATGAAAACGCTGTAGAGAAGAATGATTCAATTAAAATGATACGTGGAACCAGGTGTGAGAAGAATTAATTGAAATTTTACCTGTTCGTCTCGTTTTGATGTGATTTTTTCAACTATTTTTTATGCTTAAGTACAATATGTGTTTAGTATATATGTATATGGTATTGTATATATACTGTATATTATGGAAGATCTTGTCAAAATACGGTAAAAATCAGAAAATATCGTGAAATCAGCTGATGAAATTTACGTATGAGTCATGTTTCAAGGTGTGAAATACGTTCCTGCAGGTAATTGGTGAGTATGTGTATTACGTCACCATAGCATACACGTCACTATTACCTTGTATACTTGGTGGCGTAGATATAACACACACACACACACACACACACACACATACACACACACACTCACACTCTCACACTCACACACACACACACTCAGGTCTGGTGTGGTGTTGACGTGTGATATACGAAGCAGAAGGTGAGTCTTTGTCTCCCCAACATTGGCGGAGGATCCCTGTGGGTGTGCCCGCGGTGGGGGAGAGGGGAGGAGGGTGGGGGAGAGGGAGAGGGAGAATCTTCTGGACCGACAAGAATGTAAACCAATTGGTGTAGCGTCACAGTGAACAGTGACACCACCATCGCACATGCCATCACCACCACCACCGCCACCACCACCACCACCACCACCATCACCATCACCACCATCACCACCACCACCATCACCACCACCACCACCACCACCACCACCACCACCACCACACCACCACCACACCCATTACCTTCTCATCTTTTCTCTCCCCGCACCAATATTTACCTGGGACAGATACAAACCTTCCTCCACTAAAATACAACCGAGGCCAGATATACAGGGCTCTGTCTGTCTGTCTGTCTGTCTCTGTTGTGTGGGTGACAGCTGTGAAGAATATATTGTGGTAATTACGGTTATAGTCTGTCTGTCTGTGTGTCTGTCTGTCTGTCTCAGGAGTTACAGGTGAGTACAGTACCTGGCCTTCACCCACCTGTTAGGACGGTACTCAAGTGTGGTGGCAGATGGTGTGAGAGGGGATGGTGTTCTCAGAGGCTCTCACTGGGGGAGGGGGGGGGGCGTTCGGAGGCTCTTACTCGGGGTTCTTAGGCTCATTGGGGAGGGTTCTGAGGCTCTCACTGGGGGGTTTCAGAGGCTCTCACTTTAGGACCTAACTTAACCTAACCAAATTTAACCTTTAGGAATCATTAATACTGAGGATCTTGTAGACTGAGGTGAGGTGCATCACAAGTGGACCCCATTAGGACCGCGGCCCATTAAGACTTGCTTCAAATCCCAGTCGTTATGTTGGACTCTGTCAGGCTAATCGATAGGTCCATTTTCTCTATTTTAAGAAGTATTTATATGTAAGGGTATTTAATTACTCAGGGAAATAACTATTCTTAGATTGATTTACTTATTATGTGTTACTAACATTAATATACCTTAGGAAAAAGTTAACATGTTTTCTTTTATTTCAGATAGAGGCTCTGGTGACAAGCAGTGGCGGCTTATGGTGACTACACAAGGGAGCGATACTGACTGATAAGAGTGAACAGTGAGTTAGTGACGGTGAACGAGGTATTCAGGTACACGAGTAACGGAACTGAAGGCGAGGAGAGTATTGAACAGTGTTGAAGGACGTCTCGCACTGGATGAGGAAAAGGTTGTGTTGCCTAGGACACGTCTGAGTGTAGTACGTTCACATTGTGTTTAGACGCTGGAGGAACGTAGTGTTGAGTAACTTAAGTTGTGAGAGTAAGGAACGTTTGCTGTGTGTGTGTGTGTGTGTGTGTAAGACTGCCGGAGGTGTCCTCGTGATGTAGCTTCCATGTCTCTGGGAGTTGTTGGGAGGGAGGGCGAGAGGCAGCAACAGAGCGGATGACGTCTTGGGCATGTCAGCACGCCAGCTGGACGTCCTTCCCTCGGCATGGAGGGCCAGGATGAGACGGACGGCGCCCCTACCCACCACCAGGCCCCCCAACCCCCTCACCCGAACCCAATAGCAGCCGTGGAGGACAACCCACGGGCGTCTCAGGCCGACGCAACGACGGCCAACCACAACGGCCGCGTCAACGTCCAGAATCTGACTCAGGTGCGTCCTCTCCAAGCGATGGACTCCGTCGAGATGGGAATGGACCCTGACAGCCTGGCCGAGGACGGGGAGACGACGGCCAGCTCGGCCACCACCGTCGTGTGTGACTCGCGGTTCTTCTGTGCCACACCCGACAACCCCGACAACACCAACCTCGACTCCCTCGACCATGACTCAGGTCCCGAAAGCCATCCTGACGAGGAGACCGATGTCCTGCCGGTCACCCCGTGTTCGGGCCTCACGCCCTCCCCAACAGGGCCTTCACCGACTCAGCCCTCCTCGAATGGAACCCCCCCGACCGGTCCTTCCCCGAACGGGCCCTCACCTGCTGAACCATCCCCGAACGGTCCCTCCTCAAATGGACCCTCATCGATCGGGCCCAGAGTGATAGCCATGAACGAGGACTATCAGGTGTGTCAGCAGCAGCAGGCAGCGAGGATGTCACCCCCCTCGGAGGCTCGGGAGGTGGTGCAGGAGGGAATAGGATCCCCTCCCGTGCTGGTGACCTCCCCACACCACGACTGTGACCCCGAGATCTCCTTCCCCATCTGCTCCATCAATACAGGTCAGTGATGTGTAGTTTGTTATTGGGGCTTAGTTGGTCCTTGTACTGACACACACACACACACACACACACACACACACACACACACCTCGAGTCTCAGCATAAGTCACCAATGATGTAATTTCCTCGTCGTGTTTGTCGTCTTCCAGCCTTCAACACCTCCCCTGCCCTCATTGTCTTACAAGACCCCTGGTAATGTGTGTGTGTGTGTGTGTGTGTGTGTGTGTGTGTGTGTGTGTGTGTGTGTTCGTGTTCTACCCCAACATTTATACTTCTTGTGGTCTAACTACGCGTAAATTCCATCTCTCTCTCTCTCTCTCTCTCTCTCTCTCTCTCTCTCTCTCTCTCTCTATCTCTCTCTCTCTCTCTCTCTCTCTCTCTCTCTCTCTCTCACTACCTTACCATTTCCTGAACAAAGATATATTTAATTTTCCACTTGTCTCAGTTTCTCATTCCGTGTCATATTTTTTTCATCATTATTTTTTTTTTAAATCTCGAAATCGTTGTTAGTTCTTCCGTCTCTACACTAAGCTCTTCCTCTCCACCTTTTGTTGTTAACCTTTCGACTAAGCTTTTATAATTAACTCTTCACAGTGACAATAAAAGCCTCATATGTTGTTAACTGAAGATATAAAAGCAGTTCCAAGCAGGTGTGTTTAGTTATTGTGGCTAAAGGGTTAAGTTACTGTAGTTAAGGGGTTGTCATTGTAGTTAAAGGGTTAAGTTACTGTAGTTAAGGGGTTGTCATTGTAGTTAAAGGGTTAAGTCATCGTAGTTAAAGGGTTAAGTCATCGTAGTTAAGGGGTTAAGTCATTGTAGTTAAAGGGTTAAGTCATCGTAGTTAAGTGGTTAAGTCATCGTGTTTTCTGCTATCAACTTTACACTTTTGTTCTTGTGGAGTCTTGTTGCCCTATGTAGCCAAGGTCAACCTCCACTGAAGGTCTAACTCAAGAAATTGGGGAATTTTCGACAGCGTCGTGTCTCGTGTTTACTTTAGACTCGAAACGCCCCCTCCCTCCTCCTCCCCCACCCCCCCCCCCCGGTTAAGAGGGTCTTCTTTTGTTTTTGTCACACTCGAACTACTACTAAGATACACTCACCTGACACTCGAACTACTACTAAGATACACTCACCTCACACTCGAACTACTACTAAGATACACTCACCTGACACTCGAACTACTACTAAGATACACTCACCTGACACTCGAACTACTACTAAGATACACTCACCTCACACTCAAACTAATACTAAGATACACTCACCTCACACTCGAACTACTACTAAGATACACTCACCTGACCTCGAAATATAGATACTTTCTCACACTGAATTATAGTTCTCAACTGAACTACTACTAAGATACACTCACCTGACACTCGAACTACTACTAAGATACACTCACCTGACACTGAACACTACTAAGATACACTCACCTCACACTCGAACTACTACTAAGATACACTCACCTCACACTCTAGGTACTCCTCTTACAACACCTAACACACATACACTCATCTAACAATCAAACGGTCAAAATAAAACACGACTTTATTTCACCGTCAAAAAAAAAGAAAAAAAAAATCAAACGGCATTTTAATCAGATAAGTGAAAATATTGATTTACCTTGAAGTCATTTTTAAAACAGGTATTACAGGTTAATTACGTCTTATGTACAGAACTAACCACGT
The DNA here is from genome assembly GCF_018991925.1 of Homarus americanus. NCBI lineage: Eukaryota > Metazoa > Arthropoda > Malacostraca > Decapoda > Nephropidae > Homarus > Homarus americanus. Next base: position 15,615 of record NW_024719383.1, read on the forward strand.
CCAAAAGACCCTCATTAATATGCAAATTGCTAATACACTCAAGTAGGTATTTTTTTAATGTAGGGCTTGATAGTCACGCCTTTAGTCAATAGATATTATCCTCTTTAATAGCTAAGTGAATATCGCTTCCGTGATTTTTTCAGCTAAAGGTAATTATACTGTATCTTGATTTTATGTAAGCGTATCAGTATAGCAAGATAGAATGGTGATACTTTATTATTATTATTATTATTATTATTATTATTATTATTATTATTATTATTATTATTATTATTATTATTATTATTATTATTTCTATAGGATCATTTTCGTGGGTTTGTTTCCGAGTCTGCCAAGTGTCATGTCCAGTCGTCTCGTCAAGTATCTCTCTCTTTATCTTATTTCTGTGTTTTTGTTTTGCTTTTGTCTTATTTAACGCTACTTGGATTAGATTAGATTAGGTTAGTTAGATTAAGTCAGGTTAGATTAGTTAGATCAGGTTAGGTTAGCATGTTTAATACGTGAACTAAACATGAGTGTCTAATCTTCATGTGATCCTTAAAACAAAAACAAAGTCTATCCCATAAATCACGTATAAAAATTTCCTACATATAATAAAAAAAAAAACTAAACCCGAAATATTAATAAACCAAAGAATTTCAACAATGCCAATTAATGCGATTTGCAGGTAGTCCTTTAAAGCCGAAATTAATTACATAATCACGTGCTTGTAACAGCGTGAAAAATAGTTACAGAATTGTGTTGAATACTGTAGTGGTTTGGTTGACTGACTGTAGACCTGCCTGACTCCCGTAGTGGATGATTTTGCTACAGTGATTTGAGTCCGGTGCTGTAGAGAGCATTGTGTAAATCGGTTCCGGTACTGTAGAGAGCATTGTGTAAATCAGTTCTGGTGCTGTAGAGTTATTATGTAAATCAGTCACTTATTCTAGGGTACTGTGTAAATCGATCTTTGTACTGTAGAGAGCATTGTGTAAATCAGTTCTGGTGCTGTAGAAGGAACTATGTAAATCCAGCCAAGTACTACAGAATTCAATGTGTAAATCGAACTTAAATGTAAATCAGTTTGTAAATAAGAGTTTACTACTGTAAATATAAACAAACGGCGGACAAGAGGCTCACAGACACAAACAACAGACACATAGACGGCAGACAGACACACAGACAACAGACCCCATCTCACAACAGACCTACAGACAACAGACCTCATCTCACAACAGACCTACAGACCCCAGACCTCATCTCACAACAGACCTACAGACCCCAGACCTCATCTCACAACAGACCCCAGACCCCAGAGCCTCATCTCACAACAGACCCCAGACCCCAGAGCCTCATCTCACAACAGACCCCAGACCCCAGAGCCTCATCTCACAACAGACACACAGACCCCATCTCACAACTGTCTCTTCTCCCTACAGACGAAGCCCAAAGCCCAAGGTCATCCAGCCCGACCTTCTCCTCTGGAATGTCTCCCCCTAGTGAGCGCGGCCTGAGCCCCGACCTGCAGGAGGAACAGGTCGAGGCCTTCTTAGATCGACACCCACACGTCGTCGAGCGTTGGCTGAGGGAGAGAACACCCATGGCCGTAAGTAGTGGTGGTGGTGGTGGTGGTGGGGATAGTGGTAGGGATGGTGGTAGTGGTGATAGTGGTAGGGATGGTGGTAGTGGAGGTTGTTGCTGAGATGATGAGGTGTGGTGATAGTGGTGGTTGTGGTAGGGATGGTGGTAGTGGAGGTTGTTGCTGAGATGATGAGGTGTGGTGGTAGTGGTGGTTGTGAATGTGGTGGTGGTGGTTGTAGTAATGGTAATGGTGGTAGTGGTCTTTTTTTTTGTATGGTGGGGGTGGTGATAGTGGTGGTAGTGGGGATGGTGATAGTGGTGGTAGTGGTGATTGATCATTTGACTGAGCATATAATCTCTTTATTTATCATAGCAATACCTTTTATACCCATCTGTTATGAACACCTCCTCCTCCTCCTTCTCCTTCTTCTCCTTCTTCAGGCATTCAGGAACCTACGCGGGGGCCGCAGCCTCTTACAGACAGACCAACTGGAACGCTCTTGGGAATCTGATAACAAGGATACCCCGACCTCTGGCACGCCTACAGACAACCAACACCTGGTGGCTAACTACTCCTACTCCAGCAGAAGGAACTCCATCAGCTCCTGGCTCTCCCCCAAGAGTCTCAAGTCCAAGAAGGTAAAGTCCATCTGGTGGTTGGTCACTGATAATTGACTTAGATTTTTTTTTTTTTTTTTTTTTTTTTTACATTATTCCAGTCAAGTTTATTTTTAGTCTGTGAGATTTTTTTTTCTGGTTTATCTTAAGATTGAGAAAAGTTTGATTAATTCTTTGGTGTATGAATGTTAGGTAAAGTTAATTAATCTAAGGGAAAGTATCATTAAATGCATTTTAGTTTATTATTGTGTTTTGTAATTCTCGTCATTAACTCACAGCAAAAATATGTTAAGGTATTTATTTTCTACATATTTAATCTGTTGTGGCCAAATAATAGTACTGTAGTAGTTACTTTGGGTATGGTTACGTTTATGAGGTAGTTGAGTTGTTACAGGTGACGCAATTAAGGAGATTCTTACCTGAGCTCTAGGTTGGTCACAGGTTAGGTTAGATTACGTTAGCGTTAGGTTAGATTAGGTTAAGATAGCGTTAGTTTAGGTTAGCTTAGCGTTAGGTTAGGTTAGGTTAAGATAGCGTTAGTTTAGGTTAGCTTAGCGTTAGATTAGGTTAGGTTAAGATAGCGTCAGTTTAGGTTAGCTTAGCGTTAGGTTAGATTACGTTAGCGTTAGGGTAATCAGTAATGAGACCAAATCAACCGGAGTTCCAATCTACAGGTGATCTCATTAACTCATATATCGAGCAGGTGGAACGACTGACGGAGCCGGAACTGTTCATGGAGCTAATCCGGGACATCAGCACAGAGCTGGACATAGACACACTGTGCCACAAGATCCTGGTGAACGTCGGCCACCTCACTCACGCCGACCGAGCCTCCCTCTTCCTTACCCAGGGGCCACGACACAACCGGTACCTCGTAGCCAAGCTCTTTGACGTCACGGTTGATACAGGTACTCTACGGTGTGTGTGTGTGTGTGTGTGTGTGTGTGTGTGTGTGTGTGACAGAGACTCAATTTTCTCAGATGATTATTTATACACTATTTTATTCACTATCGGCATAAAGTCCTGACATAGTAAACAAACACACAGTCATTCATTCCCATCAGGTAACAATGCGTACCTCAACACTAATTAATCTTGCTTCATAATCCTCTTTATGTTAATCTTGCTTCATAATCCCCTTAAGTTAATCTCCCTAAGCTAAATATCTCGGTAACTGTGACAAGAATTCTTACCTGGGGTCAGATTAACATAACAGGGTATCAACTCACCGTAGATTATCCTTACCTCTCCCTGTTATCATTACTGTATTCTTATCGTGTTTACTATAGGGGAATTACGATCAATATCACAGTAAAATAGATAACAATAGATAACTTTTTACGTTTTATCAATAGTGACAAGTGATATTATATTTGGAATCAATACTGAGTGATAGCTAACTTTGGGAAGCAGTTATAGAGAGCCATTATCGATCCAGTCAATTATAGTAGTTATAGGTTGTTAAAATACAGTGTGGGGACCTGGATTCAGATAGCACCTTCTTCCTTCCTTCCTTCCTTCCTTCCTTCCTTCCCTCCCTCCTTCCCTCCTTCCTTCCTCCAGGGCCAGAAACGATAGGATTGTGTTTGTTTATCAATATTAAGAGCTGTAGGGCACCTCTGCATATTGTTGTATGGACAGTGTGGTAACAGCTGATTGTAGGTTTGTTTACATATGATAACAGCTGATCGTAGGCCTATTTACATGGTGACAACAGCTGATCGTAGGTTTATTTACATTGGAGATTACAGCTGATACTAAATTCGCTTACACTGGAACAAACAGAACCCACTAAGAGGGCTCCTTCCTCCCTGACAGTCCTGGAGGAGGCGCTGTCTAATGCTGCCGAGAAGGAGATCCTACTGCCATGGGGTGTGGGCATCGTCGGCCACGTTGCCAGCACCAAGGAGGTCATCAACATCAAGGACGCTTACCAGGTACGTCAACATTTACCTGTCATGGGCATATCCTTACCTGGAGAGCTGGCAACAGGTAACGAGGCTCTCTCTCTCTCTCTCTCTCTCTCTCTCTCTCTCTCTCTCTTTCTCTCTCTCAGCACTCGGTACATGAAACAGATCAGAGAAAATTTTTCCAGATGTGCATTTAATTTTACGATTTTCTGCAATATGTAAATTTATGGCAACTACAAACCTTCCCGAAAAGGTTTGCGAGGCAGCTGGGGGTGAGAGTGTCAGTTTTATCTATATAGAGCAACAAACCGGTTGTGATTTAGGTGTGAAGTGTCATATACAGGGTGACGCATAAGTCGCTTTAACGAGAGTAATGTACAGGATGGCTCATAAGTCGTTTTACCGAGGGAGTGAAACATGTAGCTGGACAGGTGTTTTATTACTACAGGTGATCACAGCTAGTAGTGGGGTGGGGGGGGATGAGGAGTGTTTTGTTGTGGAAAATGAGGAGTAAGGATAAATGGAGATAAATAGTGAGGTGAGGGAAGGACAGGTAGAGAGACAGATAGACGGAGAATTAGAGATAAATTTAGATATGTAGACAGAATAGGGACGATACAGACAGACAGAAATGTAACGAGACAGACAGACAGACAGAATAGGGACGAGACAGACAGACAGACAGAAAGAGAGTGAAGGAAGTAAACAGAAAAATAGACAGACAGGGAAAGAGTAATAAATATCCACCAAGACAGACAGACAGACAGACAAACAGACCTCCGAGCCAAACATACCCCAGCTGGTGCCAACTCATAGACAGTAAGACAGACAGACATACAGACAGACAGACAACTCTGAGAGTATCGAAAACAGATATTACGCAACTAATCAATTGCTCAATCAGGTTTCATTTTGGTAATTTGGTTTCGTACACGTTCATCCTTGAGACGGGTGAAGGGGGGGAGGGGTAAGGGTTAGGTGAAGGGGTGAAGTGAGGTGAAGGGGAGGTGAAGGGGGTAGGGGTGAAGGGGGAGGGGTGGCAAGAAAGGAGGTGAAGGGGGAGGGTGGGGAGGGGTGAAGGGGGAGGGGTGGAAGAGGGGGGAGGAAGAGATGGAAAGAAGGGGGGGAGGAGGAAGAGAGATAGTGAAGGTCGGAGGAGGGAAGGGGAGGAGGTAGAATATGGAAAGGAAGAGGAAGGGAAGGAAAGAGAAAGGGAGGTGGGAGAAGAGGGAGGAAGGAGGAAGAAGAGAAGGAGAGGGAGGGAGGAAGAAGGATAGATGAGAGAAATAGATGAACAGGAGAGAAAGTGAGGAGAGAGAGATTGATGCAGTTTCTATGATAACACCAACAGTATTCAAACGTACCTTAACATATAAAACCACCTGTGTCGCCTGTCTGTCTCTGTCTGTCTGTCTGTCTGTGCTGTCCCCCAGTCGGTATATGCTGTGTATATGTATGTATGTATGTTATGGCAATTATATATGTATAGTGTGTGTATGGATAGTGTGTATGGCGTGTCAACAGTATGGTGTTGACAAGACTAGAAAAGGGTGTCAAAGTAAAGCTCATGGGGAGAAAGAACCTGGTCTAGTACCTTAAATATCTTGGGAGTATCGTTCAGTGACACGCAGGAGGGGGGGGGGGAGAGACGTGGAGGAAGGTGGTGAGAGGTGTGGTGTGTATGGTGAGTGGTGTGTGGTGTGGTGTGGGAGGATATGCTCAGGAGGTGTGGGAGGGGAGAGGGAAGGCTGGGAGGATGTCTTGAGGTGCGTAGAGGGAAGTTAGAGGTAGGAGGAGAGAGGTGAGGTGAGGTGAGGTGAGGTGTGGGGAGGGGGGGAGGAGGCGTCATGAACACTGGACAGAAAAAAACTCTTTGATCAAAATTGGTGTCAGTGTCCACGTCAGTCCCAGCTATGATCCTCAAGAGTGAGACGATTATGTTGGCGTGTTAGGGCGGCTCTAGTGATAGTGGTGGTGGTGGTGGCAGGAGAGTTGAAGGTTGTTGTCGGCGTCAATGAAGGCTGTTGGCGGCGGCTGAGTCTGAGAGAGATAAAAGCCCAATGTTTATGATCAGTATCGAGACACACACACACACACACACACACACACACACACACACACACACACACACACACACACACACACCCACACCCCCCCCACCACACACACACCAGCCATCATTGTTATCCCAGTGTCTAATTTCATATCTAACTAATTAAAACTTAGATGACTCGACTGTATAACTTAGTAAGGCGGTAAATAAAGACGTTCTTGGGGTTAATACTGTAACGTCTTCAGAGTCAAGCCACCGTCAAGTTACCTGTGTTGAATGTACGATGCTGAGGTAGTGACGAGAGGTTGGTTATTGTATTTCAGCAAGACTATTTACCTGTAGTGTACTGTAGTGTATTGTATTCCATTCTATTGTGCTTTATTTTACTGTATTCCATTCTACTATGCTGTATTTTATTGTATTCCATTCTACTATGCTGTATTTCATTGTATTCTGTACCGTATATGTTCCACTGTATTTTTTTTAATAATATTCACATGTACTATACTGTATTATATTGTATTTTCCACTGATGTATTGTACCTTAATGCGTTATAATGTTTGACTGTATCTAACCCCCCCTCTCCCCAACAAACCCCCCCCCCACCCCCCTCTTCCCCAGGACCCGAGGTTTGACGCCAGCATTGACCGACGCACTGGGTATCGAACCATGAGTGTGTTGTGTATGCCGGTGTGTAACTACGAGGGGGAGGTGATTGGCGTAGCAGAGATCATTAACAAGAAGAATGGCACCAATGAGTTTACCAAGCAAGATGTAGAGGTTAGTTAGAGGACATCTGGAGGTCATCTGGAGGTCATCTTGGGGATTATTTGGGGGTCACCTGGGGTCACTTGTGGTCTTCTGGAGGTCACTTAGGGGTCATCTTAGGGGTCATCTGGAGGTCACTTGTGAAGTTTGGCTTAAAATGATCATGTGTAGTTTAAGCACCCGAGTTTATTTAACCTGATGAATAAACACCCTAATCTAACTTAATTTAATCTAACCTAACTTAACCTAACCCAACCCAACTTAACTTAACCTAAATCCACCAGGTTAGCGTTAGGGTGTTAAATCATCAGGTGAAATAAGTTAGGGTGTCTAATTTTCATGTAATCCCCTTCTACTGCAATAATTATCAAGGTCAAAGGAAGGAGGGGTCACGTGCAGGTCATACAAGGTCACCAAGATTGTCTCACACCTTTATAGACAGAGGAGAATTATTACTCTCTCTCTCTCTCTCTCTCTCTCTCTACCTGTTGACAAGGTAAGATAATGACCTTCCTTATCTCATTACATTCTGTTAACAACACACGATACTACCTGACAAGAGAAAAATCAGCCTCCAGCACCTGTCTTGTCACTCAACACCTGTTATATCAGAGTCAACACCTGTTCTATCCCTCTCAACACCTGTTCTACCTCTCTCAACACCTGTTCTACCCCTCTCAACACCTGTTCTACCCCTCTCAACATTCTGTTCCCCTCAACACCTGTTCTACCTCTCTCAACACCTGTTCTACCCCTCTCAACACCTGTTCTACCCCTCTCAACAGGTGTTCCGGCGATACCTGACCTTCTGCGGGATTGGAATTCAGAATGCACAGCTGTTTGATATGTCGGTGAGGGAGTACAAGAGAAACCAGGTGAGTGCCTTTCCCAGGGGTCATTGTAGGTCATTAGAGGGGATCTTGGGTCATTGTAGGTCATTAGAGGGGATCTTGGGTCATTGTAGGTCATTAGAGGGGATCTTGGGTCATTGTAGGTCATTAAAGGATCTGGGTCATTGTAGGTCATTAGAGGGGATCTTGGGTCATTTTAGGTCATTAGAGGGGATCTTTGGGTCAACAGGTCATTAGAGGGGATCTTGGGTCATTGTAGGTCAATAGAGGATCTTGGGTTGTAGGTCATTAGAGGGATCTGGGGTCATTGTAGGTCATTAGAGGGATCTTGGGTCATTGTAGGTCACATGAGGGGATCTGGGTCATTTTTAGGTCATTAGAGGGGCTTCTTGGGTCATTGTAGGTCAGAGGATCTTGGGGTCATTGTAGGTCATTAGAGGATCTTTTGGGCCTGTAGGTCATTAGAGGGATCTTGGGTCATTGTAGGTCATTAGAGGGGATCTTAAATAGAGTCATTAGAGGGGATCTTGGGTCATTGTAGGTCAATAGAGTGTGGATCTTTGGGTCATTGTAGGTCATTAGAGGGGATCTTGGGTCATTGTAGGTTAGAGGATCTTGGGTCATTGTAGGTCATTAGAGGGATCTTGGGTCATTGTAGGTCATTAGAGGGGATCTTGGGTCATTGTAGGTCATTAGAGGACTGGGTCATTGTAGTCATTAGAGGATCTGGGCTCATTGTAGGTCAGGCTAGAGGATCTTGGGTCATTAGAGGTCATTAGAGGGATCTGGTCATTGTAGGTCATCATTAGAGGGGATCTTGGGTCATTGTAGGTCATTAGAGGATTCAGTCATTGTAGGTCATTAGAGGGGATCTTGGGTCATTGTAGGTCATTAGAGGGGATCTTGGGTCATTGTAGGTCATTAGAGGGGATCTTGGGTCATTGTAGGTCATTAGAGGGGATCTTGGGTCATTGGAGGTCATTGTAGTCAATTAGTGGTCATTGTGAGTCATTAGATGTCATTGTAGATTATTATAGGTCATTGTAAGCTATTAGAGGTCACGTAGGTTATTAGAGGTCATCGTAGGCCATTAGAGGTCATCGTAGGCCATTAGAGGTCATTATAGGGTATGTGTGCTATCTCCGGGTTAATTGGTATGTGTTATCTCAGGGTTAATATGAAGACAGGTTAATTTATCTGCTATACACCTGAAGATTAGACACCCTATTTTTTTCTTACCTACTGACCTGACCTGACCTGAGCTGACCTGACTCGCCCTTCCTCAGCTGCTACTTCAACTGGCTCGTGGCATCTTCGAGGAACAGACGTCATTGGACCGCCTAGTGACGAAGATCATGACAGAAGCCCGAGAGTTGTTGAAGTGTGAGAGGTGCTCCGTCTACCTTCTCGACCCCCAGGTAACACGCACACTCAACACACGCACACTCAACGTAATGCACTCAACGTATGCATTCACTCGCACTCAAACTCTAGCATAATTGTGTAGCGTTCATGAATTTGGGAACTACTTACTAAATAATGTCACTTTTTTATAAACAGCTTTGTGTATGATTGACTAGTATTACGTTCATTGATGTTTATATTAATGTACAACAACCTGTAAATGAATATACATATGTACGCTTCCATGTATAATTATGTGGATGTATTCATGTTATTTTATATGCATTATGTATGAGCGCATAGGGTAAATCTCTTTGATGTCAAGGGAAATCCAATAATTTAGGTCCCACTCGTGAACACCATATTTGTAAGTTTTCTATGAAAGGGTTTATATGGGAGACTCAAACAATGTGGATACCAAGTGACTGACACGGTTAACAACGTAGGAGAATTACCACGAACGGGTCATCTATACCATTCTTTATTTTTTTAATAATTTTTGTAATATATTTAACATCATCTTACTTATATTGAAAAAAAAACAAACATTGTGTATCTGTGTTAGTAAAATCACGCGTTATTTACAGACAGGTAACAAAAGGGGTGAATTCTAAAGAGCAGGTAAATAACTAAGGGATGTCACGCAGGTATGGTCATTAAATAAGCCCTATTAAGGGGTAGGTGGCTAAGGGGAGACCATTAAAGGGTGAAAATAACTAAAGGGGGATTTATGTTTCAGACGACAGGATCTACAGTGGAGACACCAAGCCTGGATACATCCCAACCTGCCGAGACTCTGGTGATAAGGCAGGTGAGTTATCTCTCTCTCTCTCTCTCTCTCTCTCTCTCTCTCTCTCTCTCTCCTTCCTCTTCACATTAGGTTAAGTAATGTGAAAATAGCTGTGTGTTAAATGCTGAATTGTATAACATACTATTACTGGTGCTACTAATTATTATTGTAACACCATCAGTTCCACCACTGCCACCACTAACACTACTACTATTACCACCACCACTACCACTACTTCTGATACCACCATCACTACTACTACTACTACCACCATAACTTCCGCAACCACCACCACCACTATCACTACTACAACCATCAGTTCCGTAACCACCACCACCACTACTACAACTACAACCATCAGTTCCGCTACTACCACCACTACCACTACCACCATCACTACTACTACAACTACAACCATCAGTTCCGCTACTACCACCAATTATTAACACTACCACCATCACTACTACCCACTACTACAACCATCAGTTCCGCTACTACCACCACTACCACCATCACTACTACCACTACTACAACCATCAGTTCCGCTACTACCACCACCATTACCACTACCACCATCATTACTACCACTACTACAACCATCAGTTCCGCTAATACCACCACTACCACCATCACTATTACCACTCACAACCATCGTTCCGTACTACCACCACTACCACCATCACTACTACCACTACTACAACCATCAGTTCCGCTACTACCACCACTACCACCATCACTACTACCACTACTACAACCATCAGTTCCGCTACTAATTACTACCACTATCACATTACCACCACTACAACCATCGTTCTGCCATTACCACCACTACCACTATCACTATTACCACTACTACAACCATCAGTTCTCTACTACCACCACTACCACCTCATCACTACCACCATTACAACCATCAGTTCGCTACTACCACCACTACCACCATCACTACTACCACTACTACAACCATCAGTTCCGCTACTACCACCACTACCACCATCACTACTACCACTACTACAACCATCAGTTCCGCTACTACCACCACCATTACCACTACCACCATCACTACTACCACTACTACAACCATCAGTTCCGGCTACTACCACCACTACTTCACCATCACTACTACCACTACTACAACCATCAGTTCCGCTACTACCACCACTACCACCATCACTACTACCACTACTACAACCATCGTTCCGCCACTACCACCACCATTACCACTACCACCATCACTACTACCACTACTACAACCATCAGTTCCGCTACTACCACCTAATTACCACCATCACTACTACCACTACTACAACCATCAGTTCCGCTACTAATTAATTACCACCATCACTACTACCACTACTACAACCATCAGTTCCGCTACTACCACCACTACCTAACACTAATTATCTGTCATCAAGGCTCAGGTAGGTTGCTTGATTATCTCCTCGTCTCTGTATTCCAGACCATCGCCCCGACCCCGGAGAAGCTAATGGCAATCCCGGTAAGTCTAGCCTCCTCTACTCTTTGAAGGTAGATTAAGGCCTCCTCTACTCCTTGAAGGTAGATTAAGGCCTCCTCTACTCCTTGAAGGTAGATTAAGGCCTCCTCTACTCCTTGAAGGTAGATTAAGGCCTCCTCTACTCCTTGAAGGTAGATTAAGGCTTCATCTACTCCCTTGAAGGTAGATTAAGGCCTCCCCTACCTCCTGAAGGCAGATTACGCCCTCACTCCTTTTGAAGGCAGATTACGCCTCCCAATTCTTGAAGGCTGTAGATTGCCTCCTCTACTCCTTGAAGGTAGATTACAGCCTCACTCCTTGAAGGTAGATTAAGGCCTCCCACTCCTTGAAGCTGTAGATTGCTGCCTCCTACCCTTTTAGCTGCAGGATTACAGCCTCTCATTCTTTGAAGGCAGATTAAGGCTTCATCTACTCCTTGAAGGTAGATTAAGGCCTCTACTCCTTGAAGAGATTAAGGCCTCCTCTACTCCTGAAGGCAGATTTCAAGGCCTCCCACCCTTTGAAGGTGCAGATTAAGGCCTCCCTACTCCCTTGAAGGCAGATTGCTGGGCCTCCTCTACCCCTGAAGGTAGATTAAGGCTCATCTACTCCCTGAAGGCAGGATTAAGGCCTCCTCTACTCCCTTAGCAGATTTCACGCCTCCCCACTCCCTTTAGAAGGCAGATTAAGTCCCTCCCCCATCTCTTTGAAGGTAGATTACGCCTCCTACTCCTTGAAGGTAGATTAAGGCCTCCTCTACTCCTTGAAGGTAGATTAAGGCCTCCTCTACTCCTTGAAGGTAGATTAAGGCCTCCTCTACTCCTTGAAGGTAGATTAAAGCCTCCTCTACTCCTTGAAGGTAGATTAAGGCCTCCTCTACTCCTTGAAGGTAGATTAAGGCCTCCTCTACTCCTTGAAGGTAGATTAAGGCCTCATCTACTCCTTGAAGGTAGATTAAGGCCTCATCTACTCCTTGAAGGTAGATTAAGGCCTCATCTACTCCTTGAAGTTAAACAGGAATTTCTACTTTTTATAAGTCTCTCTCTCTCTCTCTCTCTCTCTCTCTCCCGGTTTCATCACCACTCACCCTCTCACCACCACTCTACCCACTCATCACCACTCACCCTCTCATCACCACTCTCCCTCTCATCACCACTCTCCCACTCACCATCACTCACCACCACTACCCACTCACCATCACTCACCATCACTCACCCCCTCACCACCACTACCCACTCACCATCACTCACCCTCTCATCACCACTCTCCCACTCACCATCACTCACCCTCTCACCACCACTCTACCCACTCACCACCATTCTACCCACTCATCACCACTCACCCTCTCACCACCACCTCTCCCACTCACCACCCCTCTCACCTACAGCCGGAGACGATGACGGTGCACATGGCCTTTGAGCTGCAGTCACAAGAAGGAGAGTGTCGAATTACCAGACCTTCATCGGCCCAGTTGGCTGCCTCCATCCACGCTCGACTCGCTAACTATGTCTGCTCGACGGGCCAGGTTAGTGTTGAGTACATGGTAGTGTTGAGTACATGTTAGTGTTGAGTACATGTGAGTGTTGAGTATATGGTAGTGTTGAGTACATGGTAGTGTTGAGTACATGGTAGTGTTGAGTACATGGTAGTGTTGAGTACATGGTAGTGTTGAGTACATGTTAGTGTTGAGTACATATGAATGTTGAGTACAGGTATATATCAGTGTCGTTTGCTTAAAAATCTGGTTAACTAATTATAATATCATTCCCTCTTCAAATTAAATAAAAAACATTATTATTATTATTATTATTATTATTATTATTATTATTATTATTATTGTTGTTATTATTATTATTATTATTATTATTATTATTATTATTATTATTATTATTTTTATTATTATTATTATTATTATTATTATTATTATTATTTACTTATCTGCATCAACTATGGGGCAGGGTATTGTTTACACTCATATCTTGTCTGTCTGTCTGTCTGTCTGTCTGTCTGTCCGTCTGTCTGTCTGTCCGTCTGTCTGTCTGTCTGTCTGTCTGTCCGTCTGTCCGTCTGTGTGTGTGTGTTTATTTTTACTTAAACTTACATACCTGTATATTATTCATGTGTGTGTGTGTGTGTGTGTGTGTGTGTGTGTGGGTGTGTGTGTGTGTTAAAAGTTCGTCCATGTGGGCCAGGCCAAGAAAAAATATGAATAGAATAATGATAAAAAGTTTTATATTTATCCAAAATCTTATATAAACTTTCACGTAATTCTGAGAGAGAGAGAGAGAGAGAGAGAGAGAGAGAGAGAGAGAGAGAGAGAGAGAGAGAGAGAGAGTTAACTTAGAGAGCCTTGAGTAAAATGTATTGATTCAGGACATACAGACATACATAAGCACAGACAGACAGACAGACAGATTTAAAAAGACATAAACAGACAGACAGACAGACAGACAGACAGACAGACAGACAGTGAAACAGACAAATGTAGTCAGAAAGAATACTTCATTTAAAATTGTGAAAGAATGAAGGGAGGGAGTGTGAGTGAGGAGGGGGGAGGGAGAGATAGAGAGAGAAAGGGGGAGGAAGAAGAGGAGAAAAGAGAGGGGGAAGAAGAGAAGAAAAGGAGAGAGAGAGGGGGAAGAAGAGGACTGGAAAAGGGAGGAGAAAGAATAGGAGGAGAGAGAGAAGAGAGAAAAGGGAGGAAGAGGAAGAGAGTATAGGGCAAGAAGAGGAGAGAGGAGAAAGAGAGAGGAGAGGAGGAGGGAAAATGTAAATAAGTGACGCCATTTTGGACAAAAATTTACGATAAAATCAAGACGAAAAATTAAATAATTATTCATATTTCAATCACTTATGAATGAAGGAATCAACAAAATGAAAGAAGAGAAAATAATGTAAGAATTGAGTAAAGACGCGTGAATGAATGCCAAGTAATGAATGAAAGTGTGTCATAAGTGTCATATATCTGTCATAAATGTCATATATCTGTCATAAGTGTCATATATCTGTTATAAATGTCATATATCTGTCATAAGTGTCATATATCTGTCATAAATGTCATATATCTGTCATAAATGTCATATATCTGTCATAAATGTCATATATCTGTCATAAGTGTCATATCCCCTGCCATAAGTGTCATATCCCCTGCCATAAGTGTCATATATCCCTGTCTTAAGTGTCGTATATCTGCCATAAGTGCCAAATATATATCTGTGTCATAAGTGTCATGTGTCATAAGTGTCATATACCTTTCATAGCAGCGTGGTCGTGTGGCTGAGTGTTAAAGCTGAGTGTTAGGTTCAATTATTCCATCGATCTTGTGTTTGAGGACCCACCAAGTCCTCCTGTGTGTGTGGGTGTGTGTGTGGGTGTGGGTGGGTGTGTGTGTGGGTGTGTGTGTGGGAGGAGGGGGTGGTATTATATGTGTGTCAATGTAAGAGTATTTAAAAAAAGGGTTAGATTAGGTTTAGTTAAGTTTGGTTAGGTTAGGTTTGGTTAGGTTTGGTTAGGTTAGGTTAGGTTAGGTTAGCGTTTTAGTGTTTAATCATAAGGTGAAGTAAATAAGCATGGTTAATGTTCAGGTGAGCAGGTAGTAGCATGTGTAAAGGTGTATTGTGTTGTATTAAAGCCTACCCTTGCGTTACAGACAGTCAACATCAACAATGTGGTGGAATGGCTCGGTGGTCCACTACAAGACGGCGGCCTTGTTACCCACAGTGTGCTTACCATCCCCATTTTCAACTCCTCCAGAAAGATCCTTGGCGTGGCTCAGATGATAAACAAGGTTCTCTATCTATCTATCTATCTATCTCACTGAATTCGGTTTTGTCCATTAAGTATGATGTCAAACCCTTGAGTACAATGAATTAGCCCAGTAAAGTAAGGTATTTTAACCTCTTGAGTATAGTTTTATCCCTGTGAGTACGATGACTGTAACCCTCTTGAGTACGATGGCTTAACCCTCTTGAGTACGATGGCTTAACCCCATGACTACCCAATCTTCCCCCCTACGACCATGAGTTAGGGGGATTCTATTTACCTTTTTTCCCCAACACAATTCCCTACACAATCCCTTCCATCAACCTTCCTTCACAGTACAACCATCCCTCTACCTCCTCTCCCTTAACCCTTTCCCTTTACCTTCCCTCTCCCCCACAGCACCACAATCAGTCCCTTCCCTTCCTCCCTTCCTCCTTCCCTCCCTTCCCTCCCTTCCTCCCCCTTCCCATAGCATCCTTCCCTAATGAGTAAATCTGATCTCTTTTTCGCTTTTTTATCCGGAATTATGATAAGAGAATTTGCCTTAACGCTTCCACACCATCGTCTCTGTTTAATGATTGTGACTTGATCTGTTCCATATCAGCAATTATGAGGGAATGTTTATAGTTAATGTTTTCAATGTTTATGTGGCTTTACACTCTAATGTTTAAGGATTGGAATAATATTTAGGATAAAACTTTGTAAATACCATGCATTAAGCCCTCCCTCCCTTCCTACCTCCCCCTTTCATCCCTCCCTCCCCCTTACCCTCCCTCCATCTCTCACTCTCTCCCTCACACCTACAGGAGAGCGGTCTTCACTTTACCGACCACGACATCAACACCTTTGAAGCCTTTGCGATCTTCTGTGGTCTTGGCATCCAGAACACTCAGGTGTACGAGAAGGCTTGTGAGTGTCTCTTAGAGTCCTATTGAACACTGTAGGATATTAATTGACTCTTATCTGTATTGACCACTGTAAGATTTTAATTGATTCTTATCTGTATTGACCACTGTAAGATTTTAATTGACTTTGTTTACCTGTGTTCCAGTGCATATTAGGGTCCTATTGAACATCAGAGGTACACATACACATACCACTGCCACATACACATACCACTGACACATACACATACTACTGACATATACACATACCACTGACACATACACATACTACTGACACATACACATACTACTGACACATACACATACCACTGACACATACACATACTACTGACATATACACATACTACTGACACATACACATACTACTGACATATACACATACTACTGACACATGCACATACTACTGACACATGCACATACTACTGACACATACACATACTACTGACATATACACATACTACTGACATATACACATACCACTGACACATACACATACCACTGACACATACACATACTACTGACACATACACATACTACTGACACATACACATACTACTGACATATACACATACTACTGACATATACACATACCACTGACACATACACATACTACTGACACATACACATACTACTGACACATGCACATACCCCCAGACACGTACACATACCACTGACACATACACACCACTGACACATACACATACCACTGACACACACACATACCACACTGACACACACACACACCCACCGACACACACACACATACTACTGACACATACACACATACTACTGACACATACATACTACTGACACATACACATACTACTGACACATACACATACTACTGACACATACACATACTACTGACACATACACATACTACTGACACATACACATACTACTGACACATACACATACTACTGACACATACACATACTACTGACACATACACATACTACTGACACATACACATACTACTGACACATACACATACCACTGACACATACACATACTACTGACACATACACATACTACTGACACATACACATACTCACTGACACATACACATACTACTGACATATACACATACTACTGACACATGCACATACTACTGACACATGCACATACTACTGACACATACACATACTACTGACATATACACATACTACTGACATATACACATACCACTGACACATACACATACCACTGACACATACACATACCACTGACACATACACATACTACTCACACATACACATACTACTGACATATACACATACTACTGACATATACACATACCACTGACACATACACATACTACTGACACATACACATACTACTGACACATGCACATACCCCCAGACACGTACACCTATGGCTGTCCTTATCCACACATTTTAACACAGAGGTTCGTATCGTCAGGTCGGTTGATGGCACGGCAACAGGTGGCGCTAGAGTGTCTCAGTTACCACGCCACGGCATCCCAGAGTGACACGGAGCACCTGAGGACAGCAGATATACCAACCTCACTAGACTTTGACCTCTACAAGTAAGTTCTTCCTGTTGTCACTGTAGGGGTTAGGTTAGGTTTGGTTTGGTTAGGTTAGGTTAGGTTTTGTAAGGATTGGTTACATTAGGTTACGTTTGGATAGGTTAGGGGAGATTAGGTTTGGTTATGTATTTTTAGGTTAGAGTAGAATAGGTTAGGTTAGGTCAGGTTAGGCTAGATTAGGTTTGATTTTATTAGGTTAGATTAAGCTAGGTTAGGTTATGTTAGGTCAGGTCAGGTCAGGTTAGGCTAGATTAGGTTAGATTTTATTAGGTTAGATTAAGCTAGGTTAGATTTTACGGTTTAGGACGTTCTCAAACAGGACTTCTTCTCCACAGCTTCGACTTCTGCGACTGTGTGTTGACGGACGAGGAGACGTGTAAGAGTGTCGTCAGGATGTTCATTGATCTCGACCTCCTCAACTGCTTCCACATATCTTACGAGGTGGGCGGATGGGCGGGCTGGTGGGTGGAAGGGGGGTGGGTGTGGGTGGGTAGGTGTGTTGTGGGTAGATAGGTGTGTTGTGTGGTCATGGGTAAAGAGGTGTGGGAGTGGGTGTGGGTGTGTGGGTGACTATGTATGTATGGATGTCTGCACGTGTGTGTAGGTGTCTTTACAGGTAGCATCGCCTTATTAACACCCATTATTCATAACAGGTGTTCATCAGGTGTATAAGACATGACACGTGTTGCAGGTGTTGTTAACCAGTACACGTATTACAGGCCTTGTTAACCAGGTGTGTAATTAATGACACGTATTGCAGGTGTTGTTAACCAGGTGTGTAATTAATGACACGAATTGCAGGTGTTATGTCGGTGGCTGTTGAGTGTGAAGAAGAATTACCGACCCGTGAAGTACCACAACTGGCGCCACGCTGTGACTGTCGCCCAGACCATGTTTGCCATGCTGAAGACTGGCAAGATGGAACAGTTTATGACCGAACTTGAGGTAAGTCTCACACTCACACACACTCACACACACACACACACACTCTCTCCTCTCTCTCTCTCTCTCTCTCTCTCTCTCTCTCTCTCTCTCTCTCTCTCTTTTTAGCTTTCCTTATTTCTCTCTTTGTAACTTTATTTTTCTTCCTTGTTTCTCTTCTTTCTCTCTTTATCTCATTTTCTCTGTTTTTCTCTTCTCCTTCGTCTTCCACTACCCTCCACAACACTGATCAACCCCTCCACTCCCTCCATCAGCTAAGCTCCCTCCCTCCCCTCCCTACAGATGCTGGGGCTGCTGGTGGCCTGTCTATGCCATGACCTGGATCATCGCGGCACTAACAACAGCTTCCAGACCAAGACCGACAGCCCCTTGGCCATCCTCTACTCCACCTCCACCATGGAACACCACCACTTCGACCAGTGTGTTATGATCCTCTCTCAAGACTCTAACAACATTTTCCAGGTGAGAGAGAGAGAGAGAGACGAATAAACACTTAAACTAAACCTGCATCTCTCTGGTATCTCAAAATGTTCTCTCGAGTTAAATATCTCATCTTACACCATTAGTTAAAAGTGTAAGTCAATACCAAGTAAAGTGTCTCTCACTGTCTATACGAACTAATAATTATGTTCTTAAATTGAGCATTAGTTACTATTAATAATATTCATAATTATGTTATATTTTCAGCCCTAAAGTCATATAATTATTAGTATCTTACCTGATTATTATTTTCACTAATATTACCAGATGTTAAATACCGTAATAATATATGGTCAGGTCAGGTCAGGTCAGGTCATTAAGATGTTTCTTGTTTCACCCGTTCTCCTCTAACAGTCATTAAGAAGGGTGATGGTTTTACAGTCACTAAACAAGGGTGATGGTTGTTAGTCACTAAACAAGGGTGATGGTTGTTACAGTCACTAAACAAGGGTGATGGTTGTTAGTCACTAAACAAGGGTGATGGTTGTTACAGCCACTAAACAAGGGTGATGGTAGTTAGTCACTAAACAAGGGTGATGGTTGTTACAGTCACTAAACAAGGGTGATGGTTGTTAGTCACTAAACAAGGTGTTTATCACTAAACAAGGGTGTTGTTAGTCACTAAACAAGGGTGATGGTTGTTACAGTCACTAAACAAGGGTGATGGTTGTTAGTCACTAAACAAGGGTGATGTTTGTTACAGTCACTAAACAAGGGTGATGGTTGTTAGTCACTAAACAAGGGTGATGGTTGTTACAGTCACTGGCAGCAGAGGACTACCGCCGGGTGATGACGCTGGTAGAGAACCATATCCTCAGTACAGACATGGCCATGTACTTTAAGAAGAAGAACACTTTCCTTGAGCTCTCGGACAACGGCGAGTTCGACTGGCAGAGCGAAGAAACGAGCAATGGTACCTGACATTACCTGGCAGTACCTGACATTACCTGGCAGTACCTTACATTACCTGGCAGTACCTGACACCTGGCAGTACCTGACATTACCTGGCAGTACTATAATACCTGGCAGTACCTTACATTACCTGGCACACTCTTCTCTTATTATCAGCCTTGTCTCATGTTACTGAACAATACAGAAGAATTATAACTGCAGCTAATTACACTATCACTCACTCACTCACTCACTCACTCACTCACTTACTTACTTACTTACTTACTTACTTACTTACTTACTTACTTAATTACTTAGCCCCTGTTACAGTTTTTTAAGACACTAACGTAAACCCTGTACATTTTTATCTTCAGTCCATCATGTTCCAATATTCTTTACCTCTCACTGACCTTCATTCTTCTTTGCTCCCTAAGACTTAGATCCTCATCCCCAAAACATGAGTCCTTCAGTCATGTTCACCAAGACTTTTAAACTTTTAGAATTATTAACATCCTCTCCTGATTGTGTTAGTCTGTGTCTTAAGTGATCTTGTAACCTAACCTAATGTCATAACCTAACTCGTAAATTGGAGAGGAGAACCCGTAGAGTTTGGTCAGGTGTTCAGATACGTGTGTGTGTGTGTGTGTGTGTGTGTGTGTGTGTGTGTGTGTGTGTGTGTGTGTGTGTGTGTGTGTGTGTGTGTGTGTGTGTGTGTGTGTGTGTGTGTGTGTGTGTGTGTATATAAGGAGATTTTTTCCATATACTGTAATCACCTTAATAATGAACAGTCAAGAAACACTTATTATTATATATGTACATGACACAGTTTTACACACACACACACCACACACACACACATCAACAGCAACAGACTCTGCCCCTCCCCCAGAGCTGTAAACCTTTTTCCTAGTTCAACAAAACACTGCAACATTTTCTCTTATTCTTCTAAAAATATTTCCTCTTAATTAACCTCACTATGAATATTACACCAATCTGTGCATACCTGCTGTGACCTAATTTAATTGTTGACCCAATGTACCTGCTGTGACTTTTGTTGTGTGACCTAATTTATTTGTTGACCTAATGTACCTGCTGTGACCCTAATTTATTTGTTGACCCAATGTACCTGTTGTGACCTAATTGACCCTAATATACCTAAAGTGACCCCCTGGCTGACCTAAGCTCCCTCGGCAGTGTTGTGTGGGTTATGATGACGGCATGTGACGTATCAGCCATCGCTAAACCGTGGGAGGTACAACACAAGACGGCTAAACTGGTGGCTGACGAGTTCTTTGAGCAAGGTGACCTAGAGCGGCTCCAGCTGAACGAGAAACCTATGGTAAGTGGTGTGGTGGTTAGTGGTGTGGTGTGGTGGTTAGTGGTGTGGTTGTGGTAAGTGGTGTGGTTGTGGTTAGTGGTGTGGTGGTTAGTGGTGTGGTTGGTGGGGTGGGTGGTAGTGGTGTGGTGGTTAGTGGTGTCGTAGAGTGTGGTAAGTGGTGTTGTGGTGTGGTGATTGTGGTGGCTTTCTTCAGCACCGCCCACACACCACAACATCCTCACCTGAAACACTTAAGTCATGTTTTGTTTTACCTCTCAGTAACTTGGGCAGGAAACACTATAAAACACTTGAGTTAACCCTTTATACATCCAATGGTCACCTGAACAATTATCTCCAGTTCCTGCCCTCGACAACTCTTTCTTAAGCATCCATCCTCTTTGCACCTTAAACCATTCATCTTTTCCAGGGGCCAAAACGCAGTAGTATCCCATAAAAGTGCTGATGCTGTAATAGGTTTTTTATGATTAACTGTCTTGGGATAGGGCGCCCATATATAGTCGGGCTGCGTCACCCTGCACCAGGTTCTTTGACGTCAAGCACTCCAGTGTGTGTGTGTGGGTGT
>NW_024719383.1:42500-205000 GCF_018991925.1 Homarus americanus
ACGTTCTCCCCTGCAGGCGATGATGGACCGAGAGAAGAAGGATGACCTGCCGAAGATGCAGATGGGCTTCATAGAGGTCATCTGCCTACCACTATACAAGGTGAGACTCGCCCTTGTGTCCTGTTCCTCCTACAGGTTAATTGGGTACCATGTCCTTGAAGAGGCTCCAGGTCCTTAAGAGATTCCAGGTCCTTAAGAAGCTCCAGGTCATTAAGAGGTTCCAGGTCCTTAAGAAGCTCCAGGTCATTAAGAGGTTCCAGGTCCTTAAGAGGCTCCAGGTCCTTAAGAGGTTCCACAGGTCCTTAAGACATTGTACTTAGAGGATAAGTCACTGTACTCAAGGGCTTACGTCACCGTACTCAAATGGCTCAAATATCGTACTCATACACTGAAACCATTGTACTCAGGAGGTTGGCAACGTACTCATGTAATTAACTGGTGAATTTGTTCTTTATTTATGTACAGTAAAATCGGTAATTTTTTGGGGTCCTTTGTTTACATTAAGCTATGGCACAAAGATGGCGTCAAAATGGCACTGATACTTGACTGCTGTTTCTCTCTTTCATTGCCCTGGTCCCACAGCCCTGAAAGTTACTCGGTTAATCTTCCCCGTAACTGATAATAACAGAACAATAATAGTCTTGGTGATATATAGACGCCATTTTGATTATCGACAAGACATTATTCCTCGTTAAGTAGCTACGACATTTTAAGAAACCAAATCCACGTCGTTAAAACTCTCATCTCAGAAAACGTCCATAGAAAACGTTATTAATTAAAGGGAGAACTATTACATCCCTGTATTATCTAAACCAGGCGTCACCATAGAGTAGTAGTTCCTTCTCGGTAACCAGTTGTGTTATCCTCCCGTAACAGGCGCTGTCGGAGTCGTTTCCGTGGGTGAAGCCGCTACACGACGGCTGTCAGCGGAATCATGAGCAGTGGAAGCGTCTGGCGGAGCAGGTAGACATGGGCCTTACCTGGATCGACCACGAGTACATCGAGCGACCTGTTGAGAGGAATGAGTTGGAAGGTAAGGTGTTGTTACCTGTGAGTCTGGTATATGTAGAAGGTTACCTGTGAGTCTGGCACAGGTACACACGGAGAATAGGTGAGGTACGTACGTAATCACCATAACCTTTTTGCAATGTACTCTAATATTTCTGCAAATAGTCTATAATTACCTTTGGGAGTAATGACTGTCTTGCCAGCTGTAGGTTGGGCATCCAGCCGTAGATTTGCTTCAATATGCCATATGGTAACCGGGCCACCAGAGCTGTGTCCATCCCCTGGTATCTTCTGCACATTTTGGGTTGGTGCCCCGGGTTTCAGTGACTAGTTGGGTTCGGGAGGAATTCGTTCTGGTTTTACCCAACAGCTGCCATTAAGTAATCACGGATAACGCTAACACCAGGATTTGATCTTTGTGATGATAACCTGTTGTGATGATAACCTGGAATTGTTGTTTTTTGCAGTTATCAGCAAGATCACTCTCAACCCCAAGCTGCCGGCACCCCAGTCCTGCCCGGGTACCTCCCCATCACTTCCTAAAGTAAGTTCTAATACTTCCTAAGATAAGTCATACTCAATAGGTTTACTCTCACTTAAAGGGGCAAGTCATGTAGGGTTAGCCAATCCACGTTATTAAAGTAATGTGTGCTATTCATGTAAGTCATATCAGTAAAGTAAATCACTAAAGTAGACCAGGCTTGATAAAGTAGATCATTTTACTCTACTGAAGCAAGTAAGCCTAGCCCCCCCCCCCAATCCCCTCACTTAATGAACCTTGGAAATGTCTTGGCATGTTGAGGTTGTTGTGACCAGGTAACATTATAATGGAGACTGGCTGCCTACCTGTGCCCAGTTTTAATCAGAGTTTGTAATAAATTTAATAAGAACTATCCCCATTATGTCATACTTAAGTTCAGTAATTAACTTCAATATTACCACAAAAACACTGAGGTGTGTGTGTGTGTGTGTGTGTGTGTGTGTGTGTGTGTGTGTACGCTCAGGAACAGACGTGTAATCATCGTGTACGTATTACAGGCTGAGAGTGAGCGTATCAAGGGAAGGCTGGGTCTAGGTTCAGCTCTCCGGGGGGCGCGAGCACTGAAGGGCGGCGGCAAGAGGCGGTCTGTGGAGAAGCGCCTCGACCGTGTCATGGATTCCTCTACCGACCAGCGGCCGGCACGGATGTCACCCAAGGATGAGCTAGCCTCCTCTGCCACCGTGTCTCGTCAGGCGTCACAGGTAGGCCATAATGCTTCTAGTACAGGAGTCTTAAGTAGTCTCAGAGGCTTACAGTAAAGCAGTCTTATGTAGTCCTAGAGGCTTCAAGTACATTGTTTTCTGTGACAAAAGACAAAACATCTTTTCTCTTTGGTCCCCAGGATGAGAGCACTGGGAGGAGCAGACAACAAGGGAAGGCGTCTAACAAACTGCGGAGTAGACTGTGTGTCCTCCTGTGACCTGACCTACACACTCCTGCCGCAGCCACCTGACCTGATCACGCCCTCCAGCTGACCTGACCTTCTCACCACCACCTGAAGTTGATCTGGCACACCTCGAAGTGACTTGAATACCTAGCCACACCTTTGAATTGACCCGCTAAGTTGACCAATTCCTCGGAGCTGACTTGAGGACATGTCCACAACCCTCGAACAGAGCTGACCATACCCTGGGCTGACCTAATAATCTGGTCTTCCACATAAGCTAACCTAAGGACCTGATCAGACCCTGGACCTGCAGGAGCTAACCTGAAGACGTGGTCACATCCTGGAGTTCACCAGATAACCAGGGACACACATACACACAACCTGTCTACTCCCCCCTAACTCCTGCGGGCGGCCATCACACAGACCACCTCATAGTCCCTTCGTCAAGAGTCCGGAGCCACCAGGAGCTATGAGGACTCTGCCCCGGTGTTCTAACAAAGTGATAGTAGTGTTAGCGACTATATAATCCAATGTATATTTACGTCACGACACAAGAGAGCGCTAGAGGTAGTTACTACAAGTTGTCGATTCCTTACGTTAGTGTTTCCCAAGATCGTGTAAGAAAGGCCTCGAGCTGTGGTTTTTCATCATTTTTTTTTTTACATTCTTTACTTTATTTTTCTTTCGTTTGTGTTCCGCGTAGCAATAACATTTATATATCATCTCCTGTACTGGTCGTCCTCAGCTGAAGGAAGCCCTCAGGATAGATGGAAGTAAGGCAGAAGGAAATGGGAAGTCCTTTTGCTGTTTAATACATAGTCCGTCCCTCCACAGAATGGGTTACTGGCCGTTGGAAGGTGGACATCTCTCTCACCTGTGGACACTACGCAACACAACACGGAATGTGGAAAAAAAAAAAGACTATTAGTGTGTTTTAAATCTTCTATCAATAAGAAAAAATAAACAGTGGATAAATCTCTGTGCTAATAGTGGTGACATGAGAAGAACAACAACCACAACAGTATCTCAGTGCCAATGGGGCTGTAGCTACCTGACTATGAGAATGGGGATATAATGTCGCATGGTTTGGAGGTACTGTCCATGACTCTTACAGGTTTGGAGGTACTGTCCATGAATCTTACAGGTTTGGAGGTACTGTCCATGAATCTTACAGGTTTGGAGGTACTGTCCATGAATCTTACAGGTTTGGAGGTACTGTCCATGAATCTTACAGGTTTGGAGGTACTGTCCATGACTCTTACAGGTTTGGAGGTACTGTCCATGAATCTTACAGGTTTGGAGGTACTGTCCATGAATCTTACAGGTTTGGAGGTACTGTCCATGAATCTTACAGGTTTGGAGGTACTGTCCATGAATCTTACAGGTTTGGAGGTACTGTCCATGAATCTTACAGGTTTGGAGGTACTGTCCATGAATCTTACAGGTTTGGAGGTACTGTCCATGAATCTTACAGGTTTGGAGGTACTGTCCATGAATCTTACAGGTTTGGAGGTACAGCTCACGAACACTACAGATCGAAAGAACTTTACAGATTTGGATATACAAGAGAAGTGCAATTGACGTGGTTTGGGATTATGACCAAAAAAAAAATCCCTCAAGGTTAATTATTTTTGTGCAACGCTGAGAGAAAAATGGATGTTATACTAAAGAGACAATATGTTCACAAAGATTATTTTATGTCGACCAGTGTTGACGTCGGTGATTCATGTTTTGTGTTGTGAGTTTCTCCGACTGGTATAATGCCCGTTTAGTAAAGTCTTATAAGATGTAGAATAATAATATCTATATTGTTTGAGTGTAGTTGTATCTGAGAACAATGTCATCAGTGTGATCTATAGGGAACTTGTAGACGATAATGACCAGAATACAGTAGTGGTACTTCTTATTTTCTTTCTATGTCTGCGGAGAGTAGCCCTATATATTTCAGTATATTTAAGCATGTTTTTTCACACGTACATATACCCAAGCTTGGCCACTTTCTTTTCTATATTGATTTTGTTCATTTTAGTTCTAAAAAATTATTATCAGAAACTCTTGTTAATGTAATGGAAATGTGTTCAATCCTTAGTCAAATTTTTTTGTACTACGTGCTCGTCAGAACACTCGGCCTTGCATTCATTTCTTTGCTTATATTTGCTGGAACTAAACATCACTAGATCAGTTTACTAACATCACTATTTAAACCCCAAACATCCTTATCATACACAAAAACACAATTTTACCCCATGGAATATAATTTAACATTGTAATTTAGCACAAATTCAATTGCCGTGTACTTACTTGATGACACACACACACACACACACACACACAGGTGGTAAACACAAACCTCATCGTTGTCTCCGTGTAGTGTAGCAGTGATGATGGACCCACAAATTTGTCTTCCACACTACCACCCCTAATTTCCTTACTTGATTTACTTTGAACAGATTAATACTCTTGTGATAATGAAGAATAAGTTTAGCACATTCTATGGTTTACAGTACACACACATGTATGAACAATTACACCTAAGTTACACTCTTGTCAGCCATTACATTGTTTATAACACACCTACACAAACTGATGTATATAATTCGTCCATTTATGCATCACCAAAAGTACACCTAGACATGTGATAACATCTAAATCACTTACACTTATAGTTCATTAACTTGATACACTTACTACTGCGTTTATGTTAGACTCTCGCCAGCACTGTTACACCTCGACCAACAACTGTGTCAGGGTCTTCGGTCACACAGTAATAGTTATCTTACGCCACCGTCTAGTTTCTTCCAACACATTGATAAATATTCACAACATTTGTAATTTAACATCATATAGTTATGTGTATTTGAAGTGATGAGGATAAAAGGATTTTTTAGAAATGTGATCTTCTTAAGTAGTCGTTGTCTAATTACTTTCAATATTGTATAAGTGTACTTTTGAGGGATGTCAGTGTTTTTTGTAACTAATATGCTCTCAAAGCTTTTGCGTATTACTAGTAAGTATTGCTTTTTAGGGGTGTGTACTGCACACACACACACACACACACACACACACACACACACATACTCTTCAGTAACCACAATCAATACCGTTCTTGTAATCAACATACCTACGCAGCTCTTTATCATGTTCTTGTGTTCAGTACAATAACACATTTACAGGATCATTTATTATACTCTTACTGTGTTCAGCATACATTTCCTAGGACTCATCTACCTACCGTGTTGTTCATTCATCAGTAAATACATCTTCCCCTATGAACGTTCAGCTGTTCACACCAGAGTGTCTAGGTCAGCCTGATGTGTATATTACTTAACAGTGTCTCGTGTATATCTCCTCTTATTTCTCTAATAACTTCTCAGTTCCACAGTTTCTATACAGCAGTTCTATGTTATTCGGGGATTTTCCTGTAGTTGCATAATGAAAGGTAGTGAAGCAAAGAATCTGTAGAGGCACTTCTGTTGGACGTGCGCCCTCACGACGCACTCACAGGCGGCTGATGCACGGTTAGGTGATGTGTCTTGAGTGTAAACAAATGCACCAACTTGAATTATGTTTGCTTTCTTGTCATCTCACGAAAAATTTTTAACACCAACAGGTAAAGACACCAGAGGCTAAACTAGTTATGTTAAGCCACGCCCAAACGTCCATTGTAATCAAGGTGTGTCCAGGTACCTGAACGACAACACCACCAGAAGTCTGCAAACGAAAGTGGATGAAACATATCACTAAAGGTTCACACTCATGAGTATCGTAACACTTGTGACATCTACCAAGACTCTGCTCACAAGAACGGATATTGTAACCTTTTGGCGGTTTTCACATCTACCGAGGCTGTCTAGCTTCTGAGTATCGATCCTAGTTTTCAACTCTAGAACATAGCACCGAGGCAGCAGTTTGTGTGTACGGCTGTTAAAGTGTCTCCCGCCGAGTGTGTCGTGAGTGTATACAGCCAACCAAGTGCAGCGCCACAAGTGTGAAACTAAAAAGTTGTCGCTGGTAGTGTGTCTGTCTGTTGATCTTACAAGTGTCAAATAGGCCCTTCCCCTTTTTCTGTTTCTTTTTTAGAAGTTTCATCTCCAGCTAGAAGAATCAAAACTTAGCAAGTGCTTTCAGTTACAATCAAAGTTGCAACATCAACACGAGCGTGACTGTCCAGGTCTGACAGTTTGATGCTACAGCAACAGTCAACACAAGAAAGTACAATGGTTTCATGATCAAATTGACTGTAATGACTGTAATAGGGTTAGTGTTAAAAGCCCTCAGTGTGAGTTTTTCATAAGCGAGGCACTGTGACGCTGTTCTATTGGTCATCTTGTGGAGGAGGGCCAACCTGTAATGGACGTGCTGAACCGGAAGTAGAGGTGCCCGCCCGGAGGTCAAGAGGTACAATAGGAAGCTGATTTGCCCAACCTAAGGTAGAAGTGTCAAGCAAAGAAGTGGTGAATCGGAAGTATTGTTACGCAACCAGAAATGACTGTGTTACCTCAGAGTAGTGGATGGTGGTACGTCAGAAAAGTGGGTGGCACCTACTCTTAACGGGCGGCACCTCACACAAGTGGGCGGCACATTTTAAAATTGGGGTCGGCCCTCACCCTCCTCTCTCACATAGGCCTAACCTCATCTTAACATTCCATCAATTTACTAATAAACTTACAAAGATTCACGGCGCGTTTATTTATTCCTTTGTGTAGAATTTCATCTACCCCCCAAGTTCTGTTCCTCCACCACAGGTTCTGTTCAGCGGAGGTTGCACTGAGTCGTGTCTAAGTTGAACAAAATGTACGGGATTGGCTGGAGAAAATCCCTGTGTATTAAACCTTTCATCCTCGATAAGTTTCAAACAAAATTGGGCCACAGTATTTATTCAATTTTGCTTCAATGTGTCAAATTTGTGACGATTTTTTTCTTGAAAATTATTTACTTTTTGAAAATTACGATAAAAATAAGCTAATGAGTTTTGCTTTTATGCTGTTTAACCATTGACTAAAGACATGCGTAAAGGATATTTTAACTAGCTCTCTCGCATACACACGCCTGACCGGGGGGCGGGGGGGGGTGTAACATCCAGTAATTGGTCAACGCCTCACCTCACAGTGGGTCAATGCTTGAAACACGTATATTGTATACATTTAAAACAAGGACTAAAATATTCCTTACAATAAGTACGAACGAAAAAAGGGAAACAAATTCGTTAAGAAAAATAATACAAACCAATTTAAAGAAAATGGCGTCAAATAAACTTAAACATAAGCACACTAATACAAGTTAACGTAATCTATACAACAACAAAATATTATTCACAGGAAACCATCCATAGATAATTCAGAACTTTGAAATTTAAATTACGTTGAAACATTCGAAATTTATTGAAAAACTACAAAGTGAAAAACACCAGCTCCAGGGCAAGATAGTTACTGTTAATAACTAATATACAATAACTTAGCGGGACAAAAACATTTTAACGTCAACAAACAAAATAATTCATTGGTGGTAAAAATATTAAAAAAAATGTTGTCTTGCGTTCAAGAATAAAATGAAAGACTGGCTCTCGTACTAGGCGTCCATTGCTTTACACATGGCGGACTGGCGGTGGCAAGGAGGCATATGTTGAGTTTTCTAAGTTATACGTTTATTATTAGCTATTAAAAGCCATCTGTTGTAGAAAGTAAAACCAAAGGAATATTTCTTAATAACTTCCCCAGTTGAAGCACCTAAAATAGATACTAACAGAGATAGAAGACCAATCGTTTCGAGACACTTAGGATTAGGTCAGTAGCCCACAGTCGTTGCTCATGGACGAATGTGTCGGCAAGTCATGGTGGTCACAGAGGCCGTACAGCATTTGGATACCCTATGTGATGAAGGATTTTTCCAAAGAGGACCGTTTGGCCTTGGTGGAGCGTGCGGCCTTAAAACTACTTACTCGTTAAGACATGGACTCCCTTGATACCAGGAGGAGGAAGAGTGTTGAGGTCTCCACGTCGCTGCTCCGTCAAGTAAACAACACAGACCCCAAGTGAGTGTTCCAGGTTTTCCATTTATTATCATATAGTTTATTTGTTCTCGAGAAAAGTATTTTAGGATCACTAAGTGGTGAATCGAAGTTCATATTATATGATACGCTGTGGAAATATTGTTTAAGTGCTCGTTTACACGTTCAGTTACCACGTATGGTGGTCTCGCACGCCTCGGATCAGTGGCGAAGCATGGGGTCGGAGCAGGGTACTGACCACTGTTTAGTGGACGGTGTGTTTACACGGAACTGCCACACCATCGTTACCGGTCAGTGTGTGGCCGTCCGTCGCCTGTTGTGTGTTTTGGCCGCTGGGATGATACTGAAGGAAAAAAACGGACTGTTTGGGTGAAAAACTGGTTAGGAACAAATCGTGTGGTACTTATAACCAAATCTTTGCTGAAATGCAGCGTGAGGACACACAGGACGTGCAACGATACATTCATGACCCCTGAAATGTACAACGCACTCTTGGGTAAAGTACGTCCACATAATTCCAGGACGGATACAAATATGAGGGACTTTTTAAGTGGCAGGGACCCACGTAGGTGACCACACAACTGTTAGGCTCCCACACGTAACTGCCCGGGAAGGGTTGGTGGTTCAGTGTTGCCGTCTACACGATCACTGCCCGAGCACGGCTTCGTTACCATACTTCGAAAACGTGCTCCGAGACTGATCGTTTAAACGAGCCCTGAGAAATACATTAGTTTTAGATAAAGCTCTGGGTTAGGTAGGATCGAAATCCTTAGATCGAACAGTTCGTAATAACTATCGTAATACTTGATGAGCGTTGTACGGCCTTAACAGCTACCTGGCGAAATTTCTACATAAAAGATAAAAGGTTTTTCTTACTCGATAAACCTACTAATAATGCGGGAGGAAATGCCTTTTACGTGATCTCAACTTGACGGCCAAACACGACCTTGCCACCAGAATAAAATTGGAAATAAGTATAGTATTTCTAGTTTATATCTGTGCTGCTGGGTGTGATAAATGTCTTGCGTTATTACCAGTTAGCCTTTTAGTCTGTATTCACCACTCGCCAAGAACCAGTCAGCTAACCACGGAAATATCGCTAGACCACTAATTAAATATTGCTTTTGGTCTCGAAAAATGCAAGCTGTAAGCGGTGGTCCGTTTAAATTCGTTCCTTTTAGTTTCATTACTTATCAGACTTTTCCAAAAAAATTATGATCGTCTGGTACACACAGAACCCTAATGAAGGCGTTCCCTTTATTGAAACAGTTCGCCACACAATTTGTTTTTGGCATTTTAGCGGCAAATAAGAGCATCTAGGTCATATAGTCCTCGTACAGTCAGCCAAAGGTCCAGCTACCCCAACCTGAGTCTCGTACTGGCAATTTTACCTGACAATAAATGGTGAAGTAAGGTTGTATGTAAAGGTGATTGTGATTGGTGGATCTATTTTCAGCTGCATTACTGTCAGATTAAATATTAAACAATCCAAAGGTAGATTTTTTTAATAATAAACAATTCATTGTTATTTAAGATCATGAGAAGTTTCCAAATGTTCTTATATTTGCTTAAATAATAAAGAAAATTTGAGTGAGAATCTTGTGGCAGTCCTCGTTGTAGTTAAGTTGCCAATTCAGTAATATAATTTCTACGCTATTTAACCAAATATACGAACTTTTGGAAACTTCACGTGCAGCAATTACAGAAAGGTATCAACTCGTTAATAGAAACCGACCTTATCAGTGTAAACAACGTTTCTTAAAATTCTTATATACATTTATAATTATTCCTGTACTAACATCCTTATATCACAAATGGCATTGGCACAAAAAGTCGCCACTACTGGGAGAAGACAGGTGAACCTTCGCCAGGCGTAACTCCCATAAGAGTATCAATACAGTCTTACACATGATGGTCATCTCTCCCCACCTTCTCACATGACACTGAGTCCATCTTGTCTTGGTTTTCATATTTGTAATAGTTCTAATCCGTGTGAGCCAAGTGGTCAGGCTCACTACCCGCTGCTACACACATTACCTGCCTGACACCATCACCTCACGTGGGATCCTCAAGTTTTATACCTTAATTGGAATCACCAGAAAATTAGTCCCTCCAGCGTCTCTCGCCTAATGATAAACTACCAGAACGCAACCTGGAGGTGATAAGCTAAAGTTTAATACATTAATTGGCCTCTTGAATTATTAATATGTTATCGACTGGCTCTATTAAGGTACGGCATTAATTTGACTGTCTATCTATCGTCGAATTAACACCGAAGATATGTTTATCACAGCTGGGTGTTCTTGTGGCCCCAGTTAGGAGAAAGGTTTAGCGGATACTTATGAGAGAGGACCTCAACCCGAAGCCAGACAAGAAGCCACACTCATTCTCGCAAACCTCAGGCAAATTCTTCCTCATCTTGCCGTGATTTTAATCCCTTTTAAGAATTTGTGAATTTTATAAAGACAATTCTCCAAAATACTCATATACACCGAGAAACAAATTGTAAACGAATTCTTGTCACGAAAATGTCAAGGATTTCACGAATTGCAAAAGTTACTGATTTAAATACTGTCAAATACAACTGAACCACGAACTTCAAATATATTGTTCATTTTCGTGTGTGTGTGTGTGTGTGTGTTCGTCCCTTGTGCATTTCCATAGCTGAGAATTTGGGAGTTAGTCTTGAGGCTGATCGTGCACTGTCGCTCGTCCCTCCACGCGTTTGTGAAACATGAGGGAAGAAGATTCACTCTCCTCTTTCCATCCTCCTCCTGCTTCCTCCTTCATTGTTTCCTTCCTTTTTTCCTCCTCCTCCTCCTTCCTTCTTCCTCCTCCCTCCTTCCTCCCTCCTCACAGTGTTTACCTCACCATCTCCACCCCTCACTCCCAAGAAGGAAGACATGACTGGCGTAACGTAATACCTCTTGGCTAGGTGACGTTTCCTACTTACTGTGGTGAGGAGGACACGGTGCACGACGGAGTAAGGAAATGGTGAAATGGAAGCAGGGAAATGGGGGATGGGTCCACGAAGAGTACATGGATAAGATGATGAAAGGAATTATTTACAAGGATGTTAGTTTATAGTGACGCCATGTTAGTTTATAGTGACGCCATGTTAGTTTATAGTGACGCCATGTTAGTTTATAGTGACGCCATGTTAGTTTATAGTGACGCCATGTTTGTTTATAGTGACGCCATGTTTGTTTATAGTGACGCCATGTTGGTTTATAGTGACATATGTTAGTTTATAGTGACGCCATGATGGCGTTTATAGTATTGACACCATGTTAGTTTATAGTGACGCCATGTTTTGTTTTATAGTGACGCCATGTTTGTTTTATAGTGACGCCATGTTAGTTTATAGTGACGCCATGTTAGTTTATAATGACGCCATGTTTGTTTATAGTGACGCCATGTTAGTTTATAGTGACGCCATGTTAGTTTATAGTGACGCCATGTTTGTTTATAGTGACGCCATGTTAGTTTATAGTGACGCCATGTTTGATATTGATTGTGAAGATTATTGTTGTATAAATAAGAGGTTGTTATTTGTATTTTATTAGCATAGGTGATGTTGTGGTCTAGATAAAGAAGATTGTAGTGTAGGTAATTTTGTTGTTGTAGCAGTACGTAGCCAAGCAAAATAACACACACACACACACACACACACACACACACACACACACACACACCAAACGTTTTCTTCTGTCACCTGGAATAAACGTTTTTTTTGTGTAATCCATTAACGTTTTGTGTATTTGTGAACGTTTGTTGTATTTTAGTTATGGGTTTTGTTAATCAGTAAATTATGATTGTGTATTGTGAAGTTAAATTAAGCAGTTATAGTTTGGTTATAGACACCAGTATAGGAAACATATAGACCACTTCATAACACTGTCAACTTAGTGAAGCATAAATATAAACGAAATGAAAAACTTTAAAAAATAATCTTACCTTAATTAATATCCCGAATAAAACTTCACCAGGTAAGAGTCTTGTTGTTAATTAGATGACATTTGTATTTTATTGAGTATTTTAGTGTTTAATTGTATGTCATTTCAGTCGTTCTTGTAGGTGTGGTCGTTCTTGAAAGAGGATTATCTACTCTGAGGTTAACGTCACGGATTTTCTCACGGCTGTACGAACGCTATGACGTCATTCTTATTTACAAACAAACCGGTCAGACCTTGAAACTGACGGGAAGGGGTGAGTGAGAGGGGAGGGGAGGGAGGAAGGGGGAGAGAGAGGGGGTGGAAGTTAGATGGGAGAGGTAGAGGAAGGGAAGGAGGAGGTAATTAAGAGAAGAGGGAAAGATAATAATAAAGGGAATTAAAAGGGAAGGTAGAGACGAAAGGAGAACGAAAAGTAAGAGGAGTGGTAAAGATAAAGTAAAGATTGGGGTAGGGAGAGTAAGAAGAAGGAGGGAAGGAGAGAGAGAGTGAGGGAGAGGGAGGGGGAAGGAGAGTGAGGAAGAGGGAGGGGAAGGGAGGGGTGTTAGTAGGGCAGGATAAGTGTAAGGAGGGAATGGTGTAGGGAAAGGGGATGTGTGTTGAGAGGGGGTGGGAGGGGCACACCTAGAAAGCAGGAGGGTCGTTGTGATGATGGTCAGTTGCTGCATCAAGTAGCAAGGACACTGGTTCAGGCTTCCTTGTCAGTCAGGAGGGGCTATGGATGAGGGGAGAGTAGGGGCTATGGTTGAGGGGAGAGTAGGGGGCTATGGATGAGAGGTAGAGGAATTTATGGATAAGGGGAGAGGAGGGACTATGGATGAGGGGAGAGGAGAGGGCTATGGATGAGGGAGAGTAGGGGAGCTGGATGAGGGGGATGGGGGCTATGGATGAGGGAGGAGAGTGAGGGCTATGGATGAGGGGAGAGGAGGGCCTATGGATGAGGGAGAGTAGGGGGCTATGGATGTGAGGGAGTAGGGGCTATGGATGAGGGAGAGTAGGGGCATGGATGAGAGGAGAGTAGGGGCTATGGATGAGGGGAGAGGAGGAGGCCTATGGATGAGGGGAGAGGAGGGGCTGGCCTATGGATGAGGGGAGGAAGTAGGGGCTATGGATAAAGGGGAGAGGAGGGGGCTATGGATGAGGGGAGAGGAGGGGCTATGGATAAGGGGAGGAGGGCTATGGATGAGGGGAGGTAGGGGGGCTATGGATGAGGAGGGGGGGAGTATGGACGATGGGAAGGGGAGTGGAGGATGATGGAAGAGGAGAGGGGAGAGGATGAAAAAAATATAATGAGAAGAAAAAAGTAAAGGGTGTGTGTGTGTGTGTGATGAGTGATGAGTGTGTGGGGTGAGTGAGTGAGTGAGTGAGTGGCGTATACTGTTCAGCGTAGTGACGATCCTAGACCTTTGACCTTTAAAATCACCCCTCATACCACGAGCCACTTTTGTTTACTTACCCACGCGCGTTCAATCATCTTTGTTTACGTTCGTGCAAGTCGGATAACATAAAGTTGGATCAAGTCGTATTCTTCCACGAACGCCATTGTGGATTCATGATTGTTTTTTGTTTTTTTTTGGGTTTTTTACCGTATTAGTTTGTTGGTGTTAGAACGTTTGTGGTGTTAAATGGTGTTAAATGGTTTAATTTGAGTTTTATTGTTTGGAGGTTTAAAGATAATGTTTCCTTAGATGTTTTATTGAGTGTTTAAGAGACTTGCTTGGGGTGAGTGTTGTCTTGTGTGTGGGTCTTTGTTTCGAACCCTTGTTTAGTTTAGTTCAGCCGAGATATGGTTACCTTCCACCCACATTCATTTGTCATTACTCCACCCATACACTTTCTAACTAACCCCTTCTTCACCCACACTCTCTACCACCCTCTACCCACAGTCTCTACCACCCTCCACCCACAGTCGCTACCACCCCCCACACCCTCTACCACCCTCCACCCACACACTCCCACCCTCCACCCACACTCGCTATCACCCTCCACCCACAGTCTCTACCACCCTCCAACCACACACTACCACCCTCCACCCACCACTCTACCACCCTCACCCACCCCACACACCCACACACCACCACCTCACCCACCCCTCTACCACCCCTCCTCCATCGTCATAAATAAGAATGACTGCTTCAGGATCCTTGAAACGTTCACTTGTCAAATGCTTGAGTGGATTCCTAAGGTGGTGAACGTGTAGTGTTACGACAGACAGACATGACAGACACGACAGACAGACAGACAGACAGACATGACAGACACGACAGACAGACAGACAGACAGACAGACATGACAGACACGACAGACAGACAGACAGACAGACAGGATTGCAGATTAGGTGAACCTCTGATATGATAGGCCCTGACCTGATTTGACCTGTCCATTATGACTGAGGCCATTTCACTAGTCACCTCAAACACAGACAGACAGACAGATAGATGGACAGTTAATAAAACCCAATTTGCTACAGTGATAATTTTTTCCTGTCTTATTTTCATTTTGTTTCCTGTTTTTTTCGTCTCTTGTTTTTTTTTTCTTATTATTTTCGTGTTTTTCTTGTGTGTTTTTTCGTATTTGTGTTTCTTTATTATTTCGTCTTGTCTCGTTTTATTTCGTTTTGTTTTTTACTGACGTATTTGAACGTGAAGGAAGGAAAAGGAGAATAGGGAAGGAAGAGAGGAAAGAGGAGTGAGGTAGGTAACGGAAAGGAGAATGTAGGGAAAAGGAAGAGAATAACGCAGGAGGGAGGAGGAAGGGAAGGGAAGAAGGAGGAGAAGAAAATGGAGATATGAGAAAAGGAGAGAGGGAGAAAGAGAGAGAAACAGTGACGTCGAAAGAGATAATAGGAAGAGGAAGATGGGTAATAAAGACGAAAGAATGAAACAGAGGGAAAGACACTTGAAGGATGGATAAACAGAAGGAACTTTTGAGGGGAAATGCCGAGGGAATTTCAGCCCGAGGGGAGGAAATACCATGACACTCAACTTCTCAGCACTTTAAATTTTTTTCCTCTCCCCTCCTCTCCTCTCCCCTCACCCTCCCTCTCTGGTCAGGCAATTGGTGGCAAGTATGACCTGACCTGACCTGACCTGACCTGACCTCCCCTCTTTTGTGATTTCTATAGGGGCTGCCATCCACTAGCTCCAGTTTATCTTATACTGTATATATTATTTATCTGATTGAGTAATGTCCTGTCAGATTAGGTTAGGTTAGGTTAGGTTAGGTTAAGTTAGGTTAGGTTAAGTTAGGTTAGGTTAGGTTCCCATAGCCCTTTGATGAGTTAGGTTTCTGAGTGGTGGCGCCAGTTGTCCATCTCGGGAAAAAAAATAATCAGAATTATAATGTTCTAAATAAGGGGGCATTATAGTTTTGAGAAGCCTTATTAAACACGGGTCATCTAAATATATATATATATATAAGGCTTTCGTATTAACCCCACCAGTTGGTTAGTAAGAATCAACTTTTTTTTGACAATGTTCCGAGAAGTTCAGTTCGCTGTCAGTTTTAAAAGATGTAGGAAAATGTGGTACTAGGAATAAAATGGGACAACTGATGGCTCACCAATCACATCAAGAAATGTAAGCCTTGACCTGACCTGACCTGACCAAGTTATCACCCTCATCCATTCCTCAGAGTTGCATTCTCAGTAGTCTTCTTGAGAGCCAAACACGATGCTGATAAAAGGTCCTTTTGTAGTGCTTTATAGTCCCCTTAGAGATAATATTTACCCTGGATAATTTACCATGAGCTGTAAACATTTGTAAACAGGATTTGGGCATAAAATTAGCGCTCGACCACACTAGTCATTCGTTGTTTACAAGAGTCGGGGAAAAAAATGTGTGTATTCTTATTTTTCTTATCTAATCTATCTTATCTATATATCTAATCTATCTATATCGTCTATGTAATCTATCCACGGTATCTGTCTATCTATCTATTCACGGTGTCCTATCTTTCTATCTACAATAAAATTAAACCCTGGCCCCCCACCTCTCAGACAAGAAAAAAATATATACTTAACACAATATAATCTACAATAAATTCCTAGCATCATCATCATCAGCCTAATGAAGGGAATAAGAGCATTAATTACCCGAGTAGTTAGACTCAAATTACCAGGAAAAATCAGTCGTTTTCGTAATAAGGGTAAATTAGTATGTAAATGAAGCTCCTCCGGTTCTTTGATGTATTATAAGTGAAGCTTGAGGATATTTTAAGAGTGAATATTGGCTAAAGTAATTTACCTGTCACACCTGTAGGGAAGTAGATGACAATTAGGTCTTTTAAATGGTGCTGTAGTGACCTTTTATGACCTTGGACCTCTGATGTGTTATTAGGTTTGTTATGTGAGGGGTAATAATAGTGTGTGTGTGTGTGTAGTAGTGATGGTTGTGTAAGTTTGTAGGCAGTACGTGTTGTGTAAGTGTGTGTGTGTGTGTGTGTAAAACATATTGTACACGTGTGGGGCATAAATTCTGGGAGAACTGGCAACAAGGTCGACCAATAATTTAATCGCTTCTAATAAGTCAGTAAAATGAGACTGAACACGGAGAAGGAGTGGCCCATGAGGGAGTGATGAGGAGAGTTTAATGAGGAAACTACCCCCAGAAGGATGTAATTTAACGAGTTGGTCTCTAATTGGCTGTTTGTGTTTATCTGGTGACCCATCTAGGTGTGTGTGTGACGTTACTGTTTGATCTATGAGTAAATGATTATAGTGTTGAGTGTTGTTCGTCTCTCTGTTAGGTTTGGTTAGGTTAGGTTAGGTTAGGTTAGGTTAGGTTAGGTTAGGTTAGGTTAGGTTAGGTTAGGTTAGGATGGCTCGTATAGATTGATACACAATCTAGTGGTCCTGTTCATATTTTGTGAACGTTGTTTAGCTAGTTTGTAAGTTATTTCGCAATATTACCACTATGCATGCTGGGAATTTTGCAAAATAACCGATTTTGCTAAAAATATAACATATTCTGTGTTCTGTGTCTGTCTGTCTGTCTGTCTGTCTGTCTGTGGTCTGTCTGTCTGTCTGTCTGTCTAGTGGTGGTGATGGTGGAGGAGATGGAGGTGCGGGTGTGGTGGAGGAGGAGGAGGAGTTAGAGATGAAGTGTGAGTAGAGAGAAGAGGAATGGAGTTGCTGTGTGGATGGGTGGGTGGGTGGGTAGGTGGGTTTGTGGCAGATAACAGCATTTAAATGGATGTGGCAACAATATCACACTAATGAAAAATGCATAAAAACAGGTGTGATAAGATTCATAGGTAAACACAGGCAGGTAAGAGAGTCGGGATTATCACGTGTAAAAAAAAAAAAAACCTCATATCTCAATCAAATGTCATGAATGGTGCAAATTTATGACCAGACAGACAGCAATGGGGGAGACTCACATACACAAGTAACCCAGGGTAACAGTTTATACAAGACGTGAGGACTACCCTTTGCCGCCTAGGATCCGACACGGGCCAGCAGGAAGAGATATATAATTTACTGATAGTCTTTATTTTCACATCCCTCGTCTTGACTGAGTTCTTTCTTTGTGTGTAGGTGAGCAGGTGGCGTGTCTCCGGAAGTCTGGGATGGGATGGTAATTATCTCCTAGTCTTGGTTCTCTGGGCAGATGTTTCAGTCCCAAATGGTTGATTTTTTTATTTTTTTTATTTTTTTTTTAAAGTTTTATCAAAAAGGCTGATGCTGTGTGTGTGTGTGTGTGTGTGTGTGTGTGTGTGTGACGGTCATTCAGCCACACTATCTCCCTCAATCAACCACAATCCACCATAAGGGTAAATGTTCAGCATATCTCTGCCGCTTTGATCTGTTATTAACCATAACTAATCAACTCAATTATGGTTAGATTAAATTAAGCTGGTTCGTGTGGACTACTTAATAAAGTTATGGCTTACACACACACACACACACACACACACACACACATACACATACACATACACACACACACACACACACACACACAGCTGTTCCTTGTTCTAGTTGGGTTTATACTCTACATATGAAAACAAACGTATCAGTGAAATGACCCCACAAAAAAAGTAATTGACCTTAATTAAACACTGACCTTCACATGTCTTAGGTCAGGTCACGGGGGCGGGGGGGGGGGTGGTCCTAGTTGTTGAAGCTACATCGGAAAGCTTAATAAGTCACAGAAGAGAACTGTAGGACTCTTAGTAGCCAAATAGTCACACCTCACTAGCTTCTTGTAGTATATTACCTCATTGTGTAGCCTCAACACCTGTAATTATCTCATACCTGTACTCAACCCAGGTAAACACAACAGTACACTAAGTTTCTAATCAACTTTTTCTTATCCTTATCATTTTATTTTTATCAGGATGATGATCAAGTGTAAACAAACCACACAAAGTTTTGACGTCCGTTTGTTTACATTATTACGTCATGAGTTGCCAGATGCCTCGACAGGTGGGCTAGGACGAGCGGCTGACGCAGATTAACCTTGAAATTGACTTGAGTTTAACCAGTTTAGGAAATCATTGAGACTTTTGCTGCGTTCTGAACGTCATCTGAGTTCATTGATTTATTGTGCTTAAGTTTAGTGAGAATTTATAGATACATTTACTGCCTTAAGAATCACGGTACATGTATTGCACTCGACTTAGGTGGCAATTCAAGCTGGTTGGTGTCTTGTAGGCAATACCACAACCTAACCTAACCTCCTCTTCCGATATAATAATAAGAATAGTTAATGATGATAATAGTAATAATGAGGAGGAGGATGGTGATGATAACGATAATAATAATTACCACAATAACAACAACAGTAGTAACAATAATAATAACAATAACGACAACAAAGCATAACACTAGTAGTCTCCCGTATAACATTCACAGGTGTACAACAATCAAGGTGTGCATGATATTGAACACTAAGACGACCATACCTGTGTAACATAACCCATGACAAAACAATAGTAAAACAATAATAATAGACCTTTTACGGCTATTGTACATCTAACAAAAAAATAAATAAAATAATAGCAATGTATTTTCGTCATATGTAAATTCGGGAATACAGTATTGTAAGGTAAGGTAGTTTGTGTGATTAAGAGGAGTTAGTATCTGAAGGTGAAAGAACCCGTAAGTCATCCAGGTATTGACGTCACATTCCAGGTAAATTAATTGGGAAGAAATTAACTGCATACCTGTAATTATCTCGCTCTTGGTTATGACTGTGAGGATGATTCACCTAACCTAATCCAGCCCGTGTGTGTGTGTGGGGGGAGGGGGGGGGTGTTGTATGTGTGTGGGGGTGTGGTTATGTGTGTGTTTGTATGTTTGTGTGTATATATGTGTGTAATCACTATATAAATCTATTATTTAAATATAAACGATACGACTTCATTTTATAAACACAAAACCACATTACTAAGTTTATATTGTTACCTTGTATACCTCTACCTGTTATATTGTTACCTTGTATACCTCTAACCTGTTACATCATCAACAACAACAAAAACAACAAAACAACAACAACAGATAAATTGACCCTACAATTACCTACCTGGGTGGATTAAGGGAGAGTACCTGGATGGGTTAAGGGAGATTAAGGTAACTTCACCCTTATAATGAGTTAACATAAAGCCTGTAGTGTGTGTGTGGGGGAATAAAATGCTAGTCATGGTATTGCTTTAGGCAGGACAAGATCGATAATTGTTTCTCGAAGACTAAAGAATCTGGTTTTGTTTTTTTGTTACTTATTGTGACGGTTGAGTGTCTGTGCGTATATGTATGTATGTATGTATGTATGTGTATCTACGTGAGTATATATATGTGTGTGTGTGTGTACAGTATGTATATTTGCGTATTCATCTATGTAGGTATGTGCTTATATGCGTATGTACAGTCCTACCAAAAAGTAGCGTTACCCCTGGAGTCGATTTGGATCCTGATAAATTATTCAAGTTCTTTAAAAATTCACTCAAGTGCTTTAATAATTCACCTAAGTACTAAAATAATCCTTGGAGTATAATAAAAAAAGAAACCTTGAGCGTTATAAACTAGGGAGTATGATAAAAGACCCTTGATTATTAATAAAACTCCTGTAGTATGATAAGAGTTTTGAGCATTATAACCCATAAAGTATGATAAGACCCTTGTATGATAACAAACCTTGAGTATTATTTTAACCCAGTAACTATAATGCCTAGCCTCTATGTATTAAAACACGAGTATAATAACAAGCCTTTGAAATATAATGACAGCCTTTGAGTGTGATAATATTTTTCATTATACTCTTATATCCTAAAGTTGACTAATTAAGCCTTATGAGGAATTACTTAAGGTGGTAGTTAGTAAGTACTTTAGTTTGTGTATAAGTATTTAGTGCACTTAAATAACAGTTTTAAGTAAATAGCTCGACTTTATAAGGGTTAATTGAAGGCAGTATTACTTTTATCACCTTGATAAAGTATTCCTTTCACTTCATTAAAAGTTTTTCATTCATTCATTACGTCATTAAAAGCATTTCTTTCATCAACAACAATAAAGTAATTCATTCATCTGGTCTGTAAAATTCTGATTGATGTATTCTGCTTGAGGGATTATTTTCTTTCAGGTGTAATGATTGAAATGACTAATTAACTGTGTATACCTGGCTGCACTGTCTACTGTATATACATTGTTTATGTGACTGTAGTGTCTATGGGAGCATCGTTTGTATACCTGTAGTCTCTATGTACAGGTGTAAACACAAGTGAGTGATTTCCTAAACGATATCAGATG
The DNA here is from genome assembly GCF_018991925.1 of Homarus americanus. NCBI lineage: Eukaryota > Metazoa > Arthropoda > Malacostraca > Decapoda > Nephropidae > Homarus > Homarus americanus. The sequence goes on from NW_024719383.1 coordinate 63,642, forward strand.
AACATTACTTAAGGCCACTCTACTGTTATTGGGGTCACCTGAAGATTAACCACCCCAGTTTATTTCACCTGATCAAACAGTGGGGTTAGATTAAGTTAGGTTAGGTTAGTGTGTTTAAATCACCAGGTGAAATAAGCTGGGGCCGGGGCTAATCATCAGGTGATCCGGTTCATTAGCGCTCTGTCAGCAGGATCCGATAGGTGATATCCCGACCTGAACAAGGCCATAAGTAGTGACAGGACCTTGTGTCAGGGCTGGCCTATACTGACGGGCGTGGGAGAGAAGGAGGGGGACAACGCACTCACTCACTCACTCACGGTCGGGAGGGGGGGATGTAGGGGTTGGTGGGGAGTGAAGGGGGATATAGGGGTGGTGGGAGGCGGAGGGAGGGATGGGGACAGGGAAGAGGTAGGGAGGGGGGTGATGGGGGCAGAGTGAGTGGGGAGATGAGTGGGAAGTAGGTGGGAATCTGTTGGAAATGTTTGTTTGATGAGGAAAGGGAGAGGGAGAAAATAAAACAGGAAGAGAGAGAGGGGCAGGACAGTGGCGGGGAGGGAGGGAGGGAGGGAGGGAGGGGGGCGGGTGGGGTGAGGAGAACTCTTCTCTCATGCCAGGCCACAGGGAGGCAGGAGATAGTGTGCCGCGCGAGGCCGTGGTGGTGGTAGTGGTGGTGTTGGTGTCAGTCACTCAGTACTACTGGTGGTGTCGGCAGTGACGGTAGTGTGTGGTGCTGTGCTCGCCTCCTTGCCTGTCCGCGCATTAACTCACCAATAGCAACAGGTGTCTTATCCTTCCACCTCCCTGCTCCTTCACGTCAACTAGCCTGGGTGTAAGTAGCTGAAGATATATATAATTGCTAGTTTATATCAGGGGATGACAGGTGCTAGGTGAAATGACCCCCAGTGTTAATTTCAGTTGTTCCTTATGTGTAGAGAACAGGTAGAGTAATACTAAAAGACACAACTGTACATTAAAGTCTTCATAGATACCGGACAAAATTTATAATACTTAACGAAAAAATAAATACAGGTGAATGAACTAATTTCGTCAATGACTGCCATTCATAATTTCTGATAGTACGAGAAATATATACAATTATTCGTGTAGTTTGTTGTATTATTATTTTATTACGTATTTATACACGTATAACTTCACATAAATACAGTAGGTTAGGTTAGGTTAGGTTAGTGTGATGTATTAAAGGTATCTGGAAGGTATAACTCACGTGTGTCTGTATATCATATTTTTTACTCCGCTCCAAAACACTCAACACACGATGAATGTGTATCACCAGTCCTTAAGAATCACCACAGTATTGCGATTTATTGTTTAGGATGTTGTTCGTACTCTACCCTCTACTGAGTACTATATTGGGTGTTGAAGAGTACAGAGTCATCAAGTACTTAAACACATACTTTATTGCCTTGCGTGTTATGAGTACTTGCCACGCTGTTGAGTATGATACAGTACATTATCACCGAGGGGTCAGCCTGGGAGGGAACACCAAGTAGAAACAGTATGTCAAGACGCCCAGTACAGGACCCCCACACACACACACAAATTGCTTTGAATATTTTAATCTTTGGAGTATTTCAGCGTGGGGACATTTTACTATTTCCTGTACCGTAAATTAGGGAATAGTTAGCTATACTATTTTTTAAGTCTTCCATTTCTCCATACAAAAAATAGGAACATTATCTTGTTTTCGTTATCCAATTACGAATTTATCCAGTTACGAATTTATGCTCAGGTTTCCATTACTCACCTATATTGATGTTATTTTGTTCTTCCTGTTCTACCGCCCTCCTGTGAACACCATAACGTTCCTCAAAGCTTTACACAGTTGCTGAATCAATAACACTGAGGATCCACCGCGGCCTCCATGGTGTGTGAAGAAGTGCTTTGTAATGTTGTAACACAGGTCTTGGCTCAGCTCTGGGCGTCCTCTCGGCTCTGTTTGTTTTACTGTAAAAATAATTTGGGTGTTGAATTGTTTTTATTTTTTAATCTTGAACGTCGTAATTATGTCACTATGATGTCTCCTGTTTGTGGTACAGCGGTGGCCTGTTATTTAAATGTTCAGGGTTCGATTCCTGGCCCGGGTCAGATGTGATAGGGGTGTTATCTGGTGTGACCCATCAAACAGAAGGTTTTCTCCGAGTGCTATGGTAATATTTCAATTGGATGAGCACGTTTATAAACTATACAGTTATACAGTTCAGTGTGAATATACTCAATGTAGGTGTTGTACTGTATATGGTACACGTAGGCCGAGACTGCGCAGGTAAACAACAATAATAAACAGTAAGGCAACTTGACCAAGGATAGTCGACAAAGCTGTCAGCTGTTTATTTCCAGGACACTGGAGGTGGTAACAAAGAACAGACCGACCGACCGAACGGTTAGTAAGCTGATAAATGGTGTAATATTAATAATAATAAAAAACATCTTTGGAATGTTAAGTAGTTGGAGACGCCCCCCAGAGGGCAGCCTGGGGGAGGGGACCAGCCTAGTGATGCGGCTCTGAACGTTTTCAAGGACCTTGTGGTTGTGCACACCTGGCCTCACCCAGTGCGGTACTGCAGGTAAACATGAAACCTTCAACTATGCAGTAACTCGTCTTGGGTAAAAGATAAACCATGCGGTACTGTTTTTGTTGCAGTGAAATGACTTATAATGTGTTGTTTAAACTTTAGGTCTGTAGTTGTCCTCCTACCCAGCTGCTGCCCTTCCATCTGTGCCGCAGTGCTCACGGTGTACCAAGATGTTGTCATGCACGTGTCCACATTCTGTTGTGAGTTTATCTTACAACATATTTTGATGGAATCTTATTTACACGGATCATTTTAAGAAGCTCATTTATTAGCACGAGGAAAAGTATCAATTAAATACAGATCCTTGAGCGAGTCATCCACTCTAGGCAAGAGTTTGCCCGAGACACTGTACAGTTTTAAAGTCCGAGGAAGGTATTTGCCTCTCGTGTCGTGTCGTGCTGGTGGCTGAGGCGTCCGTGTCGCACACACAGCATAGAAAGGTCACCGCGTCATCCTTCACTATTCATCTACTCAGTTAGTGATGGTTGTCAGTTAATTTGTGAGGCAGAATCTACCTTGTCAAGAGCAGCCATCTTGCCGGTGAACATTATATTTAGTGTGTTGGACAACTCACTAATGAGAACACCGATGACTGCGTTACAGGTCATTGTCTTCCTTCTCTAAGTAACCAAGGAACAGTTGTTGTCAGGGTGTTGGGAGGAGCAGCCGGGGGGAACACTGGCCGGAATGTTAGTGTCAATATGGGGAAGATCAGGTAGGTGAGCCTTAAACGTGAGACTATACACACCTGAGGCTGATATTTACATGGAGGGGGCCAGCCAGGTGATGGATACACATACACACGGAGGCTCACACGATAGCAGGAGGAGGAGGAGGAGAAACGCATACCTGTGGAAGACCGATATTTTTTATTTTAATCAGCAGTGAAGGGGGAAGGGATGGCTCACAACCTCACCGTGGCTCCCTGACACACACACACGAAGGGAAGAACTCGAGGCTAAAGAAAAATAGATGAAGGTTGTAGACTAAAGGCAATTATACATAGATGATACTGGATACATATCAACACTTGTATACATAAACACAGATGGAATAAAATTGATGATGATTTATTTGACTGGAAGAGATTAGATTTCACTGATTAAATATTGATGACCGACAGAAATAGATAATAGCGAAGAGAATTGGACAGATTGATATAGACAGTTACTGATAGATGTAGGGAATATACAGTGATTGAATACATAGGTTACAGGTATAGACAAAATTACAGGTACAGAGTGAATTACAGGTAAACAAAATTACAGGTGCAGAGTGAGTAACAGGTATAAATTGAGTTACAGATAGACAAAGTTACAGGTGCAGAGTGAGTTACAGGTACAAATTGAGTTACAGATAGACAAAATTACAGGTACAGAGTGAGTTACAGCTACAGATTAAGTTACAGGTACAGTAATACATGTAACCAGAGTGATAGTTATGAAGTAATAATCTTGTTAATGCATTTCTGTCGGTGTTGAGTGTCCATGAGAGTGGATGAGTGACCACTTGATGTAGGGCCGCCACTACTTACTTCCCCCGTCACTCATCCAATAGCCAGGTTTAGCCCGTCCCTCACACACACATACACACACACATACATACACACACACACACACACACACACACACACACACACACACGTAGGGGTATTGGTGAGTGTCGGTGAGGGAAAATAATGAGTGATTAATAAGAGTAACGTCACTAGCTCAACCGTCACTCCATCACTTTAAGCGCTAAGGGGATGATGGAGTGACGGTTTAGGGCCTTGAGTAACTCACACGGTTGAGTGACTAAAGGGTGGCTAGATGAGTGGCCAGTTAATAGAGTAACCCCGCTATTTCTTCCGTCACTCAGACACCCGGGAGGCTCTGCTGAGTGACGGGGAGGGGTTGGTTGAGTGACCAATTTCGTACTCTTGGGAATTGGAGTGGCCCAGGAGAAATAGAGAGGGAAGGAGGGGAAGGGAGGGTATAGTCGAGGGAGGGAGGGGAAGGGGGGGCCATAGTCGAGGGAGGGAAATGTAAACAGAGGAAGAGGGAAGGAGAGGTAAAAATGAGGTGTGGGAATAATAATAAATACAGAAGAGAAAAATAGACGAGGGGAGAGGAGTACTGTGTGTGGGAGAGAGAGAGGGAAGGAGAGGGAGGAAGGGAGTGAGAGAGAGGGAAGGAGAGTGAGAGATGTGAGGGAAGAGGAAGAGGCTATGGTTGAGAGATGCAAGTCACGGTTATGAGGTAAGAGGGTGAATGTTTTGGTGAAGATGGTGACTGGTGGTGGTAGTGGTGGTTGGTGACTGGTGGTAGCGGTGGTAGTAGTAGTAGTAGTGGTGGTGATTGATGACTGGTATTAGTGGTGGTGGTGGTGGTTGGTTACTGGTTGTGGTGGTGGTGGTTGGTGACTGGTGGTAGCGGTGGTTGGTGACTGGTGGTAGTGGTGGTGGTTGACTGGTGGTAGTGGTGGTGGTTGATGACTGGTATTAGTGGTGGTGGTGGTGGTTGGTTACTGGTGGTAGTGGTGGTAGTAGTAATAGTAGTGGATGGTGGTGGTTGATGACTGGTATTAGTGGTGGTGGTTGGTTACTGGTTGTGGTGGTGGTGGTTGGTGACTGGTGGTAATGGTAGCGGTGGTTGGTGACTGGTGGTAGTGGTAGCGGTGGTTGGTGACTGGTGGTAATAGTGGTAATGGTGATATTAGTGGTGGTGATAGTGGTGATTATGGTAGTGATGATGATCTGTTTATACAAGTTATATTACAATGTGCTGTAACTAATTAATTAATTTATCTCGTATCATCAATAACAACACGACTAGTATACGTTATTGATATTGACAATTAATTTAAATTATTCCACACACACAAAAAAAATCATCTGAGTAAACACTAAAACACATTCGGCCAGGTGACATGAAGACGTTCTCACACACGACTGATCACGGCACTAACAGGATCTGAAAGTGAGACGCTAAAGGGATTAGAATCTACAAAGGAGATCGAAGCCTAAACGATTCTGCTCTATATTGCGAGTTATTTATTTTTTGGGGGTAAATTTGTTGAAAACCGAAATTATCATCAAACGAACAGGTATATATAACTTCCTTTACGCAAAAATTCCTCGAATATTGGATAAATTTCAATATTTTTCAAGTTTATGTTAGTTAAGATTGCTATTGCCTTTAGACGCCACGAGATAGGACAACAACTGCTTGCTTTAACATACACCCAGTTATTAACACACACACACACTCCCCCTGTTCTCCCCTCCCCCTCCCGTCCCTCTGCCCTCCCCCTGTCCTCCCCTGTCTTCCCCTCCCCCTGTCTTCCCCTCCCCTGTCCTCCCCTCCCCTCTGTCTTCCCTCCCCACTGTCTTCCCCTCCCCTGTCTTCCCCTCCCCTGTGTCTTCCCTCCCTCCTGTCTTCCCCTCCCCCTGTCTTCCCCTCCCCCTGTCTTCCCTCCTGTCCTTCCCCTCCCCCCTGTCTTCCCCTCCCCTCTGTCTTCCCCTCCCCTGTCCTCCCCTCCCCCTGTCTTCCCCTCCCCTGTCTTCCCTCCCCCTGTTCTCCCCTCCCCCTCCCGTCCCTCTGCCCTCCCCCTGTCCTCCCCTTCCCAACACATCCCGTCCCTCTGCCCTCCCCCTGTCCTCCCCTTCCCAACACATAGAAGGAGAAGACGAGCTAGGCCAATCCCTGAAGCCATAGAAGTGTTGTTGCTTGTAGGAACCAAGACGGTGGGGAGGTACGCAAGCAAGAGTTGTCGGGGAGTGTAGTGTTACTCCCCTTTCCTTGCCTTACCCGTCCTTCCCTCCTTTCCCTTCCTTTCCTCTCCTTTCCCTTAGCTTCCTCTCCCTTCCCTTAGCTTCCTTTCCATTACCTTCCCTCCCTTTCCTCCCCCTCACTCTCCTTTGCCTTGCTTTCCCCCTCCCTTCTTTCCCTTCCCTTCCTGTCTGTTCCTTTCCTTTCCTCTCCCTTTCTTTATCACAATTACGCAACACACCATGGGTCATTCTTTCAACGCCCACACCCTTTGTTCCTTCCGTAGCTCCACCCTATATCTTTCTGCACCCCATGCTATCTCCCCATCACCACCCCACTACACCCATGTTACCTCCCCATCACCACCCCATGTTACCTCCCCATCACCACCCCATGTTACCTCCCCATCACCACCCCATGTAGAGTACAACAAAAATACTTATTCTTCTGTGTTAATAAACAACTCCCAGCGCCTCTAATGACCATCTTAACTACCCAACCACCGCTCTAATTGCCGTAATATGACCGTAACCATGGTAGTAATAATGAAAACTGTCACAAAACCGTAACATCTGGCTGACGTTGCCCGGACATTAGTTAAATTAAGACGAATATTAAGAGAGAGAGGAAGGGAGAGAGGGACGTGGAAGAGGAGAGAGAGAGTGAGTTGAGTGCGTGTGTGTGTGTGTGTGTGTGTGTAATCGAGGCCAGTAAGTCCGAGACGTGACCTATAAAAATCGAGACATTCCCAATTTCAGTATTTATAGGTTACCAGGTGATATAGCTCCCAGGTAACTTCTCCTTACCTGAACTTAACCTAATCTAACCTAACCAAACCAGTCAACAACTCTCTTCCAACAGAACTAAAAAGAAATAAATGTGTCTCGTGGCTTACATCATTGAAAGGGGATGCCAGATTTCAGATTGAGATTTCATTATTGGATTTGGTTGTCAGGGGGAAGGGGTGCTGTGAAAGGGAGGGGTGTTGTGAGGGGTAAGGTTGTGGGAGGGGGGGCTGTAAGGAATTGAAGGGGTAGTGTTGTGGAGAGTAGAGATCCCTTACTATACCATACCGCTCATCACTAACGTATGACACTGTGCTACAAGATAAAGAAGAGGAAAATAGACGGAGGAAATTATAGAACGAGAGAGAGAGAGAGAGAGAGAGAGAGAGAGAGAGAGAGAGAGAGAGAGAGAGAGAGAGAGAGTGTGTGTACTGGAGGTGGTGGGGTGACGCCTTGTGACTGACTGACTGACTGACTGTGTATATATGTGTAAGATAATATATACTGTACACATGACTCGGGTTAATGTACATAGTGGATAGTTGTTGATATCTGTGAGTGGTTAATTATTTTTTTTATCTGGTTGGCTGTCCACACTGGCTGACTCTTCAACTCCCTTCTCACTGGGACAGTTTTTGTTCTCACGAGGAGGAACATTGAGAGACCTTATACTCTGCCTGACAACAGTGAATGAGCTTTGTGTTGAAAAATCGATTTAACACTTGACATTTGTTGCTTTTGAGTATTAATAGTTAGTTTGTTGCAGCTTATTGCAGGACCGTTTCTTATAAGTACACATTACACCATCCCCCAGCACGTCAGACACCGTAATGTAAGGAAAGTACATTGAAGTACACTGTTTACACTAACTGTGTTTACATAGGAAAGCTTTTGTTTATAATTCCACATTTTGTTTACTTTTTGGATTATTTGTTTAGTGTGGTTCTCGTACCCTCGCCTGGCCCAGAGTCTCTTAAATTTCTCACTTTCATTTCTTACCTCAAGTAACTACGTGAGAACCCTTGTGGGGACGATAAAGTCTCCCTATAGTTTATACGCCACTTGGGTCGCCGTATTAGGTCGTATCATAAACCTTTCTGATAATATTTTACAGCTTGAGGTAAGGGAGATAATCAAGACTTCGGTGTGTTGGGGTGAGCCAGGTAGTAAGGTACAGCTGACTGGTGAGGGGGAGGTGGGTGGGGGGGGGCAGGTAATGTTAATTACTTGAAAGTCGTAAAAGACATGATAGACAAATAAACAGATAAAGATTGTGTTTACATATCTCTTGAGTGGGAGGGAGGCCATGATAAATTTATATCCCATTAAATTATCACTAAGAGACATTCCCTCCCCCCCTCCTATAAAGTTACTCCGCATCCTCTCGCGTGTATGCAAACCTAAGGGAAATTTGTCTTCATTTGTAGATCCTCTGATAGTTTAGGATAGTTATACCTTTATTCCTCTACGGGTCATATCTTGATGGTGTGTGAGGATGTCTTGATAACCAACAGAAATAATAAGAGGTGAGTCCATTCAACACTCCGCTATTGACCTTGGCTATACTACTTACTCTCGAGTTTAAGTAATCCAATCTCCCCGCCGTCGCCGCCTCCGTCAAGTGCCTTTGTCTCTGTGTTACACCTGACAACGAGTCCACTATTCAAGGAAGTTTAGGTGAGTTCACTGTTATTGTGTTGAAATTCCTACCGTCGACGAATTTTTTTTTTACTCTCGTTTTACCTCGATATATTCTAGATTAAATGGAGACATCGCTGGTAGACAAAAACATTTCAATCTGGTGTGATATTAAACATTTTTTGTTTGTATCTATATATTTTTTTTATCTTGAGGTATTTTTCATGATCTCCTTTAAGATAATTCCTTGGTATTCAGATACACTCGCTACAGCCCAGCCATCAACACCACGACACCACGTTTAACTTAATTGCTAAGGGAACAGAGTCAATACACATACCAATATTCACTATCTGCAGTCAGTCATTCCCATAACCCAGAGAGAGAGAGAGAGAGAGAGAGTCCGACATTTATTAGTCTCCGTAAGTGTAGTGGTCACGTAATTGAGAAGTTTATGTATGTATGTGTGTATGTAATAATAATAATAAACGGTTTATTAATAGATTTGCAGCCGGTGGCTGAAAATATACAGACTTACATTTGATTTAGACATAATGATATAATATGCATTGAATACATTTACAGGGCTGTACAGTACATAAATCAGGAGTTGTTTATTATTTTAACAATAGATGGGATGGTGCTGTTCTTATATCTATCGGTGCGGGCTCTTATGGGCTGTATTTTGTTGTAATAATAATAATAATAATAATAATTAACGGTTTATTGAAAGAGCATGGCAGCCGGAAGGCTGAAAATATACAATTACATAATCGGGGAATGGGTCTCTTGATTTACAAATGATGTACAAGTAACATAAGTAATACAAATATGATATATAATAATTAGGTGTTGATAATTTTTACAATGGTTGGGACTGGACTGTTCTTGTAGCAATCAGTTCGTGCTCGTATGGGCTGGCTGCGGTTGGGCAGGTGTGTGGCCACGTGGCCAGGACAGTAGCTTGGGGCAATGCAGGTGTGCTCCATCCTTCAGGTTAGGTCAGGTGAAGCCGAGAGGTCAGGTCAGGTTAGGTCAGATCCAGCCACAATCAGTATTGCTGTGTTTTTGTGCTTTTCCTTCGAATTGAAATTGCCACTTTTGTATATCACTTGTGGGTTGATCATCAATCTTTGCACTGTACTGTTGGTGTGAGGATGTTGATAAATCCAGATGGGAAGGCGGAGATGGGGGAGGGGACGGACCGTAGTGGCGGACTGCGCGAGTTGGGTGGGGGGCTGCAGGTGGCAAGAGGTGGCGATGACGAGGGTGGTGCATGATTCTGCAGGCCCTTTTCTGTACCTTCTCTAGCTGACGTTGTTGGGTGGAGTTGAGAGAAGGCGACCAGGCTGGTGACGCATATGTAAGTTTGGGGAGAATAAAGGCGTTGTAGATGGTCCTCAGCTCTGGCGTGGGTGTCCCAAGTGACCTAAGTCGTCGTAGCATGTAGAGACGGTACGAGGCTGCCTTGACTGTGTTATTTACATGGGCCTTCCAGTCAAGTTTGTTGTCTATAGTTACACCCAGGAGTTTGGCAGACTGCACCAGCTGGAGAGGATGGGCACCCACTGTGACTGCTGGGGCTTGCACTGGAGTGGTGGCGGTATTGATGTGCATGACTACGGTTTTGGTGTGGTTGATGGTGACCTTGTTCTCCGTAGTCCATGCCTGTAGCCTGTCCAGGGTGCCTTGTAGCGATGAGTAGTCTGGTGCGGTGTTGTCCACTGAAACCCCTACAGTGCAGTCATCCACGTACTTCCACCTGTGAGGAGTGTCCGATAGAGCGTCGTTGATCAGGATGAGGAAGCACAGTGGTCCCATCTTGGTCCCCTGGGGAACACCGCAGGTGTGGTGTTGGAATGTAGAGACCAAGCCCTGATTCCTCACTGCCTGGCGACGTCCACTCAAGAAATCAGTGAGCCATGAGACCAGGTTTGTGGGCAGCCCTAGTGCAATAGCCTTGTTGATAACAGTGCAGTGATCAACAAGGTCAAAGGCTTTCCTGAAGTCCACAAGGGCAACGGCCAGTGTTGTCTTACGTTTCTGCAAGTTTTTGTGCAGGAAGGTGTACCAGAGAAGCATGTCAAGGTAGTGTGTATTACGGACGACACGACACCTTGTGGGGAACATGGTGCTGACGTCCCGTGTCCTTACCTGAAGCCTGAGAAGCGGTCGTAAAAAGTTGGTTTCATCTTAGGGGGGGGGCTTCATTTCAGGGGGGTTTCATATTATGGGGACTTCAACTTGTGGATGGGGCTTCATTTTGTAGATGGGGCTTCATTTTGTGGACGGGGGCTTCATTTTGTGGATTCATTTTGTGGGAGAGGCTTCATATTATGGGGCTTCATCTTGTAGTGTTGACCAGTAGTGAGGCTGGTAGACCATAAATTTGTTGTGTCACCATTACTGAAGGGACATAGTCTCTCCCAGACCTCTGCTACCATGCACAAGGGTTAAGTTGGGTTAGGCTGGGTTAGTTTAGGGTAGTTTAGAGTGAATTAGGTTAGTTTAGGATGAGGTAGGTTAGTTTGGGTTGGATTAGGTTAGTTTAGGTTTGGTTAGGTTAGTTTAGGTTTGGTTAGTTTTGGTTGGGTTAAGCTAGTTTGGGTTGAGTTAGATTGGGTTAGTTTCTTGGGATATAACTGTCCTCTTGCTTGTGGCGTTAAACACGGTATAAAGTTATTCAATACAGTGTGTTGCAACATTATTGTGGTGTGTCGCCTGATCGTGCGGTGATGTTGTCGTGTCCTCACCCCAGCCCACCTCGCCTACCTCTTCCTACCCCACTCACGCCCATCCCACTCACGCCCACCCCACCCACGCCCACCCCACCCACGCCCACCCACGGCCACTCTTACGAACAAGGGATAGTTAATTCCTTCAGACAAGAATGCTCTCTAGAATGCACTTGTGAATAAACAAAGATTTAGTTCATCCATCCCCTTGTACAACACTGCCCAGGTCTTGTACAACACTGCCCAGGTCTTGTACAACACTGCCCAGGTCTTGTACAACGCTCCCAGGTCTTGTATAACACTGCCCAGGTCTTGTACAACGCTCCCAGGTCTTGTACAACACTGCCCAGGTCTTGTACAACGCTCCCAGGTCTTGTACAACGCTCCCAGGTCTTGTACAAGGCTCCCAGGTCTTGTGTGCTCCTTTTTGGTCTTATTACTGCTTGGGTCTTGTACAACGCTCCCAGGTCATACAACACTGCTTGGAGTCTTCTGGCTGCTGCCCAGGTCTTAGCCTGGCCACTACTTGGGTCTTGCTGGCACTGCCCAGGTCTTGTACAACACTGCCCAGGTCTTGTACAACGCTCCCAGGTCTTGTATAACACTGCCCAGGTCTTGTACAACGCTCCCAGGTCTTGTACAACACTGCCCAGGTCTTGTACAACGCTCCCAGGTCTTGTACAACGCTCCCAGGTCTTGTACAAGGCTCCCAGGTCTTGTACAACACTGCCCAGGTCTTGTACAACGCTCCCAGGTCTTGTACAACACTGCCCAGGTCTTGTACAACGCTCCCAGGTCTTGCACAACGCTCCCAGGCCTTGTACAACGCTCCATGGTCTTGTACAACGCTCCCGGGTCTTGTACAACGCTCCCGGGTTTTGTACAACGCTCCCAGGTCTTGTACAACGCTCTCATGTACATCGCCAAATCCAAGTGAACACTACGTGAAGTTTTAAGGAATGTGGAGCGAACCTTGTGCATGACGACACAGCCCAGGCAGGTGTGCAACGTAATACTATACCTGGCACGTGTTACTTTACCTGTATAAGATTGTACCCGTTACTGTTTTATAAGTGGAAAATTGTAGTCACAGTCGCGTTACAAGCTTAGAATTGTAGTCACAGTCGCATTACAAGCTTAAAATTGTAGTCACAGCCGCATTACAAGCTTAAAATTGTAGTCACAGTCGCGTTACAAGCTTAAAATTGTAGTCACAGCCGCATTACAAGCTTAATATTGTAGTCAGGTCGTCACAGTCGCGTTAAAATTGTAGTCACAGCCGCATTACAAGCTTAAAATTGTAGTCACAGTCGCGTTACAAGCTTAAAATTGTAGTCACAGCCGCATTACAAGCTTAGTATTGTAGTCACAGTCGCGTTACAAGCTTAAAATTGTAGTCACAGCCGCATTACAAGCTTAGTATTGTAGTCACAGTCGCGTTACAAGCTTAAAATTGTAGTCACAGTCGCGTTACAAGCTTAAACTAGTAGTCACAGCCGCATTTCAAGCTTAAAATTGTAGTCACTGCCGCATTACAAGCTTAAAATTGTATTCAGTACCGCGTTACTCACCAGAGAAAGATTGTTGTCGGCAATATACTGACGTGGTTGTGATTGGACCTCGCTTAAGCTGCACAATACCTCCCAGTTGCAGATCTGAATGGCGCCAGTGTAAGAGGATGGGTGGGTGGGTGGTGGGTGGTGGAGTTGGTGGTGTTGGGTGTTGAGAGGTGGGTGGGTGGTGTTTTGGAGGGTGGGTGGTGTTGGTTGTTGGCGAAGCTAGGTTTGTGGTGTAGGAGAGGGTGGGTGGGGGAGGGGGAGAATGAGGAAGAGAGAAGATTGAGTGACTGTGAGAGAGGGAGAGGGAGGGAGATAGTGAGAGAGAGGGAGAGAGAGAGAGAGAAAGTGAGAGCGAGAGTGAGAGTGAGTAGTTCAGTGATCCGGGCCACGATGAGAGTGTGTTGGGAGAGTTCCTGTCTGGCACCTCCCTCACTCTCCCTCACTCTTTCCTCTCCCTCATTCTCTCCTCTCTCTCTCCTCTCCCTCACTCTCTCATCTTCTTCACTCTCCCCTCTCCTTCACCCTCTCCTCTCCCTCACTCTTTCCTCTCCTTCACTCTCTCCTCTCCCTCACTCTCTCCTCTCCCTCACTCTTTCCTCTCCCTCACTCTCTCCTCTCCCTCACTCTCTCCTCACCCTCACTCTCTCCTCTCCCTCACTCTCTCCTCTCCCTCACTCTCTCCTCTCCCTCACTCTCTCCTTTCCCTCACTCCTTCCTCTCCCTCACTCTCTCCTCTCCCTCACTCTCTCCTCTCCCTCACACTCTCTTCTCCCAACCGCACACTCCAGAACAACGGTAAATGGCAACAGGAATCAACAGGAGCTGGTGTAACTAGGCAACAGGACGTAGCACCGGCTGGACCAATCGGAAGGAGTTGTGTAGCTGCTGAGACGATGGTAGAGGGAGGGAGTAGTATGGTAGGGAGGGAGGGAGGAAGGGAGCAGTATGGTAGGGAGGGTAGTGAGAGAGGGAGGCAGCCAGCAGTATTGTAGGGCAGGAGGCAGTAAGGGAGGGAGGCAGCAGGGAGAGGAGGAAGGATGTGCGCATTGAGCTCCACACAGTTAGGAGCCCCCACGAAGAAGGTACTGGGGGTGTCTGGCTGGTCCTCTCTAGTTCACGCTCTTCCGTGTTGGAGTCACATTCAGATCCACTTCCGTCCCGTCAAATCCTAAGGCCACAGTATTCATTATAGTGTGGAATCGAATCGGGTTTTTTTAAAGTCGGGTTCGAATAGTGTATAGACCATGCTAAGTTGTTTTTCTTTATTTACTCTATGATCGTAATTTTATATGTTGAGTTAAATTTCTCAATCAATATAACATTGCTATTTAGTTATTTGTTTTGATGTGCTAGTGTTATTATTGTTATTAACCCATTATTTAGATAAGGTATGGAACATTCTAACGCGCACACACACACACACACACACACACACACACACACACACGTTGAAAAACTATGAAATGAGAGAAGAAACATAATATTATCACACACACAAAATCTTCTGCGTCACATTTAAACATTCTTTGTGTTTGACGACACTGCCCCCTACTTCATCTCTCTGTTGTTATAGGACCCTCGCCCCCATAAGCTATTCTCAACCATAACAATAAAACCTTTAGGAAATCCGACTAGACTCGTAATCCGATCTTCCGCGAACGGCTTCTCTTGTTTTGTTTACTTTTGGGGTCTGCTGGTGTGTGTGTGTGTGTAGGGGGTGTTGATGGGTGTAGGGGAGAGGGGTAATGGTGTGTGTGGTAGTGTAGGGGGTGTTGATAGATTGAGAATGTGGTGTGTGTGTGGTAGTGTGGGGTGTTGGGTGTGGGGAATGGTCTGTGTGTGGTGAGTGGGGTGATGGGTGGCCAAGGGGTCTGTGTGGTGGTGTGAGTGGGTGTTGATGGGTGTGAGAGATGGTCTGTGTGGTAGTGTGAGGTGTTGATGGGTGTGGGGAGAGGTAATGGTCTGTGTGGTAGTGTGGGGAATTTGTTGATGGGTGTGGGGAGGGTAATGGTCTGTGTGTTGGTGTAGGGGGGTGTTGATGGGTGTGAGAGAGGGAATGGTCTGTGTGGTAGTGTAGTGGGTGTTGATGGGTGTAGGGGAGAGGGGTAATGGTCTGTGTGGTAGTGTAGTGGGTGTTGATGGGTGTAGGGGGGAGGCAATGATCTGTGTGGTAGAATTGTAGAAGCGGAAGACGTTTAGCAATAATTGGTCACCACTTAAAGTTAAGACGTCAACACCGCTCTCACTGGCAGGCAACGGAGGTTAAACCAATAATGACTTCAACCTAACCTAACCAAACCAAACCAAACATAACCTAACCAAACCAAACCTAACCAAACCAAACATAACCTAACCAAACCAAACATAACCTAACCAAACATAACCAAACCAAACCAAACATAACCTAACCAAACATAACCAAACCAAACCAAACCAAACATAACCTAACCAAACCTAACCTAACCAAACCTAACCTAACCAAACCTAACCTAACCTAACCAAACCAAACCAAATATAACCAACCAAACATAACCTAACCTAACCAAACCAAGCGTATCTAACGACGTCAAGTTATAGTTTGTGTTGCTTAGTTTCATTTGGTTCTGTTTTGTTAGTTCGTGTTCTTTGATGTCATAGAGAGTTTAGCTTCCCCGGCTACTGACAGCAAGACCATGACAATGTATAGGGAATTTTTCAATGTTATTTTCCCTAAGTTCACGTATTTTTTTTTTCCCTAGTCCCCCTGCCAACCCTTAGACTGGGCTTTGAGATTTGTTCGTGAAAATCCCGTGGAAAAATGGCCTAGGGTAGTGTGGGAATCCTCTATACTGGAGCGTAGGGGAAGATTGGGGGTGTGTAGGGGAAAGATGTCAGGGGTGTGTAGGGGAAAGATGTGAGGGGTGTGGGGGTGTTTAGGGGAAGGTGGGGGACGTGTAGGGGAAGGGCTAAGGGTGGTGTGGTAGGAGAGGGAGGTGTGTGGAAGGGTGAGGATGGGGGTCTGACAGTAGTGTGCCGCTGTAAGTGATGGGAGAGGTGGTGGTGAGAGGGAAGGGAGAGAGAGTGTGTGTGTGGTGTTGTGTGTGTGTGTGTGGTGTTGTATTAATGTAGGGTAACAGTTAACGATATCATACACAGACTAATATACTTAGACTGAAGACCATCATATACAATACAGCTTGTTAAATATATTCCTGTATACCAAAAGAATCATTATGTATTTTGTGTATATTTTAAGATAAGTCAATGATGAATACAATATACCATACGTGTTAAAGAATAAATACACATTACAGTGAGATGTTACACTGTATATGAAGATAAATGCAAAGGGGTTAGATAAAGAGGAAGATAATGGAGCATAATGGCGTATAATGAGAGCACTGGACGCTAAGAAAGGTACAGATTAGGTTTGTGGTCATCAAGGAGAGGAGCTAACCCACCCACCCACCCAATCTTAAATAAGGCATCACATAGTAAAACCTCATTAAACTGCTGTGTATATTTTTTATTTTACTCTGAGATGATTGATGAGATTAATACCTTTTCATCTCACGTTTAATACACACTAAAGGTTTAATATCATTCTTGCAACTGTTTATCATGGAGGTCTTCTAATCATGTCTCTGAAGTATGTAAATTAGTTAGAATAGATTGATAGTTTGTTAGTTTTATCACTGAAATGCCTATATGTTAACACCCCCCCCCCAACTCACTCCCCACGCCTACTACCCCATTCCCCCACTTCCCCCACTCCCATTCCCCCACTTCCCCCACTCCCATTCCCCATCCCCAACGCAGCGTGATAAAAGTAAACATTGATTGGTTAAGGTGGCCGCCGCTAGAGGTCCGGTGTTTATGGTCATTATCCATTTAATTACACAAATACGCGGGAAAATCAACAACACTGTTATTGGGGGTAAAGGTAGTGGTAAGGGTTGTTGCTAAGGGTAAGGGTTGATGCTAAGGGTAAGGGTTGATGCTAAGGGTAAGGGTTGATGCTAAGGGTAAGGGTTAGTGCTAAGAGTAAGGGTTATGGTAAGGATAAGTGGTGGTGGTAAGAATAAGGGGTGGTGCTAAGGGTAAGGGCTGGCGCTAAGGGTAAGGGCTGGCGGTAAGGGCTGGCGCTAAGGGTAAAGGTTAGACACTAAGAACAACCTAACTCAGCTCCCCAAGTAGTTCCAAGAAGCTCCTAAGCAAATACTGTATCCTCATTATTGAACTCACCCCCCCCCCCACCACCACCTCCCTCCATGGTATAAATCGACAGGCTGGGCGATATAGGAGGGAGGTGTTGTCATGTGAGGCTATAGACAGTATATAATATAGTCTCCTCCTATAATGTGCTATATTAAAATAGTTTATATAACTAGGAAAAAGTAAAGAAGTGAATAACAATTGACGTGAATGAGGATGGCTGCTAAATCTTACTTGAGATTATAACAGTGTCTCGGGTTGTATTTTGAGTGATATAATACACAATTTAGGTGTATGATTTTGCAATTGTTGTATTGTTGAATGGTTGTAGGTTGTGAGTGAGGTGATCAGGTGGTTTTCTTACTTCATAGTATTAATAATATTGTTTCTTTTGTTTCTTTCTTTTCTCTCCCCTTCTTCCCATCCCCCTTCCTTTCCCCCACCCATCCTCCCCCATCCATCCTCCCCCACCCCTTCCACCCATCTCCTCAATTCCTTCTCCACTCCATCTCCCCCAATTCTCCAACCCATCCTCCCGCACTCCGTCTCCATCCCCCCACCCCATCTTCCCTCCCCTCCTCCCCATCTCCCCGTGTAATGCAGTTAGTCAACAAGTTCACCTCCCCAACAAAGGGCATTAGTCAGTGGAATTGGATCCTACGTTGTTGTGTTTGTTTTCCGGGCTCTGGGTTCATCATCCCTTCGGTCTGTTGATTACAAACCCAGAGTAGTGTTGTTCATCCTGTTCCTGTTCTAAGGCTCACTCGACTGTACGTGTGTATAAATATCCTTGTTCGTCCTGGGGGTAAAAAAAAAAATATGGAGGGTGGTTTCTGCTGATAGCGTCTGTGGCTCCTTGTGTTACCCATACTATTACCACCAATTGCTTTGTTAGCCTGACAATATGGGAGTAGGAGGGAGGTTATTTCCGTGTTGTCAAGATGGTGTTTAAAATGAACATACACACACATAAGCAGACAGGTAGGTTCTATTTTTCATTTTATTGGATGGCCATATATACAAACATTTTTATTATTGTGTGTTATAAATTGTGTACAGGAAATGCGCAGAAATTTCCGCTAAATCCAGTGAAAATCCGCTAATAGTGCCGCTGTCTGGAGAAGATGTAAGGTTTTGTGACCCGGAGATAAATATGTGAAATGTCACTAGTTTAAAAAAAAATGGTTAATTCGGGTTTATTATTATTATTATTATTATTATTATTATTATTATTATTATTATTATTATTATTATTATTATTATTATTATGATTAATATTAAGATTATTATTACTACTACTACTATTATTATTATTACTGTTGTTATTATTATTGTTATTATTATTATGATTACTATTAATATTATTAATACTACTACTAATATTATTATTATTATTATTATTATTATTATTATTATTATTATTGTTATTATTGCTATTATTACTGTTATTATTATTATTATTATTATTATTATTATTATTATTATTATTATTATTATTATTACTATTTCTATTATTATTACTGTTGTTATTATTTTTATTATTATTATTATCATCATCATCATCCTGGCGTGGGTCGCTACAACAGGTGACTGACACTAGGACTGACTGTTGTTGTAATCTAAGAGACAGTGACCTGTGTCTCCAGGGCGTGGGAGGGAAGGAGACGAGACAGAGAGATAATACTAGTCTCCCTCCCACTGGTCTCTCCATCTCACTAGTGCATTGGTTCCCACGGGCGGTTATAAAAATCTGGAAAATTTACAAGAAAATCTGGAAAATCTGAATTAATTAAAGTTTTATTATTCAGTTTGACTTGACATAATTTTTTTTCAATTTGACTTTGAAATCACTCACTGGATGACGTCACGTGTTATTATCACTGTAGAAATGGTTGTAGTTTATAGTTGTAGTGTTAAGTTATTGGTGGTTGTGATTTTGGTCTTCATTGATCAGTTTTGTTTATTTTATTTTATTTATTTATTTATTTATTATTTTTTTATTGGGGAGGGGGGGGGGGTCCTCAAGGGGGTGGATGGAGTGGAAGAGATAGGGAGCCACTCCACCAGTGTCTCCTTCCCTCCTTCCACTTTAATCAACTCCACCACTTAACCACAGTGTCTGGGTCAAGATAATGCTAACACGTCACTTAATGGAGGTTGAAATGAATTGCAGATGTCAGTGTGTGTGTGTGTGTGTGTGTGTGTGTGTGTGTGTGTCGTTTGTCTTATGGATGGATGGAATAAGTATGATGAAATGCGCCATTTTTTTTTTAAATGTTGGTGGGTGGGTAGGTGGATATGTGAGCGGATGGGTAGGTAAGGAAGTGGGTTCGATCATACATGGTACAGTATATGTATGATTACCGGGTATGTATATATTCTTAAACGTACACAATTAAGCATGTATGGGTGTATGCATAATATATACGGGTGTGTATGTGTGTGTGGACAGATATATTTGCTTTTAAATGTTTGTCTACAGATCATTGTGTGACCAGACAACACCCTTTGTTTACTGGCGGTCAACAATAACCCCTCTCCCCTTCCATTACCCCCCCTCACCACCCCCCCCTCATACTGTTCCCTCCTGGTGGTCCCCTCCTACCCACCTGCCTTTCCACTGTCCTCTCCTACTCTATCCCTTACCCATTCCCCTCTTTCTTTATCTATTCCTTTTCATCTCTCCCTCTGTATCCCTCTTCCTCTCTCTTTCCTCCTCTTCCTCTCTCCCTCTTTCGTCCCTCATCTAACAGACAAACACACCATCAGGCTCGTCCAAATACGGAAAACAGCTGATTTCCTTATTTTTCCGCGAACGATTCATGATCGAGTTGTTTGTAAACAGAAAACTCTTGACGAGATATGAACCAATCAGATTAAGTAAAAAAAATACAGCGCCTTATGGTAGTAACTAAAACACTCCCTGGTGGATATGAATAAGTAGATGGGGGACTGTGATTGGTTGAGAGAAGCGTCTAATGTAACCAAAACACTCCCTGGTGGATGTGAATAAGTAGATGGGGGACTGTGATTGGTTGAGAGAAGCGTCTGATGTAACCAAAACACTCCCTGGTGGATATGAATAAGTGGATGGGGGACTGTGATTGGTTGAGAGAAGCGTCTGATGTAACCAAAACACTCCCTGGTGTATGTGAATAAGTAGATGGGGGACTGTGATTGGTTGAGAGAAGCGTCTGATGTAACCAAAACACTCCCTGATGTATATGAATAAGTGTATGGGGGACTGTGATTGGTTGAGAGAAGCGTCTGATGTAACCAAAACACTCCCTGGTGTATATGAATAAGTGTATGGGGGACTGTGATTGGTTGAGAGAAGCGTCTAATGTAACCAAAACACTCCCTGGTGGATATGAATAAGTAGATGGGGGACTGTGATTGGTTGAGAGAAGCGTCTGATGTAACCAAAACACTCCCTGGTGTATATGAATAAGTAGATGGGGGACTGTGATTGGTTGAGAGAGACAGTAAATAGTGTTCTTGATGTTTATATATGAATAATTGAACGTATGACTCTTAACTGATCGTGTTGATATAGTAGCTAGGTATTTACTGGTCGTGTACGATAATAAACGGAAAATTTTGGAGGTTGTGAAGAAACTTTTGACGGCAGATTACCACTCACTAAAAATACCGGAGGTGTCGGATGAGTGAGGGTGATGGATGAACGAGGGTGATGGATGAAGAAGGGTAACGCAGATAAGTGAGGATGGAGGATAAACGATGGTGGCGGATAAGCGAGTGGCGGCTAAGCAAAGATGATATGGATAAGCGAGGATAATAGATAAACGAGTGACGGATAAGAAAGGATGTCGGATAAGTGATGATGACCGATAAGTCTGCTACCTCGCCTGGATATGATAAGGAAGGCGGATAATGAACCTCGTATTGTGTTCAGAAATAGACACTTTTATGCAATACCTTCAAGCACTTCCTTCACTATTGTTTTGACTGTATTGTTGTTATTATTAATGTTATTTATTATTTTATCTTGGGTGTTTCTTAATCGTTTTATTGACCCTTATTATTATTATTGATGTTATTGATATTATTGTTATTTTTATTGTTATTATTGTTGATATTATTATTTTTATTATTATTATTATTATTATTATTATTATTATTATTATTATTATTATTATTGTTATTGATGTTATTTATTATTATTATTATTTTTGTTTTTATTGTTATTTTATTGTTATTATCGTTGTTGTTGTTGTTAAGTACAGTACAATTTCCCCAACAACACTGAGGTCTTCCCATTATAACAACCCTCACCTGATAGCCAGTAATTACTTCCCAGAACCACCACCAGGGGGCTCACGACGACCCTACCAATGCTATAGTCTTCACAGAATGCTACGTCAGTGAGTTTCTGACGCCCGTATTATTAAACAACATCTTCCCTTGAAGAGGGTCGTCGTGTTTCAACCTGAGTTTTAAACTAAATGAGTCGTGAGGGACACCGCAGTACAGTACTTAACGGGGTGGTGTGGCGGTAAAATTAACTAATTCCTCTTCCCCCTCTCCCTCCACCCTCTCCTCTCCCTCCATCTCCCCCTCTCATCTCCCCTCTCTTTCCCCACCTACAAGTAAGATGAGGACACTTCTAACAGGTCCACTAGAAGATGGTAACTTGAAGGTGTGTTATCGTCGCCCCAGTAGAAGGTAAATAAGGTAAACATAGGTCTGGGTACGAATCAGTGAGAGAAAATCCGCTTCGAAGTTACCCTGGAGGTAACTGTGCTTAGGGCCCTGTGAGATATTCCGTCGCACGAGATGTTTGGGTAGATCTCTCTCTCTCTCTCTCTCTCTCTCTCTCTCTCTCTCTCTCTCTCTCTCTCTCTCGTGTCTTGGGAGGATGTGGGAGACAAACTGTTTTGGTCAGGACAAGGAGCTCTCTCACGCCATAGCCTTGAGCATTTGACCGAAATACGATTCCATCCTCTGACGAATTGACCCGGACGCGTCAAGCCTCGGACCATTTAGCCAGGGTCATGTTAGGATCATCGGTACTCACCATACTTAAAGGAAATAATTTATGGTTCTCAAGGATTTAAATCTTCGTTCTCAAGGGGTAAAGACATCGTACTCAAGGGGCCAAGTCATCGTACTCAAGTGGTTTAAATCATCGTACTCAAGCGGTTAAAAGTTAAAACAACATTACTCCCTCGCGGCATCAACATCAGATTCTGAAAGCTTCCTGGTAAATCAAGTTAAATAGCTGTAACCGACCATGAAATTACAGTGGGGAGCTTATCTTATCATAGTCTCGTGAGATAGAAACATGTGGGAGCTTGAGTAGGGGTGATGAGGCCTTGTGGGGAGTTGATAGTGTCAGAATGGGGTGCCAGGTGGTTATGGGGAGATTAAAAGATGGGTAAGAGTGTGTTGGGGGATTATGGGGAAGTTAAAATGTGGGTAGGGGTGTTTTGGGTGATTATGGGGAGGTTAAAAGATGGGGAAGAGTGGTGGGTGATTATTGGGGAGATTAAAAGATGGGAAGGAGTGTGTTGGGGGATTATGGGGAAGTTAAAATGTGGGTAGGGGTGTTTTGGGTGATTATGGGGAGGTTAAAAGATGGGGAAGAGTGGTGGGTGATTATGGGGAGATTAAAACCAGGGGAAGTGACTATGGGGAGGTAAGATATGACAGGTAGGAGCTTAGAGTAGGAACGTGGGGGTGCTTATATTAGTGACCTTTAGGGGAGCATAAACATTTAAGTCACCTGGTGTATCCCTGTCCTCTCCCCTTCCACCTAGCACTTCACCTCCACCCTTCACTTCACCGTCACTTCACCTCACCTCTACCGTCACTTTACCTCCACTTCACCTCAATATTAACAGATTATTCTTATCTTCCTTCTGTAACAATAAAACATTTGTTATCTTTTAATGACAGATAACAGGCCTGACTATTAGAGATAACTATTGTGTTATTAGATTGATAACATGACAGGTAATCTATTCTATCACGTTCATTTCTCCAAGCGAAAATTTAAGATACTAATTCACGACTTTAGGTGAGTTAGGGGATAATGTGGGATTTAAACCAACGAGTGACTTATTTTTTATCACAGGTGGCGAGTGTTGAGTCCACTTGGCCACCCGCAACTCTGATGATTAGATAAGAGAGGAAAATTATATATATTGATGAGAGAGACGTCCAATTGATATCACACTGGGGCTTTATTTACTGAGAGAGACGTCCAATTGATATCACACTGGGGGCTTTATTTACTGAGAGACGTCCAATTGATGTCACACTGGGGGCTTTATTTACTGAGAAGGATGTCTGGCTTGTAATAAGGACATAAATGATAACAGAGGAAGAAGTCATGACATACAAACAGGTAACTAGGGCGGGCTTGAGTCACCACCAGCCTCTTGACTCACCACCAGCCTCTTGACTCACCACCAGCCTCTTGACTCACCACCAGCCTCTTGAGTCAAGGATCTGGAGGGAAATGACAGCTGTGACAAGGTAGAGGCGGGTGTTCACTGGTGAGTCATGGTGGCGGTGAGTCGCAGAAGTTGGTGACTGCTGACGGAGGCAAGGCGGGGTACCTGAAGGGGGTTGACTCACGGTGTTTGAGGAGGTGTGTTCAAGACTCAGTTGGATTAATTTCACCACTGGAGTTAAGATTTATTATTACTTACACACACACACGTACACAGACATACACACACAAACACCTCGAGTGACCTACGATCTTGCGCCT
This sequence comes from Homarus americanus, assembly GCF_018991925.1. Classification (NCBI taxonomy): domain Eukaryota; kingdom Metazoa; phylum Arthropoda; class Malacostraca; order Decapoda; family Nephropidae; genus Homarus; species Homarus americanus. Next base: position 87,635 of record NW_024719383.1, read on the forward strand.
TACGTCCCAGTGAACTGTGTCGATATCCTCTGTACAAGATCCTCAGTAAACACCACAGAATAGATAAAAATATTTCTCCAGTCTTGTGAGTAAAGTTCAGTAAATAAATCACTTTCTCCCTCTTTCTTTCATTATCCCTTTCTCTTTGTTTTTACTCTTTTGTTTCGTTCTTTTTACCCCCCCCCCTTTTCCTCCCTTCCCTATCTTCTCAGTTCTCTCCTCCTCTCTCCTTCCCTACCTACTCAGTTCTCTCATTTATCTTCTCCTCCTCTCTTGTCCCCCTCCTTTCCCCCCCTCTATCTCCTTCCTGCCTTCCTCTTCATTCACCCTCCTCGCCTCCTTCCTTTCCACTCCACACACCCATCTCACCTCTGCCCTCCTGCCCACCAAAAAAAAAAAAAAAAAATACAAAGAAAAAAACGCCTCTTCTCCCCATAGCAAAATGGAAAGATAAGACTGTGCCTGGTGGAATGGGTGGGGGGAGGGGGAAGGGGGAAGGAAATCTGCTCTAACACAAGCACGTCTCCCTCAGGATGTGGGGCAGACTATGGAGGTGAGACGCAATTTTGTCCAACGTCTCTCATTATGTCCAGTTTTGTCCAATTCAGGTCGTTATGTCCAATACAAGTCATGCATTTTACGATTAGGAACACTTCTCAGTTTATTTCACCCGCTGGTTAAACTTTCCTAATGATTAATTTGGTTAGGTTAGGTTAGGTTAGCATTAGGGTAGAGGAGATGGTGGTGGAGGAAGGTGTGGGTGGAGTGAGGTGAGGATGTTAGGGGGGGGGGTGTGGACTAGGTTGAGATGTTGTGTTAGGTGGATTAGTTATGAGGCTATAGGGAGTGTGTGGGTAGAAGGAGGGATGTGTGGGTAGAGGGATGTGTAGGTAGAGGGAGGGATGTGTAAGCTAAGGTGTGGTTATCAGGATTTAAGTGTGTGGAATAATGTGTATGTATGGAATCAGTAGGTGGATGTGTTAGAGGTGGAGAGAGAGAGAGAGAGAGAGAGAGAGAGAGAGAGAGAGAGAGAGATTGCGTTCCCTCGTGTATCGGGTGGCTAGGGTGCATGTCAAAGGTGTAGTTGGTGTAGTGTAGGGTAGATGTTGGGTGTAACGCCAGGTGGACGGACGGACGGATTTCCTTAACGGGGATGGTACAGAGGGTGGAGGGTTGAGGGGGATGATCTGATTGGTCGAGGCCAGTTATACTCAGACCTTGCAGTGAACGGTGATTGGTGGGTAGTGACGTATAGCAAGAGTGATGACACACAATGTAAACAAAAGCAAAAAAAAAAGATAAATAGAGTAAATAAGAACGAATAAAAGACACATAGAATTATATGAAAGGAGATAAATAAACGAGTAAAAGTTAGACATAATAGAGATAAATAGATAAGAATACCAAGATAGACTGATAAATAGATAGATACTTGAATAAGATAATAAATATATAGATGAAGTAATGGATTGATGTATCATATATAAATGGTGGTTTTTATTTTTGGTTGTAGTTCAGAAATAGTTGTAATTGTGATGGTTGTAGTTGTGAGATGGTTGTAGTTACGAGAGAGAGAGAGAGAGAGAGAGAGCAATCAAATGATGTGCTAAATCATCTTGATACTGACTAACTGAATGTGTGGGTGTGTGTGTGTACAGGTGTGTTAGTGTACAGGTGTGTTAGTGTACAGGTAAAAGCATGTGTGTTAGTGTGGGTTATGTGCTACAGGTGTGTTAGTGTACAGGTGTACATGTGTGTTAGTGTACAGGTGTGTTAGTGTACAGGTGTGTGTGGCAGGAGTGTACATGTGTGTTAGTGTACAGGTGTAAGCATGTGTGTTTGTGTACAGGATGCTATGTGTGTTAGTGTACAGGAGTGCTAAGGCAGCATACAGGTGTGCTACGTGTGTTAGTGTACAGGTGTGTTAGTGTACAGGTGTGTTAGTGTACAGGTGTGTTAGTGTACAGGTGTGTTAGTGTACAGGTGTGTTAGTGTACAGGTGTGTTAGTGTACAGGTGTGTTAGTGTACAGGTGTATGGTGGAGGAGTTATTGGTCATACCTATAGTGTGTGTGTTTCTTGGCTGTATTCTGTTTGTAATATTCACACTGACGGAGGCCTGGAAGTGTTGTTGTTGATGTTATTGTTGTTATTGATGTTATTGATGTTGTTGTTGTTGTTGTTGTTGATGTTGTTGTTGTTGTTGTTATTGATGTTGTTGTTGTTGTGACTGTGCTTAATGGTAGTGTTAAGAGAAGGAAGACAGTAAACAGCTGAGCAACTACTTTACCAACTAAATTGTTTACCACACACACACACACACACACTGCCATCATGCCTTTATTTACAATCATTACCACAGACAGTCATCATCATCATCATCATCATCATCATCATCATCATCATCATCATCATCATCATCATCACTGTCATCTTGTGTCCTCTGAGCTTCACAACCTTATCACTGACTCTAGATTCGAGACCTGGATGGGTTACTGATAACAACCTCCATAACTAGCTGTGGATTTCCTTCATAGCTGGACACTCAAACACTTACCTGACCTTGTGTGGTTATTCAGTGTTGTGATGCGGAACTGTAAAACACGTGAATTAAGGAAGAACTGACTGATGAATGTGAAGCAAAGTTGATGAATGTAACTATACGAGGAGTCTTTGTAGGGTGATTAAAGCCGTGTGGTGTTAAGTCAAATGAGATATTAAACGTGGCATCCAGTAGTGAAGGTGTTGAATGATATCTGTTGCCCACCGTGATAACAAGATCAATAGACCACAGGATGTTGTTACTGTCAGACTCAAGACAGGATTATACCTCCATCTGACAGTACTGTTATAGCTTGAGAATGGCCACACCAACACCTCCACACCCTGTCAATCCAACGCCATACCACCCTCCCCCCCTTCCTACTATACCATCATTAACCCCTCTCTCATTAACCACACTCAGTATACCACTTTCTTCCCCCTCACCATGTCAACCACCACCCTCCACCACCCCCAACGACCACCTCTCAACCACACACCACCCTCCTTTCCTCATCGACAAACGATTCCTGCCCCCACACAAGTATTTCCTGTAGCACCTCTCCCTCTCCCTCTCTCCCCCTCCCTCCCCCCACGCCTCACGCCCCTGCCAACGCCCATGAAAGATGATACCTGTACTATAGAAAACGTTGAGTGGAAGGGGAGGAGGATCTCTTATCTCTCCTACCCCTCCTCCTCGTTCTTTACCTCCTCCCATCCCACTCTTTTACCTCCTTCCTCTTCTTCCTCTTCCTTCTTATTTCTCCACTTTCTTCCCCATCTTCTTTTCCCATTCTACTCCTTCCCTTTTCCCTTACCCACTCTATACCCCTCCCTCCCTCCCCTCCCTCCCTCCTCCCTCCCTCCCTCCCTCCCTCCTCCCTCCTCCTCCCTCCCTCCCTTCCTTCCTTTCCTCCCTCCTTCCCTCCTTCCACAGAGTACAAGGATCGTGACGCTTTACTAAACACAGGAGGAGGAAGTCTGGTCCCCTAAATCCTCCGGTCACGACAAAACAACAGGACTCCAAGGATTCTCAAAGGATCCCACGTTGAATTTTCCTCTCTCTCTCTCTCTCTCTCTCTGTTGAATATTAATACGCACATATCTTTGTAAATGTCATAACGTGCGTGTGTGGAATATTAATGCGTACACGTGTAAGGCGTTGTAGCGTACACGAAGCACACATTTTAGGGGCAACTGCGCGCATGTTCAGGGCGTTTCCTTACAGTGATTGATGGAGATAGTTTCACACGTGGAAATTAGTTTAGGTTTGGTTTGGTTTGGTTTGGTTTGGTTAGGTTTGGTTTGGTTAGGTTTGGTTTGGTTAGGTGTGGTTTGGTTAGGTTTGGTTTGGTTAGGTTTGGTTTGGTTAGGTTTGGTTAGGTGTGGTTTGGTTAGGTTAGGTTTGATGGTTTGGTTTGGTTTGCGGTATCTGGCTACACGTCTTCATAAACACCAAGAGACACTATTCACCCCTCCAGAAGCTGTGTGTGTCTTAACGCTATTAATCCATAACTATTCGACTCTCAAGGTCAAAATGCCCAAACATCAACTTTAATCAGCCACAATGTTCTCAGTTCTCACCTTTAATTACCCGGATTTCATGTTCGGGACCTTTGACACTTTGCTATTGGTCGAAACTCGGAGTAACAATAGATCTGTGACGTCATAGGCCAAATGGAAAACAAACAAACACACACGCACACACACACACACACACACACACACACACACACACACACACACACCCACACCTCAAGAAAGTGCCAAACCAACCATAAGATTCAATAAACTTAACTAAGGTCGAAATGCAATTAGGTTAACGATACAAATAAGACCTTGTATGTTTTGATTCGCTGGGAGGTGTGTTCGCTGGCGTGGGTTTGGCGTGTAAGTGATGGACGCTGAGCCTTGTTTGGTTGGTTGGGCGGGTAGGGTGAGGATTTGTGTGGGGAGGGGAGAGGAAGGGGGAGAAGAGGAGGGGGGGGTGAGAAGGGGGAGTAAATTAGTAGGTGGGGTTGAGAATTTGTTTTCATGGGCAGTAATACGGGAGTTTAAATTAAGATGAAGAGAGAGAGAGAGAGAGAGAGAGAGAGAGAGAGAGAGAGAGAGAGAGAGAGAGAGAGAGAAGTGACTTAGGGAGAATAACAATTGAGTGAGAGTAATCTTAATGTTCCTGTTGTTGCTCCTTCCTGTTGTCTGTTGCTGTGTTCCTCTTCTGTTGCTGTGTTCCTCTGCTGTTGTGTCCTTCTGTTGCTGTGTTCCTCTCCTGTTGCTGTGTTCCTCTCCTGTTCCTGTGTTCCCCTCCTGTTGCTGTGTTCCTCTACTGTTGCTGTGTTTCCCTCCTGTTACTGTGTTTCCCTCCTGCTGCTACTGTTGTTTCCTGTTGTTCGTTCCTATTGCTGATGTCCCAATCTGTTACTTCTGTTGTTTCGCTACTGTTGCTTCTGTTCTTTTGCGCTTCTGTTATTCCCCCATTTTTTTTATTTTGTTCCCTCCTCCTACTTTTGTTTCCTCTCCACCACCTCTTCTCTTCCCTGCTCCTGCTTTTGTTACCTCCTCCTGTTCCTGCTTTTGTTCTCTCCACCTGCTACTGCTTCTCTTCCCTCCTTCTGCTCCTGCTTTTGTTCTCTCCACCTGCTACTGCTTCTCTTCCCTCCTTCTGCTCCTGCTTTTGTTCTCTCCACCTGCTACGGCTTCTCTTCCCTCCTCCTGCTCCTGCTCCTCTCCTCAGCAGACAGGGACTCGAAACTTTCACTCTCCTTCGTGGTGTTAGCTTAATATACACTCGTCATGCCTCGTGAATTCATTCCAAGTGTATTTACTCTGTCATTCTTGCTGAGAGAGAGAGAGAGAGAGAGAGAGAGAGAGAGAGAGAGAGAGAGAGAGAGGACAGTACCTGGCCATACCCCCCCCCCCCCGCACTCCCCTTAACGACTGGCCCAGATGACCTCCAGGTATTTCCTTCCCCTCCATCCTCCTTCACCCCCCTGCATCCACCCCTGTATCCACCCCCCCCCATTCCACCCTGTCTCCACCACCTGTCTCCACCCCTGTCTCCATCCCTTCCCCTCCACCTCTCTTGCCACACTACCCCTTCCCTCCCTCACCCTCCCCCCTCCTGACCCTCCTCCTCACCCTCCTCCCTCACCCTCCTCCTCACCCTCCTCCTACCACTCCCTCCCTCACCTCCTCCTGACCTCCTCCTACCTCTTCCCTCACTCTCCTCCTCCCACCTCCTCACCTCCCTCCTCACCTCTCTCCTCACCTCCTCCTCACCCTCCTCCTATCTCCTCACCCCTCCCTCCCACCCCTCTCTTCCCTCACCCCTCCCTCCCACCCCTCTTCCTCACCCTCCTCCTACCCCTCTCCTCACCCTCCTCCTCACCTCTCTCACTCCCCCCTCTCCTCACCCTCCTCCTCACCCTCCTCCTAACCCTCCTCCTAACCCCTCTCCTCACCCTCCTCCTACCCCTCTCCTCCAGACAGCCTCGGGGCCGTGGGTTGGTGGTCGACAGGTTGGTAATAATACAGGTAACAAATTGATAATTAACTACCTGCAGTGACTAGTGATTCACACATCCCTATAGTTAATAGTGACGGCGATGTGTGTGGGCGTTCATTGGCTGTGGTGGGGAGTACAATAGGTATCTGGACGTTCATTGGCTGTGGTGGGGAGTACAATAGGTATCTGGACGTTCATTGGCTGTGGTGGAGAGTACAACAGGAATATGGGCGTTCATTGGCTGTGGTGTAGAGTACAACAGGAATATGGGCGTTCATTGGCTGTGGTGGAGAGTACAATAGGTATCTGGACGTTCATTGGTTGTGGTGGAGAGTACAATAGGTATCTGGACGTTCATTGGCTGTGGTGGAGAGTACAACAGAAATATGGGCGTTCATTGGCTGTGGTGGGGAGTACAATAGGTATCTGGACGTTCATTGGCTGTGGTGGGGAATACAATAATCTAACTATACGTCCTTTGTCTCTACTACCACACTAACCACCCCCCTGCTAGTGATTCAGACATTGCAGTAGGTAGATATCAAAGTCATTATAATTACTACCCCACTACCTGACCATGTACAGTTGTGGACGAAATTACCTGGACACGTATGGTTCTGAGGTTGAGGGGGGGATTCTTACGTATTTTCTCAGATTTTTTTTGTCTTTGTATTAACGAGTTGTTGTTTGTATTCTCCGATGTAATTATATAAAGGAAAGTAGTATTATTAACTACTATAACCTTTAATTACACTAGCTATTGTTTGCTAGTTCACCAATACATTTAGCTTCACTCATAAAAGATGCATAGATGAATGAAATTGATACGTAGATGGATAAAGAAGATACATAGATGGATAAAAATGATACATGGATGAAATAAGAAGAAACATAGATGGATAAAAATGATACATGGATGGATAAAAATTATACATAGATGGTTAAAGAAGAAACATAGATGGATAAAAATGATACATAGATGAATAAAGAAGATAAATGGACTGAAGCATAGTCAAACTGCTGTACCATGTATCACAATAACGCCTTGGAATAAAAATGGTGATGGTTACTGGCAGACACGCTTTAGGTACGGCTTAAGTTATGCAAATTAGGGGCATTTGCATATCACAGGAACCGCTACAACGAAGACTACAGTGAGCTGCATGGGTAGGTGCTGTGGTAGGTAGGTAGGTAGATGGTTTGTTGTAGTGAGTTAAAGGAGAATGAATTGTTAGTGAGTGTGTGGAAAAGTGTGTTGTATTTAATGAGTTGAGTGTGTTGTGTTTGATGAGTTGAGTGTGTTGTGTTTGATGAGTTGAGTGTGTTGTGTTTGATGAGTTGAGTGTGTTGTGTTTGATGAGTTGAGTGTGTTGTGTTTGATGAGTTGAGTGTGTTGTGTTTGATGAGTTGAGTGTGTTGTGTTTGATGAGTTGAGTGTGTTGTGTTTGATGAGTTGAGTGTGTTGTGTTTGATGAGTTGAGTGTGTTGTGTTTGATGAGTTGAGTGTGTTGTATTTGAGTGAGTTGAGTGTGTGTGTGTGTTGGTGAGTTGAGAGTGTTGTGGGGGTGAGAGTACAGTGTAACTAAGAATATTTCCTTGTTATTTCTCTCTTTCAGGACTGCTAAAATACCTTCACTAACGACCCCGCTACACCAGGTGGGTTAACTGTCCCCCAGGTTAATTGTTTATATTTGGGAGTGAGTTAAGAAGGAAAGTACAGTAGGCTGTTAAGATCAGGATTCTCAGAGGACCGTAGGTTTTAATATTCCCCGCCGTGATGTTGGGATGAGGGGGGTAATTGTGTTTCCCCGTCTGTCTGTGGGTTTTCGATATAAGGATGCTGTAGGCTTTGTTATTTTCTCTCTTCCATTCTTTTATGTTTGGTAGTATATAATATAGGGTGTTGGGTATTATCTTATTTATAAGGTATTTCGATCTGCTGGTGTGAGGCGCCGACAACTACCCCACGTCACGCCATGAACAAGAATCAATCACCACAAATCATGACTACATACACGTGTGGATTTTCCCAGATTATCTCAGGGCTCTACTTGGATCTCTTTTACCCTACTCCTTGTCACGGTGGCTCTACAAAATACCCTATTACTCTATTAACTTAACTGAGTGATATTATCCCCGTGTCATATTTCATGGAATCGTTTTATGTCTTTTCACACACAATAGCACCAACGTTCGCCACTGTCACAAGTAAGACATTTAACATCGTCACCTTAGTTATACTGTATATTTTTTCCGACTTTATAAATAGTCCAAGAATTTATACACCAAGATGGCGGCTCGTCATAGGGGTTACTTAAGTGTTTGGTGTTGAGGAAAGTATAGACGACGTGACCCGTGTTTGGTGCGACCTCTGGCGGGTGTATGACAAACTCTCCTCCCTGTAGAGAGGTTTAGTGGGGGTTCCTCCTCCTCCTCCTGTAGAGAGTTCCTGCTACATCAAAGTCGATCTACTTCCACCAATTTCTTCCTCCATCACCCTCCCCTTCATTCTCAACCCCCCTCCTCTTCTCTCTTCGACCACCACCCTCCTCCTCCTCCTCGACCACCACCCTCCTCCTCCTCCTCGACCACCACCCTCCTCCTCCTCCTCGACCACCACCCTCCTCCTCCTCCTATCATCAGCGGATCTCACGTAACAAATCAACAACATAGGTAGTGATGACACCTTTAATACCAGAGTAATAATGCGAATTTCTCGTGTGTGTGTGTGTCCTCCCTGTCACCCCGACTCACCTAACAGCTGATACCAGTGTAAAACTCACAACACACACACACACACACACACACACACACACAACATACATACACACACAACATACACACACACACACACACACAACACCACACCATCACACACACTTTAAAATGTCAGATAATTTAGTCACCTCAGTCATAATGTTTGTGTAGTGTCTCGAAGCGTCATGGTAGACTCACACCCAGGCCACAGCAAAGAAAGACAGACATACCTTCACTTACCTACTATACCACAAGATTGTCCTAGAGAGTTACTGAAGAATACCACTAGCTCTTGAATTGGTGGTGTTGGTGTTTATATTGTGAGTTTAAGGTTAAGTGAAATACCCGTGTGTGTGTGTGTGTGTGTGTGTGTGTAGGGGGGGGGGCAGACTGACACTTAAACGCAGACTAATTCTTTCTCCCACGTATGAGATGAGTCACCTGGGAGTTGACTTGATTCCCAGCCAGTCACGGTAGTAAGAACAGTTAAGTCCTCTTCCTTCAGAGTCTTTCACACGTAATGTCTGTCTTGTCTGTCTGTCTGTGTCTGTCTGTCTGTGTCTGTCTGTCTGTGTATGATGCTCTTCCTTCACATTTTTCGGTAATTAGTGTTGTTATGTCTTGTTGGTCACTTGTTCAGAGGGTCACTCACTCCTCGTGTTGTTACAGTCGGCAGGTACTGGAGGTGCTCAGGCCTTTAGCGTACTTTAAACCAGGACTTTAGAGTTAATTCTTCTTTACTATCACAACCTTCACCGTTAGTCTAATTCCAAAACTTCACAACTCTTACTCAAAAGAAGTTAATCCCGATAGTTTCCCGTGTTAGTACCTTTTTTACCTCTGATAATTGCCTCGTTATAAAAGGTAGTACACAATATGGCACAGTTTACACTACTTATGATGTAACTGAAGAAAAATCACCACTAGAAAACCGAAATTAATCCATACTAGTCTCGTAGCAAGTCTTGAGGCCCCGAGTCACAGAGGATAATGCTCCTTCTGGCTACTTGTATCAGGGGTGTGTTTGTGTCCTAAACCTGATCCACCAACCTGACTACTGTGGTCACCCAGGCCTCTTCACTGATACACACACACACACACTCCTCAACTCCACACTGTTGGTTTATGTTTAGTTAAGAGCACCACGAACACGAGGTCTCTCTCTCTCTCTCTCTCTCTCTCTCTCTCTCTCTCTCTCTTACCATTTTCAAACAACAATAAAGTACACAGTCAAACAAAATCCCTCTCCTCCCCCACCCTCCCTCTCCCTCCCTCCTCCCCACTCTCTCCCCTCCTTACTTACACTCACTCAGTCAGTCAGTCAGTCGACAATTTCCAGCATTTACCAACAGTACAGCCGCTACTCTCGCGCGAGGTGGGGGATGGCACACGTGGGTAACCTCCCTAGTGTTCTATAAGGATATACGCCCCTATGACCAGGTGAAGTAGGGGTGGTAGTATCGATACACAAACAACGTGGTTAAGGCGCCTCTTGGGTCATGGTGGCACTCACTGGGCACTTGTTAGATCACTGTCGTCTTATCGTTACCTACACGCGAAAGGGAAGAGATGGGTAGTAGTGGTAGCAGCAGTAGTAGTGGTGGTAGTAGTAGTAGTAGTAGTGGTGGTAGTAGTAGTAGTAGTAGTGGTGGTGGTAAGAGGAGTAGTTGTAGTAGTAACAGTAGGAGGTGGAAGAGGAGGTGGAAGAGGATGGGGAGGTAACGTGAGGCGGAGACAGATGTCCTGTAACGTGACCACCTACTCAGGAAGTGTCCACCCAGAGAGGAGGAGGAGGAAGGCAAGAAGGAGGATCAGAAAGAAGAAGAGGAGGAGGACGTTCAAGAAGAGGAGAAGCAGGAAGAAGAGAATCAGAAAGAAGAGGAGGGTCAAGAAATGAAGAGAAGAAGAGATGAGAGGAGAAGAAAAAAAGAGAGGAAGAATAAGGTGTAGAAGAAAAGGAATAGAGGGAAGAGGAAGAGAGAGAGAGAAGGAGAAGTAGTAGAAAGAGAGGGAGAGAAGGAAAAGAAATGAGAGACGGAGAAGACAGAAGGAAGGAAGGAAGGAAGGAAGGAAGGAAGGAAGGAATGAATGAATGAAGGAAAGAAGGAAGGAAGGAAGTAAGTAAGTTTCTTTGTTCCTCACAACCACCTGTCTCATACCTTCTTCCCTTCTAGTCTCTCCCCTATTCTCCCCAGTTTTTTCCTCCCCAACTCTGTATCTCCTTACCTTCTCCACCCCCAACCCCCCCCCCCTTCCCCAAAAAATTACCTGTACAGTACCTGGAGGCGAGGCAGCGGTCACACGATGGTGGTCAGCGTGGTGGTAGTTCATAGTTCACGTGTGTGGTTGATCGCCCTCTTATCTAGTGGACGAAATCAAAGTGAAATTTCAGAGGTTGAAGTGTGTGCGTGTGTGTGCGTGTGCGTGCGTTAAGTAATAATTTTGTAACATCTATTGCTATCGTGTAACGCTTATAACACGGGCCATACCGCCATGACACACACACACACACACAGACACACCCACACACACACACAGACACACACACACACACACACACCCCCCACACACACACAGACACACACATGAATGAAAGCTATAGTAAAGCGGGATTTGTGGGTGCTGGAGGTTAAGGATTTATATATACATAATACCTCCAGAAAGAGACTTTTTATTCAACCCTGTTTTAAGAGAGACAGTAAATAATAATAATGATAATAATAATAATAATCAGTATTAATAATAACGTAGATAATAACTTTATTGGTTCCACACACATTATAGATGGCGTCTGCAGATAATAGGAGTTATAGGTAAATCATTATACCAAATAGTTGTTGTTGGTGTTTTGTGATGCGGCAACTTCCTGTTTACACCACTCGGAACTATAGAATCAGAGCCGCTCGGGAGGATTCCACACGACAATACCAACTAGCGAAAAATGGCTATGCAATTTTTTTTAGATCATTTACTTTATTTTTAATTTAATGTTTGTGTTGTTGTAAATATTTATCACCTGACATACACAGTAAATTATTTTATACCTGTTCCACCTGTCGCCACCTCCACTTGTAATATAAACGTTGTCTATATTTATAAGATTAAACCTTTAACTCTTCAGAGGCAAAAAATTTTCATGTGTACATTTGATATCACTGCGGTAGTCTAAGATGTCGGTCATAATGTAAAAATAATTCTTGTTTTTCTTCTTCTTCTTTCTTGTGATTGTCATTTGTTTTTGTTTTTATTCAGGGATTTTTAATACATGAGGATATTATGGTATGTGTGTGTGTGTGTGTGTGTGTGTGTGTGTGTGTGTGTGTGTGTGTGTGTGTGTGTGTGTGTGTGTGTGATGTAGGGTGTGTAAGTGTTAATAATAAAAACTATTGAGCCTGACACAAGTCCTTGAGGAACACAGTTTTCGTTCGCTTTAAAAAATTGGTGGAAAAAGTTTTACATCAAAATATTCTTCGTGTAAAAGATGACTTGATGAACTCTTTATATATTAAGTTGTTACACACACACACGCACACACAACTTATACTACTTTGCTGTCACTCGGAATCTAGTATGACGAGTTATTAAGGATATTTCCTTCGTTGGTGAGCTCTGAGGTGACTCGAGAGGCCGATGTTGCACTTGTGGAGGGCTATATCTAGTGCGGGAGGGGCGGCGACAGCGACTTTCCGGCGTTGGCGCTTGTCTGCCTCGGTTTGCAGTCGGACTAACTCGAAAGTAATGACACCTTCTCGTGTGGTGCTCCTCCAAGCGTTACGGTGTGGGGTGATCGTCTCTCAGGTGAGGGGGTCGATTTGGCACTTTTTCAGGTTTGCCTTACAACTATCCTTATAACTTTTTCGTTGTCCGCCAGCGTTACGTTTACCATTTGTTGGGTGACTGTAAAATAGCTGCTTTGGCAATCTATTGTCGTCCATGCGGGTAACACGGCCAGTCCAACGTAGTTGTTCCTGGATAATGGTAGCCTCGATGCTCCTACAGTTGGCGTCAGCAAGAATACTGGCAGTTGTTCTCTTGTCTTCTCAGCGAACTCGGAGGATGGAACGTAGACTACGTTGGTGAAAGTTTTCAAGTGCCTTGAGGTGCCTCCTGTATGTGACCCATGTCTCGCTGCCTTATAGCAGGGTGGGGAGGACCACTGTTCGATATACGTGCAACTTTGTATAATTTCAGCTCCCTACAGCTGAAGACACGAGTATGGAGTCTGCCAAAGGCTGAGATGCACATCTGATCCGATGTTGAATCTCTTCATCGACGTCCGCAGTGGTGGACAGGTGGGAGCCGAGATACCGAAAGTGGGTAACATTAGAAAGGGTAGTACCGTTAAGCTTATATGGGTGGTGGAGGTGTGGCTGAACCAGGGGCAGACTGAAAGAGAATCTGAGTCTTACGTGTATTTACCTCAAGGCCGAAGTGTGCATACGCATCTGCGCGGGTGCTCAGGATCTCCTGTAGGTCAGTGTGAGCGACGAGTGTGAGGTCGTCTGCATACTGAAGTTCAGTGAAGGAAGCGACCGACATCTTTGTTCCTGCCTGGAGTCGTCTTATGCTGAAGACCCTTCACCCGGTACTTGAAGAATAGTCCCACCAGCCTATTTCACCTGAAGACTAACCTAGCCCCCCAAGGTAACGTTAGGGTGGTTAATCTCCAGGTAAACCTTATTATTAGTCACAGGAACTTGCGGTTAACTCTACATAAAACTTTTTTGACATATTTCTTGATGTTGAATAGTAACAACTTATTACTACCAGGGAATATCCCATAACGTGGAGTAATGACCGAACACTTATACCCAATACATGTTGCAATAACCGATGACTTGTTGATAATTATCGTAAGTCGGAAGTAGGAAAAGTCACCATCTACGCCGTGAGTAAAAGAAAACGGAAGCATAACCAACTACGCCGTGACAATAACAAGCTGTCACGTCTCACCCCGGAAGTGTTACCAACTACGGCGGCGTGGCGGAGTTGACGCAGTGTTGCCATGCCCCGGGTGACCGCAGGCAGGGCCGAGAGTCATTCATAAAGGTGACCTTGAGGGTGTGGGCCCGGTAGCTGCCACTCACCCTCCACGCTGACCGAGGAAGTCCACAGGCCCTCGTCCGGTGTTTGTCTGACCACCCCCCCGAACACCCCCCCTCCATAGGTCTACCCCAACCTAGGTAGATGGAAAGGTAGAAGATGTTCCCCATCCCTCACCTACCCATCTTGATAGTTTCCTCACTCATCACACCTGGATCAGTCAGAATATAATGACCACTTATGCTGGATCACGTGAGGATTACCCCCCCCCCCCCAACTTATTTCACCTATACACTCACCTGATCTAGTCCCTCATGTAGCAGTGGGGTCTTTAACAGGTGAAATTAGATGGGGTGCTTAATCATCAGGTTATCCATCCACCTCGAGGAATAGCTTGACAGGTGGGAGGAGGTGAACTCTACCCCCCGTCACCTTAAACTCTTACCCTCACCCCTCACCCCCATAGGTCTTTCCCACGGGTAACAAGAGGGTCAGAAGGAAGGGGTCGGCCTGTCTTGAGCTGCCCACCCTAAGGTACAGGAGGGTGCGTTTGTGGTCCCTGACGACTATAATAGGGCGGAAAGAGGGGAGGGGAAGAGCTTAAGAAGGGGGGTAGTTATAGGTCCCCCATCTACTGCCCCCCCCCTCCCCCACCTGGTATTATTAGTTGCCTTGCTTTCACCTCAAGTGTCAACAAGTTAGACTGTAAAGGGAATTTTACTTCTAACCTGACCCTACAAGATGGTGCTTTAGAAACTCTGAAAAATAACACGAGAAGTTATGTTCTATCATAGCGTGAGAATCAACCCATTATTATACTGACCACACTAACCCACATACCTCGTAAGCTTATGTCAACACAGAGATGATGAATAGGAAGTATACAATATTATACATCATTATACAGCATTATCCAAGTGTCATTCACCTCCATTAGATAAAAAAAATCCCACGTCATGGATCTCGGTAAAATGTTCTAAAATGGTGTATCAAATGAAGACAGAAAGCAGAACCAACATTTGTGTGCGTGTGTCTTGAGGAACACTTGAGGGTGTGAACTTAAGTGGTTATGTTATCACGGGTAAGTGGTGACATTATTCCCTGATTGTGCTTTTCCGTCTCGCTACTCTGGCTTTCTAAACTACGAGTAGAATTAGAGAGGTGTGTGTGTGTGTGTGTGTGTGGAGAGGGATGGTGACATTATGAGGGAAATTGACCTGACATGACCCCAGAAGGTAAAACGACCTCTGATACTCCACAATAGTTATGATATAATATTTTAAGATAACCTTCAACCTCAGGAGTTATCAACACAAAACATAGACAAACAATTCCCCCCCCCTTTTTTTTTACTTAAGAAATTACATAATACCACAAATTCCGTCTATTCGAAAAGATAAGATAAACAGTGAAGCAATACGAGATCACTCTATATATTTTGATTGCTTAAGAGTTCCCGGTGTTATGATTGGGTTATAAAGAACTCCAATTTTTTCCGTGCTCATTTTCCTACTGTGGGATTTCCATGTTAATACTGTGCAAGGTTAGGAATACAGATCACACACCCTTAGTGCTTAATTAATTACTTAGCAAGATCATTAAAGCAATAGATTCCGTACGTAGATCACATCAATGGGTTCACCTGATGATTCGAGTTTATTTTACCTGATGATTCGCCCCCAGCTTATTTCACCTGATGATTAACTACTTAACCAAACTTAACCTACCATATCCCACCCAAAACCAGGTAGCTTTTGGGTAGTTAATTTTCAGGTAAAATAAGCTGGGGGTGAATCTTCAGGTGAAATAAGCTGGGGGTGAATCTTCACGTAAAATAAGCTGGGGGTGAATCTTCAGGTGAAATAAGCTGGGGGTGAATCTTCAAGTAAAATAAGCTGGGGTGAATCTTCAGATGAAATAAGCTGGGGGGGGGGGATGATGACCCCTCTCTAACCTCACATCCAACACTGAAGGGGGACAACTCAGCCAGTCTTTACCACCGACTCGTCCACTTAACCGACCATGAATATGTAAATACTTATGTCTGCTAACAACTACACATACAGTCATGAATAAAAAATGACGCTATATGTATACTGTGTGTGTGTGTGTGTGTGTGTGTGTAGAGGTTATTCAGAAAGGGTTCTCCTCATAATTCACTTCAGAACACATTGTAAGGTTCAATGTGTGTGTGTATGTGTGGACCTGTGCCTCCCAACGCAACTACCACACCCTATAGCTAGCGAGGTCTTATGGTCAGGAACCAAATGATTCGCTCTTGCTATAACTACTGACGTTAACGAGCGCAGTGACCTCTCGTGTCAGACTGCGTAACTACCACCACCATCAAACGCCATGCACCACCACACACCACCACCACCACACGCCAACAACCAAACTTCACCTCACTCACATTGCGTGTATGTGTGTTGACTTTTATATAGTAATAATATGCAGTATAAGACACTACATTATGTTTATCATCACCACAACAGCAAGCTCATTGGCCGTCAGAGTATGTGTGAGCCGACAAGACACCCTCACTCATACCCTGTTGTTTCGAATAATAATAATAATAATGATGATGATGATGATAACACTAAACCTGTAAAAATCTAAACCTTGAATTAGTATAATGAACCTTAATAGATTCCAGGATCCATTTGACTATCATCCATCCATCCATCTCACCCAAGAGCCTATCGAGTTCAAGGGCCAGGCGTGACACAAGGAGGGAGTATTTACATTGAGGGCCTCTGGAGTTTGGTGTTGAGGCCTTGGTTGACTGATACACGCGAGGCAACACAGTATCTTTATTACGTGTTTTTTGTGATACAGTTTTGAAATGGTTTTGTGTTTCTGTTTTTCGTTTTTTGGTGTTTTGAGATGAACTGGTTTATGTGTGCATGTAGACGTTATTTATTATTATTATTATTATTATTATTATTATTATTATTATTATTATTACCGGTACTCAAACCAGTCATATACTACTTCCTGTCCCTGTAAGCCCCCTACACAGACTGCTCTTACTCAACCTGTATATACTGTACATATATCCGCTTACCCTGTATACCGTACTGTACTTTATACCGAGGATCTTCACTTACTTAACTTTATAATTTTATTCACAAATTCTCTTCACTGATTTCTCGACTTTACTTCGATTTTACTTAAATATCTTGACTGACTTTACTGAGACTTTACGTGTTTGGTGTTATTGACTTTGCTGAGTAACTTATCCTTCAATAAATAAACTTGACTGTTGTTTCGCAGATGTGTTTATACTGATTCCACCAACTGACTAACTCAGTGACTCACTAAGTTATTCACTGATGAGGTCATAACGTATTGACTCAGCGCGGTGGTCGTGTGTGTGGAACCAACATCCGGTGTGGTACCTGTAACATTGTGACCTAGAACTATACGAAGGACCATTATTATAAATTCACGTTTAGAAATATTATAGAGTACAGTACCTTAATGAAATGGTACTTAAATTGGTTTTGAATTTAATACTTTTCAAATATTATCAGCTAATCCGTAATAATTTCGAATTTAAAGTACCATAAAAGTTTTGATTTAAAATAAACTTCAAAATCTAGTTCGTCATATTCAAGGGGCTGTCATCGTACTCAAAGGGTTAGGTATTTTACTCTAGCGGTTAAGTCATCGTAGTAAATTGGTACCCATAACAAAAATACCAACAAAAACATAAAACAATAATAAATACAGTACACCTACGATAACACCTAACAAAGAAAGATAAAAACAAAGCCACAGCGAACGAAAAACTATGAGTACAATTAAGCGTATATGTCAACAAACCGGACAGGATGAGGAAGTGACGTGACGTACTGCAGCCACTATAGTAAGGGTGTAATAGATTTTCTTTTTTCCCATTCACAGAACGTATGTGGACTCTGGCCCAGGCCGACGTAAACACTGTGAGGACTACCAGGGTGTTGAAAGCTAAACAGTGAAGAGCCGAGCTATCTTCTTGGCGCTGTGGTGGTCGCTGTTTAGGGCCGCTGTGAATGCCGTTTACCCTGGACGCTGCTGTGAAAAACGCTATCAGCCTGTCGGAGATTTCTGTGAAGGTCTGTGTCCAGGGAAGTGATCTTGAGTAAACACAACAGATGGAAATATTAAGATAATTTCATCGGTGGATCAACAGCGTCATCAGAGTATTGGGCGTGAGTGTTGGGATAACTCTTGTTGTCCGTCGTGTGAAGTACCAGAGTCTGAGTGGAAATAGCCTGGTGAATTAGTGAGTTCTCTTGATTGGACATATAACAGAGAAAGTTCCTATGAATTGTCAAAGAAAATACCCAAGAAAGTAAAAAAAAAAAGAGTTGTATAAAGTTAAGTATAGTCAAGAAGGTAATTTCTGAGAGATAATGCCAAGGTGGATAGAAACTATGGTATAAGGAGGAAAATTTATAGTGGGAACCTTCACTTGATCTTTTAGTCGGAGGAACATCTGATTTCTGAGACGAGGAACAAGACGAAGGCGACTACTAGATAAAACTCGGTCACTGAAGAGGAAGAAGAAAAAGATCTCGTGTATCAGAGCTCGTCAATACCCCCAGGAAGAACTGAACAACAGGAGCCACGGCAGGCGAGGATTCAACAGAGTTTCTCCTGGGGGCAAGGACCTTAGTTGGTTTCAGAGGGGTCCGGCAGGAGCAGAACAGCGTCATGAGGTGTTTCTCCACGAGGGTGTGTCGGATGGCCTTCGACATATTCCTCTACTTGACAGGTAAGTTCTCTTGCAGTGTTTTTTGTCTTCGCTTTGAATGAATGTCCTCCGTTAGTGTCTAGTTCTTGTAGGTTCTTGATCCTTGTCCTTTAATACAGGTCGGTGTCCGTTGAGGTTCTGTTGTTCTCAGGACAGGTGGACAGGGTGCCCCAGGGGTTATTTCTGTCTCTCTCTGTTTAATGTTCAGTGTGTGATAGAGATCCAGTAATTTATAGGTGATTTTTTCTGTAGCTAATGTTTCAATGTTATTTAGTGTGTGTGTGTGTGTGTGTGTGTGTGTGTGTGTGTGTGTGCGTAAACAAAATATGAGTTTACTGATTATGATGAAACTTGTCCGATGGGTTTAATACTGACAAAGAAAAAACTTATTTAAAAATTTTTGTTATGTAGGTCAGGTTTAAGTGTTCCTTGATAACTTGGGATCTTGGTATAGCTCTTGACATACAGGGGTAGAGCTCTTGACATACAGGGGTAGAGCTCTTGACATACAGGGGTAGAGCTCTTGACATACAGGGGTAGAGCTCTTGACATACAGGGGTAGAGAGTTCGAGTGTTCTTCTTAGCCTCTGACGCACACAACGAGGTCGTCTTAGATAATGTCCTTATCAGAGAGAACTTAATATTTGAGGTCCCTATCGCTACCTGGAGGAACTAGGGGTAGGCTGGGTCAGGTTAGGTCAGATCAGGGTACGTTAGGTTAGGTTGACGTTAGGTAAGGACAGACATACAAACAGAAAGTGGATGAGAGAGAGAGAGAGAGAGAGAGAGAGAGAGAGAGAGAGAGAGAGAGCGCACACAATCAAGTAAAAGCGAAAGACGACTCCATCATCAAGTTGTCACTCCCGCCACAGCTCAGTTTCACCACCACAAACACCACTACCTAAACAGACTCCTCCCCCCCCGCCTCTCCCTACTGGACTATCGCCAACACGACAAACGCTACTTCTTCTTCTCCTTGGAAACGTTCTATCCCACCCAGCATAAAGTCGAATCCTCAGAGAACATCCTACGTTCATTATTTTCTCATAATAATAATACGATAGGGTATAGCTCACAGACACACACAAGCATGTCTGTCAATATGGCATCGATGTTTAACTGTGCTTCTATTGTACGTAACTTGATGTGATTTCGTATTCCGTAAGAGGATTGAGTTTAGGGAATTCTAACATCTAAACCTTTTCTTTGATTTGTTTTGGTAAGAGATTAGACTCCAGATGCACCTAGATTCGTATCGTTGATGTAGTATTCACCTCAAATAGGGCCAAAAAGCTATATAGTTCTAGTCAAGTCTCGGTGGAATTTTGACGCCATTTTCACCTTCTTTGTACTAGTAGAAGGATATAGAAAACCTGAGGGAAGACCAGTATCCCAACTCTCGGAAAACACTGACCAATTTGTGTCCACACTCTCGGACCTTGAAGCGTTCCCCCGCGCTCAAGTATGCAAGCGTCTTGGTATACTGCGTCACGGGGATAGTGTTACGACGCATTAAACACTGCTTGTTGTATAGATTAAGGCTTACCCAGAACAATAGCCTGCTTGTTTAACTCGTCATAGGGAGGGAAAGATGTTTCAGGAATAATGTGTTAATGAAATTCTTTTTGAATATGTCGTAAGCTGGGTATTTTCTGGTTTTCGTAAGTTGATATTTTATGAAATTATACATCATTAAAAATCTCATAAATGGTTAAAAATCCATGAAGATAAATATTACGCATTAAAAAAGCTACTAGAAATATGTTTAATAATAGTCAACTTGAACTTGAAGATTTTAATAATGAGAAGATTTCAAGTACGCCAGGATCCACGGACGTGACGTCATAAACAACATCAAGCTTCACTACACAATGTTAAAATAAGAACGCAACTTAATCTTTCCTTCCGGAGTTGATTTCTTTTTCATAGAAGACTATTTTTACCTTGTTAGTTACAGCATTTTGAGCTAACATTTTAGTGATATTTTAGTGTACTTTCAGTGTTATTTTAGTTTAAGTTTTATATAGTACCATTATAGTTTCATTTTAGTGTTATTTTAGTGTCATTTTAGTTTTTAGTGTCATAGTGCCAGTTTAGCGTCATTTTAGTGCCATTTAGTGCCAGTTTTGTAACAACAACTATATATACTCCTGCCGTGGAGATCTCGAAGTTTCGATATTTTGAGTACAGCACTAGCTAATAATTCCCACCAGGAAACTTGTTTCGAGACTCCCCCAAAGCTTCGAAAAGTGAAGTATTCCATGTGTTAAAGGCGATATTGCTGAAAAACACCAGGGCAAGAAGGTCATCGTAAATGGCGTCGTACACCCCATAACCGTTCTTGCAATTGGCCGTAATAACTATAGTATAAGTAACAACAAACAGTAGAAGCCTTATAAAGATAAATGATTCCAACCCTCATGGCGCCAGACTTGTCTTTACAATCTTCCCTTTTTTTCCTGCATATTTCAGCGTGTTGTGAAAGCCTCAGTTCTCAAGACTACCCTGTTTAAACGATTCACTTAAACTAACATACATAAAGATGATGACAACAACGATAAAAATAATAACATGAATAACGTTTCATCGTCTGAGATTCTAGGAGTTTGAAATTTATATTTTACTTAACAGATAAATTGGATGTTTCCTCCCGCCGTCGCTGATCGTCTACTGAAACGTTAGACTTGGTGTGTGTATCCTAGCCATTATGTCGGTCTATTGTCGTATTGTTTTCGTTATTCTCTCCAACAGTTCAAAGTGTGACCAGAAAATTGAAGGGAAAGTTATACTCTTGAGTTCTACGAATATGCTGGTAGGAAGATTAATCCATAAATGATAAAACAAATAACTAATACAATCGTTCCTGGTAATGTTGTAAGGATGAAAGAACAGGATGGATGTTCTTAAGATTATTGAAGAAAAATATTTAAGAAAGAAAATCTTGATAGATTCTTACGTGGCAAGATTGACAGAACAGCAGAACCAGAGGATAGACGAAAAAGAGTAAAGGCGACCAGCTTATTTTTTTAACGACATGAACTAACCTATAATCTAACATAATCAAACCAAAATCATCTTAGAATTATTTAAGTTTGGCTTGTTACGTGTCGCTTAGAAAAACAAAATTGAGTTGCGATAAACAAAATCGAGTTGCGGTAAACAAAATCGAGTTGCGGTAAACAAAATCGAGTTGCGGTCGTGTTCTTTAACTTTACAACATGGCTCGGCGTGTTTATATTAAGATTACGATGGAAACCGGATTTACACTTGATGGAGGTATTTGTTTATTTTAACTCAGTAAATGAACATACAGTCTTTTGGTCTAACAACATCGTCTTTTATGGGTGTGTAGTGTAGCTGGGGATTATTTTGTTTTCCTTTAATTGCTGTTGTTTAAAAGATCTTTGCATGAACTTCACTTATATTTTATCACATAAATACGGGTCATGCTAAATTGTATATTGAACTACTGTACTGTGTTTAATATCAATGTTTTTTTGTGCACTTAGCAGTTTTACAAGTACTCTCCTTATCGAACTAATTTAATTGAAAAGCTTTTAAATATGACAATTCACATTAAAACTGCTTATTGATGTCTACGATCTAGAAACTTCAATCCCGCCTCCCAGAATGTCTCTCCTTGGTAGTATGTAATTATTTTCCTACGCCAAACTTTTTACATCCATTTATTCATTCATAAGTTATATATTTTTCTTTTTCGAATCACATGAAAAAAAAGTAAATTCGGGTGTCCATCACGGGAACACCACCAGAAATCCTCTGTCCTTTGAGTGTCAGATTACGACTAGACTCAGTAGGGGACCAACTACCTGTCCACCTGTCAACATTAATCTTACCTCTAACTGGAGGCGTGAGTGCGCATCTACCTGACTTACTGTAGGCCTACCACACAGACAAACAGACGTATACGATAAATTATACTTAAAGCTTAATATGTTTATTTTTTTTCTCCTGGTGGGCTTGTGGTGTGAGAACGTGATTGGCTGATGGTGTGAGAACGTGATTGGTTGATGGTGTGAGAACGTGATAAGCTGATGGTGTGATGACGTGATTGGCTGATGGTGTGAGAACGTGATTGGCTGATGGTGTGAGAACGTGATTGGCTGATGGTGTAAGGACGTGATAAGCTGATGGTGTGAGAACGTGATTGGTTGATGGTGTGAGGACGTGATTGGCTGATGGTGTGAGAACGTGATTGGCTGATGGTGTGAGAACGTGATTGGCTGATGGTGTGATGACGTGATTGGCTGATGGTGTGATGACGTGATAAGCTGATGGTGTGAGAACGTGATAAGCTGATGGTGTGAGAACGTGATAAGCTGATGGTGTGAGGACGTGATTGGCTGATGGTGTGAGGACGTGATTGGCTGATGGTGTGAGAACGTGATAAGCTGATTGTGTGAGAACGTAACCAGGCAGATCTCTTCCCTTACGACAATATCTATATTTACACTCGTACGCTTATCTACATGAAGTTACGACACAAAGATGGCGGCCACAACAGCATACTACATAGAGACGTTCTCCCATCACGTTAAGGGGGAAATTCTCAGCCATCTAGTTCCCCATGGTTTCAGCGACGCCACTAAGATTTATTACGACTATCGTCTTCATCCAACTGACTCACGTATCGCTCGCTGATATTACTCAACTCACGCGTTATCTTACCTTTACTTGACCGCCTTGCAATATCATCTGTTATCATGTGACATCTCTGATCACCTTCGTATCCTCACTCAGTCTTGTTCAATCTGGGTATTGTCTGACCTTGGCACCATCCGACATCTCCGTATCACCCAAGAGCTCGACGCATTTATTTACGTCAAGGAGAATTAATGTCACTTTAAATCTTCCCTTCGTGTTTGAGGCTCCAAATGGGTATCTTTATTAAGGGGGTATTGAATCATGTGTTACCTCCCCCTACCCCCCACCATCCCCTGAGAGAGAGAGAGAGAGAGAGAGAGAGAGAGAGAGAGAGAGAGAGAGAGAGAGACCTCCTGCGGTGGGTTGTGTGGACTATAGCGGTGCCATAAAGGGATGAAGGGAGGGTAGATCAGCAGGGAAGGTCTGCTCTTTGTATCGGCTCGGGATGGGTTTCTGATAAAGGGTCGAGTGAGGAGGTTTTTGGGTCCTGAGTGGTGGCTATGAGTCGGTGGATATGGAGGTTTTGTCGAGACTGTAGGTGGAGCCCCCTCGCGGAGTCTTCCTACAGGAGATAGTTGTTATCGTGACAGATCTTGGAGTGGGGGGAGGTGAAGTGAGTGGGGAGAGTCAGTGGGGGCGAGGAAGTGAGGGGAGAGGAGGTGAAGTGAGTAGAGGAGGGGGGGCGAGGTGACATTCATCTAGTTGCTGGGAAAGCTAAGAGAAGTAAAGACGTCATTTAAGCTGTACCAACTAGTGTGTGTGTGTGTGTGTGTGTGTGTGTGTGTCCTGGGGGTGATATACGAGGTAGGAGGTGGACCATTAATGTGACAAAGGACATATGGTAGACCAGGGGTGGGGGGGAGGTCATATGGGATAAGGTAACGAAGGACAGACCTATACAGCACCTGGGGACGGTAGTGGACAGGTGTAGGAGAAAGAGACAGATGGGAGGAGGGAGAAGGAAGGACGGATGAGAAAATATGGTAGGAGAGGGGGGGGGGTGTTGTAGGGTAGGGAGGGGTGGGGGGACTAAAGTAGGGAGGGTAGGAGGGGGGGGTGTTGTAGGGTAGGGAGGGGGTGGGGGGACTAAAGTAGAAGAGGGTAGGAGGGTATGCGACAATGATCAGGATCTTTATCGTTCACGGGAGGAGGTAGACAAGACTAGGGTTTAGTATCCTTAATAATAATCCGCCTGTGGGTGAAACTTTAACTCAAGCGTATGTGAGATTCCGGGACTTAACTGAATTGTACCATAAGACCACATACCATGATTCTTAGTACCAATACGGGCCCAGGATACCAAGGAAGAAATACCCCCCCAAAACCCAAGAAGTAGGGGTGGTTGTCGCGCGTACCAAACCACTACCACCCACTGGCTTTACCATGCTGAATATTTTCTGGGGGTATGGTTGTAGAATACCTCAATACCAGACTACCAGCCACTACCACGCCAGGGCTGTGTTGTGACGGTCGCTTGGCAAGATAATAATATATACAGTATAACTTTTTAAGCTTTTGAACAGGTGACAAGTTGATTGTACAGGTTTTTGTCTTCTTTTGGGGGGGTTGATGTCTTCGTTGTTGTGGTGGTAGTTATTATTGTAGTTATCATCATAGTTGTTAGTTATCGACCTCGTTGTTAGTTATCGTTGGAGTTATCTATATCTCTTAGTGGTGCTCGTGTCATTACCCTCCGTCAGGCAGCTCCTCAACCCCCCCCCCCAACACACGTAAATAAAGCAAGGTGTATTACCAGTGTTAGGCAGCACAAGGAGACGCCACATAACGTGTGGGATGTAAACCACAGCGGGAACGGAAATCCGGCATCATGACCACTGACGTTTTGTAAAATTCTTTGTCAAAACTGAAAAAATATTGGAAGAATTATTTGGTTCTTGAATGCTAATTATGGTAATGAGTTTACTACTACTACTGATAATGATGATAATAATAATAATACAGGTAAATATATATACTTTCTTATATACAATGAAAAGAAATACTTATTTAAAATTTATTGCAAATTTTTTTTAAATATTGTTCATATCTTGATTTTAATTAAAATTTTTATACAAATCAAAGTTGTGTTCATGACGGGAACGAAATGTTTATTATTTTTGTTATTGTAGGAAGTTGTATCTTTTTGTCCAGAAGCAAATTCGAGGTAGTGAGCATGAATATAAAACTCCGGAACTGAGGTCTGGTGCATGACGGGTCCCTCTTCCTCCCTCCCTGCCTCCTCCCCTTCCGTCTATATTACCTCCCTCCCTCCCTCTCCTCCCCGCCTCCCCCAGCGTCTGTGCATGGCTACTCACTAAATTGTTACTCAGAAGAACCTCATGTTTATCCTGGTATACTTATCTCACCGCAGTGTAGTGACCTAGGGAAGACGTTTCTGCTGTGCTAAGGAGCTACAGGAAGTCCTTGACATGCAGCTTACATGTTTTAAGAAATTTGCTTTGTGTTCATTGTTCAACAGACCTTAAAACCAGTTAAAGATGACAGTGGGTGGTAGATGAATATATCCGCTGGCTGCCTGGGTAAATTATTCCAAATTTTATTGAATGATCTTTTTTTATTCTCCTCTCGGTTTTCTTTTATTAGTATATGCTTTTGGGAGAACTTTAGACCATTTTACAAAACAATATGGTATAAATAAAACTATGGACATGACAGGTGAGATTGGTAGTGTTTTTGAGTCTGTTTTCACCCCGTTGTGCTTCCTGTCAACGCCCCCGCCCGCCTTCCACCCACCCACACACACATGTTCCTTACACCCAGCTGGCGCCATCTATCCATCACTTCATGCTTCTCGAATAAACGACTGATAATTATATATCCAACTCGATGAATATTCCTCGTAACTAAAATTATAAAAAGCCCATCAAACAGATTAATTTCATAAAAAAAAAAACGTCAAAATTAACTTCAAAATTACACTACGCTACATGATTTAGATCCGTTTATTTAGCGCCAGTTAGGAGAATAATTACTGGGTACAAATATTCCTCACTGGCCCCCACTAAGTAATTTCTAAAAACAGTGAGATTTGTGTTTGTTTTATTCGTTGTTATATGAAGGTGACAAACTTAGCAAATTTGTATGCTTTTTAGCCCAATCGGTGTAACTCAACTAATAGGTATGGTACTTGGTAGAAAGATAGCTTACATTTTGTAGCTTTTGAGTTTTAAGCATTTTTTTCCATTGGTCATAGGTCACCAAAATACTATAAGAGATTATTTTATCTTAAGATACAATTTAAGTTCCTACAATACACCTCGTCCTGCTGGTCAATACATCACACACTATTGGTGACGAGGGTAGGATGTGAACCAGCTCAGGAAAACATCTACGACACAGAATACAATGATTGGTTTCAATTTAATTCATTGGCACGATCACTTGCTCTACAGAATAATGAAAACTTACGTTGAATGTTTACCCGTCTGATATTTTTCCTTTGTGTGACATAATCTCACTTTACTAAGAAACAACTGTGATGTGTCTTAAGCACGCAACAGGAAATTCGACGACGTCTTAATATTTAGAACCAAATTCACCAGACGAATTATTCATATACGCAAATATTGATCCATTTTATATATTAAATATCTTTCGTCATCGTATTTTGAAGTGTCGTCACAGGAAAATTACCATAGTATGTCATAAATAGCTCTTACGTTTTCTTTATATCTCGGGATTTATGTCAGTCACTGCGTTAAATATTTAGACCAACAGTTCATTATTGTGTTTACATGCATCCCACAACATGTTCAATTATCAGGGTCATTAGTAGAAATAAAGAATGATTACTCCTACTGATTTTTAGGTTCCTGTTTATTATACGTCCTAATATATAGTAAATTAGGATTCTCGACTAAAGAATTACCCTGAGTATCTTAACGTTGAATTGATCAGACACCCACAGCCTATCAGAATGACATTGCGATATTGTCACTATATGTATCTTTGAAAACAAGATAGTAGGATTTTAATCTTTAACTTATCAGTGTTCAAAGATATTGTCACATAAAATACTTTACATTTATACTAGAGTTTAACCATTAAATTTGATGCTCCCTCCTTCCTCTTGAAGTACAACAAATTAACGAACTAAACTACTGTGAACAACCTCATTTACCATCAGTGTTTAAATCCTGGAAATATATTCTTAACGTGTGTAATTTGAGTTTTCATATAAATATTTTAAACCTTCAATGTGGAAATAAAGCGACACAAACAATATTCAACCCACATAGACTGTAAAAAACATACTGTAAATATACGTTATATATATATATTTTTTTTTTCAATTTCCATGTATAAAATGTAGAAGCTTGAACTTGAGCTTCAGGTTACACACAAAAGTAAGAAATACTCGTATAACCCAGAAATTTTAGTATTGATAATAAATTAAATTCTTACTGTTGATTTCGTGCATTAAGTTTATTTTCGCATTTCAGGAGGAAGCCTTTATACCAAAAATAACAATTTCTAATATAGCAGCTGTAAATTTATGACACGGTCAATTATATTTCACTTATAATCCATAAAGAACAAATAAGATAACAGAATTATGGTTATACTTACACCAAGGGACCGTAAATAAGTTCTTTTCATGGCTAAGCACTTAGTTCATGGGTAACATTAGATTTACAATACACACACTCATGACGGCGTTAAAATACTTCAGCAACACCGAGTACGCGCGCCATCATCCACAAGTGAACCCTGACGTTTATCGTGACAAATGGTGAGTTGTAACTTGTAGATGGTGTGTGGTGTGAGGCGTTTAGCTGGATTAGTGGAGGGGAGGGAAGAAAGCTACCCCACCCTGCTTCCCCCTTCTCCCCCAGAGCAAGCAAAAAAAAAATTATATATATACTGTACATATACTTTCAATATAATGTTGCTGTTTTTAGTATGATATTCACGTGACCTCCCTAGTGGTGATTTTTATTTTTATTTTTTTTAAACTATCAACAGCCTTGATTCCTCAGGTTGTTATCGGGGAAAGTTGATCACAAACTGAACTGTAGGTGGAAGTAGGAGGACCCCCCAGGACGTGCTAGACAGTGGGTGTGGAGGTATTCACACTGAGAGGCAGCTGTGTTATTGACTAATTTAGAATCATCACTGTGGCGGTGAGCGAGACACGTAGCTACGGCTATTGTTGTTCTATGACTGTTCTTTGTCTTCTGAAGGCGTCCAGGTCACCACACACGACGGTGACTCACTCTCACGCTCGACCTTAGCCAGGATTATCAGAGCTGCGTTCATTACCATTTGTTCACGTAAATGAAGTTTTGAATTTGTTACAGCTCACTAAAGCGACGATACAAATGCAGCTACCAGAGTGTACCGTTACCTGTCCCAAGTCCACGTGGTGTCCAAGAGTCCAAAACTTGGCCAGAATGGCGGCATCCAAGGAGTCCGTTCACAAAGTAGCCAGGGGAACCACAAAGGGTCGAGTGAGCTTCCAAGATGTCCACTAAGCTTCTACGGGTTCCAGTGTCCTTGAGGGTTCATCGGACTTCTGTAGGGCTGCTAGTGGGTGTTCAAGGGATCCAGTAGACGTTCAAGTGCGGACATATAGCATCTAAGGATTCAACAAGGTTTCCATAGTACGTTTAAAGGATCACGAGGACTTTCAGGAGGATCCGCAGGCGTGGAGTGCGTCCATTTAGAGTTCAATCATTCCACAAGGCGTCCATAGGCAGCCCAGGTGACCCGTAGGATGTCCAGAGTGTTTAGGTGACGTCGGGGGTTATGCAAGAGTGTGGTAGAGGAAGTGTGGGGAGGAATTAAATGGAATTGAGGGATGATGTGGGGTGGGCGGGGCATCATAGGGTAGAGAGGACAGAATGGGATTGCGGGATGGGATGGGATTAAAGGAATTGGGTGAAGGGGACGAGAAGGAAGGATGGGGTGGAGAAAACGAGATGGCATAAGGTAAGGTTTGGTAGATGAGTCATGCATCTCCACCAACACCACCTCCTCCTCCGTCCACTTCCGCCCACAACACCTCCGCCCACCAGCACCTCCGCCCACCAACACCTCCACCTCCGCCCACCAACACCACCACCTCCGCCCACCAACACGCCACCTACCTTACAGTAGTATTTGTTGGTACAAAAAGCAAGTTATAACTTGACACAGTATGTCATAATGCGTGGTAAACATTACATTATCACCTTTTCCTGTCGGGGGGTGGGGGGTAGTAGCCAGGTGGTATCCGGAATGGTGTCTTCGTAAATATAAAACTTTCTGTACCTACCCTGTCTCCCCCCCCCGTTCTCCCCACACACAGTACGTGTCGCTGACCCCACTATCCCTCCTCAGAGGCTGTGATGTGGGTTGATTAAACTATTGTGCGTGCATCCCACAATATACTCCACTGACGCGCCACCCAGACCAGAAAAGTAGACGTCTGGCCGGTCAATTTACTGCCCAGTATAACACTCGCAAAACATCAGCACGAGCAATCAACTGGGTATAATGTTTTACATTCTTCGGCATCAAACGTATGGAAATTATGTCAGGTAAAGCATAATCTCAGGTTTTGTGCTCACAAGCTAGGCATAACAATCTTTGAAGTGACTAGTCATGATAGCATGGAGAAGTGTTTGTTATTGTCGGGGGAATTTCCATTAAAACTGCGAGTATTGTCCATGTAAACATTCACCTGCCTTATAGTAGACCCGTTAAGCAAACATCCAACATAACTGTGTTCATTAATAACCCGTGTGCATCACGCTAAGAACAACGATCAGACGTCTTTATCAGGTTGATTAACCGCAACAGGCTGTGATATGGCGCACACTGGCATAAAAGTGAATCATGGCAACTTGTCCAAAACATTTATATGGCCTTCTTGGTGTGTATTTTTATTTTATTTTTAATTGGTTTTCTAAAACTCAATTTGAAATATAAAGTGTAAACAAAGGGACGTTAGGAGATCTTTCAAGGGAGTACAGAGAAAAATGTGATTTATAGTGAACAAAACAAGCCGTTGGCAACATGTATCATTGGTGGCATTGGAGCCTCACTGCCATAACGAAACACCAAATAATTTTTTTAAGACTCACTTTCACGTTTACAGAACTGAATATATCACAAATAACATTATGGTATGTATATAATCATATTAGAATTGAATACCTTTTAGGATTACAATTTAAAAGGGAAATATAAGGTAGGATATTTACAATTCTGGCGAAACTGAAGCAAGAGTAGTGGTAAGGGGGACTGCCCGCAAGTCTTAACGCAACAACATTCAGGGGCTAGGTGAAGCTAGTCCCCTTGAGAGGCAAAGCCACGGCCTACTAATTACGGGTTTTCCTTACTTATACTCATCTTTAATAGTGTTTTTATACTTTGTGATGTAATTAATGTGCCGGAGAAAGATTTGAAGGACTTATCACCGCGTGACTAAGTGTGTGGACTGTATAAAGTGCCTCGATTGTTGAACGAGATAGTAAAAGAAGAAACAAACGTTGGTTGTGTAATTTGAAAATTGTAGAAGAGTGAATTTTAGCTCCTTTAAATCTATAATAACGAAAATGACCAGTGAATCAACTGAAGATGAAGCCAGAAAAAAGAGTCAGCGACGTGTGGTGTTTCTTCAGACACACAAACGGAGGATTGGGTGGGCTTGTGAGTTGAGTTAATTCTCAGTTTCCCTCACAATCAGATGATCCATGAAAATAGTTGCCAACTGGTAGTACCATTGGTTGGTAAGGTTACCATGTGGTGAGATACATTACCATGATAGGTGTGGTTGCCATGTGGTAACCTTACCATGGTAGGTAAGGTTGCTTTGTAACAGGATACAATACTATGTGGCAAGATACCTTACCGTGGTAGGTGAGGTTGACATGTGGTGAGATAGAAGTTATTAAAGAAATGTAATAAGGGAATTTTACACATGTTGATAGCATTTTTCTACAATAGTAGCAATGTTGGCTGCTTTAGTGTACAGTGCAGTACTTTAGTGTACACAGTCATGTACAGTACTATAGTGTACACGCTCATAGATCTGAGTCAGGAGTGAAAAGTGTTGTCTAGTATGATCTTACTTTGCCCTTTATTACTGGACATAGGTAGTTATTCAGTTTGTTTAACCAGAGGACAGGACAGAGGAGGGCAGGGGCAGCCAGTGTTAACCCTAACAGATTTATTACTTACTCTATCAGTAATTCCTGTCACGATAAACTTGGATCAGTCTTCAGTTCTGGTGATAACGAAGGTGAATGGTGGAGGGGTAACATTTTCGTACAATTTTTCATGATAAACTTTTTCAGGTTAATTAGTATTTCTTAAAATAAAAGGCATGCGAAGTGCGTTAAATATAATTTTCGCTGTTTCTTAATACAGCATTAGGGTGTCAGCTATGCAATCTTATCAAGCCAGCGGGGATTTTTTTTATCTCACTCTGTTATCAAGCCATGAAGGTTATCTGATCAAGGTAGCCGACAACAGATAGTGTTTGGTGTTGGACGTATGGATAGAGTCAGTGGTGTATGGATAGGAATATACTGTACATATAGTAGATAGGCTAGTTAACTAGTAGATGGGTTAGTGGTACTGTATGTGATTCATTACAGTATCTTCCCAGTCCAAAAGTTGGTGGGACAAACCCTACTGTATTGCTCCCCTCAGTTCTAAAGGGGGGGGACTACAGTACAGTGTATAAGGGTCTTGTAGATTCCTGTCATCTATATTTTATTTACATGAATAGTGGTTCATATACTGTACTGTACTGTGAATTGTATACTGTACAAATGCTACAATGATATCATGTGAAACATTACGATTATTTCAAAGTCCTGTACATGTATACAGTACTGTACTTTACTGTATACAGTAGCTACTATCAGTGCCGGATTTAGACCTGTGGAGGCCCATGGGCAGCCTCTTTGTGGAGGGCCCCCTCATTATAACTACCCAAGAGGGTTGGGTGGCGAGTGAAGCGAGCCTAAACATCTGGGAGTAACGGGGGGCGCTGTAAGCCCCTGGGAAAATTTTGAAATTTGAACACTTCTTTGGAGAATTTTGAAGCCATATGTAGTTATATTGAGCTAGCCTAATTTCCATCACGCTTCTTGCTGAACATAGTTTTACGTGATGGAATAGATAAACACGAATTTTAAAGAATGAAAATA
This sequence comes from Homarus americanus, assembly GCF_018991925.1. Taxonomy (NCBI): domain Eukaryota; kingdom Metazoa; phylum Arthropoda; class Malacostraca; order Decapoda; family Nephropidae; genus Homarus; species Homarus americanus. The sequence goes on from NW_024719383.1 coordinate 120,050, forward strand.
ATCAAAATGAATAAACAAATAAATAAAATATTGTATTATGTGGAGGCCCCTGGGCAGCTGCCCACTTTGCCCACTCCTGAATCCGGCCCTGGCTACTATGCTTACGTGTCATGGGGTAAGAAGTTTCATATATTGTAGGTTGTAACAAATTATTAGCATAGGAATATATACTGTATACTGTACTGTAAGAGAAGTTTTCCAAATACAGTATGAAGCTTATCTCATTTGTCTGTTTCAGTTGCTGCCTGTCTTGTGGTGACGCTGTTGGGTATTGTGCCTCCATCACACACAGTTATATCATGTGCTGATCCCACCATCAGGATGAACTACCAATTTGACACCATTCCCGTCAGCATGCTCGTCTGCATCAGCCTTTTCTTGCCTTTCTTTGTGGTCAGTTTGGCACCTAACTATTTTTATTTAGTTATGCATTTGCAGTGGCGGACTGGGTCAAAAATTTCTACCGGGAAAACTTGTAAAAGGTCCCACTCAAAAGGGTCCAAAAGGGCCCACTTAATCCCAAAACGTAGTCAGAGGAACCATCACTTTGGGGCCCACCGGGAAATTTCCCGGTATTCCTGTGGGCCAGTCCGCCACTGTGCATTTGTTATATCACATAAAAAATTCTGATCGTGAAACTAATTCAACAGTGAAACAGACTTATTGCAAAATAAAGATAATTGTAGTAATGTATAGTAATTTGATGCTGTGTGGTCATTTGATGGAGCCATTCTAGCACCCTACAGTACTACTGTACATTGTAGCGTCTGACAGAATGATTCCTTCATACATTTTGTCAGAATCTGCAAGACTTTCTGGATAATATGAATATTCAAGAATTCCATATTATATAATAGTAGTACTGTAATGATATTAGGTAGTAGGCAGCTATCAAACAGTAAGGTACTACTGCCTGGAAAGATATTGGAAGCATAATGAATTGTCTAATGGTAGACCCGACTGCCATATGGTATCACAAAAATAGATGAGTTGTCGGTCGGAATTTTTTCGTAAGATGGCAGGTCAATGGGTAAAGAAAACGCTTAAATTCACTATGGTAATGATATTTTTAAAGAAATTGGGCCAAAAATGTAAAAAAATAATAGATAAAGTAGCTAAAAAGTCATGTGACTGCAAAAGGCTCTGTGATTGGTTGTGACTTCACAGGTTGGCTCGAGCAGGAGCCTGGAGGCAGCCAGCTGTGGTGTATGTGTTGTTACCAACACAGGACTTGTGGCCATGTACAATGTTGATATACACAGGCATACATCATTTTTAAGTTAAAATAAATTACTGCTCAAGTATCCTCGTGTGTATTTACTTTCTGGCTGCCAAAATGATGCCAAAGACCGATAACTCTAACATGGAAGTTTTCATCACTGTTCTCTATTTCATGTCTGGAAAATGTAAGTTTTTATCACTGATGTCTATATTTAATGTTGTGGAAGAACTAGGGACGACCATGGCCAGGGAATGGGCTTGAGATGATCAGATGACAGATATAATTTAATGTGCTTCATAGCCGGATGGCAGAGTTCTTGATAATACTGTACTCGACAATCATAAAGACATCTACTTCTGGTAAATTTCTTTTATCTGCCATGATGAACCCTGGAAGTAGTTATCCAACCTTCTCGGCTGATAGGCTCTATAAATAAATATTATTAGATAATTAATTGTGCTTTACTGTGCAACACAGTAATTCTATATTGAATATATAAGTATTATTAAGCACATTTACTAATTCAAAGAATATTAGCTGCCCATACTACAAATTTCATAGCATATAAACATTCCAAACAATATTGGTATTATTTTGGTTTTGGTCATCTGGGGAACCTTAAGATTCTAACTACGGGATTAAATACTTTAAACAATAAGACACATTATCTCTACGGGATTTATGTGGAAATTTTTTTTCGACCGCATAAGAAAATACAGGTGTCAGGTTAGGTTAGGTATGATGAGTTATGTTATAAATTATAAGGTAAGCTTAACATACACCGGTAGAGGGGTTAGCAACTCAAAACTAGTGATTTCCAATAGAAATGAAGGTCAAAATCGTTCGTAACACATCACAAACCACCAGAAAAAACATAGTCTGCATATCTAAGTACAGGAATGACCAAAACTTAAAATTTACCTAATATAGCCTATCTTGAATCTAAACATCCAAATGCTTATGGTAGTGAAAGTAAATTTTTACTCATTAATTAATATAAATGATGATATATCCCAATGCATTCTCAAAACAAAGTCCAAACTATGTCATTACTTTTACATTGACTCGTATCTCCTTCTAGTACTGATATACTACTGTGTAAATGCACTGGAAAAAAAAGAGAGAAAGATTACCAGGTAAGAGCACATGACAGCTGAGCTGGTGTGAACATGGAAGATTTTATGTCCATAAGCTGCTCTTCACGGCACATTTCTTCACTTATGAAATGTCCAGGACTTAGACCATAAAAAACACCCTTAAAACTTACCTGAACGTGGCATTTGGGGTCTGAAGAGGCCATCCTTTGTACTACCTCCTACTGCAACGGTGAGTTTGTTGGAGAACGTCGTCAGCGGGGAAACTGGTGATGTCATTGCAAATAGAGGCCCTCTTTCTAGAGAAATAAACTTATCTCGACTATTATAGCAGGACTTTAAACTGTTATTGCAAATTATATATACAGGGTACTGTGTCACTCTACGAATATGGCAGAGTGTATTTCTTGTGTTTACTCAGAACTGACAACTCGTCCATTGTGACCGAGTTCCATGTTGCTGATCTGCCTTTCTGCCACATTTACACACAATTGCAGGGTTTCACAACGTAAGACCATTAGCCTTGCTATGAAAATAGAGGTTTTAATCCGGGAGGAGGAGCCACCCGCCGGGTCACAGTGACTCGCCATCCTCCTCCTCCTCCTCCTCTTCCGCCCTCCTCCTCCTCTTCCACCCTCCTCCTCTGCTTCACTACCGACCACACACTTGCTTCACCACATCCGTCCATCAGGGAGTACAATACAAAATGATATAGTTTATTTATACATACTATTTTCTATAAAAATTACATTGAATTTCTGTATATGTTATGTATTTCATGGGGCAAAGAGATGCTCAAGAACGTAACTCCCTTATTTTATCTATTTCTTATGGGGAAAATTGATTCCGTTAACGTTGCGGTTTTCAGGAACGGAACCACAACGTTAAGCAAGGACTTACTGTACTGAAGCAAGTGAGGCATCTGCAAAACCTAAAGAAAAGACAAATGGGTGTATCGTGAAGTTTCTTTAAAACTGGCTGCAGCTGGCTGGTCACAGAAGACAAATAAATAGAAATATATCACTGTTTGTGTTGTATTTTAAATTAAATTTTTTTCATGATTTATTTAAATTTTTACTTGAAATTGTATGAAGTTCATTTAAGCACTAATCCAGCCAGCAAAGATCCACAGCAAACTGTTGTCCATTTCTAGCGACAGCTGAAATCCTGCTGCTTGCTGGGCATTTTAGACAACGGCCAGCAAAACGGGCTACATGTTTGAGGAAAGTGCCCATTGTACTGCCACCTTTATCTCCTGTTCAAGTGTCTCCATGTATCTGACACTTTCAATGGAATTTTTAAAGCTCAGTGTAATTTCACAACACTACTGTAATTATAAAATACTAGTGAGGTTAGTGTCCATTAAACTATATGTAAGAGAGGAGGAGACTGTATCATACCCCTTCTACAGATGATGGTAATGGAATGGGCTTTACCCCCGTCCTCAGTAGTTCTCGGAACATCACCATTCCGTTCAGGATTACGACGTGGTTGGAGTTACACCACTGACCTGTTTGTGGGCGGCCTCTTCATGTACTTCATCAATGATGTAGCCAAGACAGTCACAGCTGAAGCTAGACCAAATTTCTGGGATTCATGCAGACCAAACATTACTGAAGAACACTGCCAACAAAAGTTAGTGTACTGTATTCTTATAAAATTGTAACCTAATAATTTTATATAATGTTAGAGTTTAAATTTAAATACTGTACAGCAAAGTAATAAAAATTTATTTCATTTTTTTTTTATTATTATTATTTATATGTACTGTAAATCAAAGAACTGACAGGTGTTTTATCTAGGAATTCCCATTCATCAAGTACTGTACTGGACAATATATAGATTTAATAAATTTTCCTGATTTTCAGATACATTATGTTGACCTGGCGTGACTGTATAAATCCTTATGGGCTTTCACACCCGAGGCTTGTGGATACTATGAAGTCATTCCCATCTGGCCATGCATCAATTTCAGTCTTTTCATCAGTGTTTATGATTGTAAGTTACTCTCACTATGTACAGTGTTCTTCAATATTTTCCATTTATCTATCTTTCTAGCTACAGTCAGTACAGTATCTTCATTTCCTCCTTCCTAGCCAGATAGAGAGAGTAGATGAGTCGAGCCTTGTAGAAGTTCCGTATGAATTCAACCCACAAGACAGTCAACGGGTTTATGGCTTCATTTTCAAACTCTTGGCAGAAAAGTCCACAGGCGTTCTGGTTCGTATGGAAGACATGAGTTTGAATATTATGGGCAATTCATGAATATTATATGGATAAATTTTAGAGTCAAAGGTATGTATATCTGTAAGAGCAGATACTTCCATTATATTTAGGACATTTTTACAAGTATGAATCTTTAATTCTCATTGGCATGTTGACAGACGGCCACATCCCTGATATACTGTATTGAATATTGTAAAAAAAAAAAAAAAATTGTGACTGCACTTTCTCTACTAGCTATAACTCCTCTAAACAATGGCAAAATAAAACCCACCCTTGTCATACTTCATCTTTATGCTTAAATTAATCCCAAAGCAGATATTACTCTTTAAGAGTGTACTGTAACTGTATTTTGAAATGTTACAAATTCCATTAAATTTCCTGAAATCACACTATTTCATATTTAGTTTATTGTGGAATCATTAAACTGTACAGCTTCTTTCTTAAAAATTCCTTAGTTTTCAGTCTTAATGTACAGTACAGTACTACTGTATGTAGCTCTCTGCATGTCTATGTCATTACTTATATTTCTATTATCTCACACATCATCACTTACACATTTCTTAGTTTTTTTAACAACTTCCATAATCTGTGACATCTCACTCCTTTTGAGAGCTTCCCTCTGAATGAATAATAATAATAGCAGGTCTTTTGTTTCTCAAAAGTACCAGTTCTTCAAAAGAATTCATTAGTGCTCAAAACACTACGAAATCAAGGACCTGAGAAGAAAAGAAATACTAAAACAAAAAATTACAAAAAGTGAGTTAGATTTTATCTTATGAATCTTACTCCTTTCAAATGCCATTAAATTAATCATTTTTGTGAGTACCTTCCATCACACACCCTGTTATACTCTCGCATTACCACTCTTCGTAATTCTTTATCAATCTCCATGAAAGACTTGTTTGTATTGTTTGTCTATGTATTCAGAACCCTCTATGAAGTTTACAGAAATGACACATGCCATATACTGTACTGTACCTATATATTACTGTAACTGAGAACCTAGTCTTCTTTAAGGTGTACATCAAGCAGCGTTTGTGGAATAGATGTTCCCTGCTGTTGGCTCCGTGGCTACAACTCATATGGGCAGTTTGGACTCTAATTTGCTGCCAGTCTCGTATATGGGACAACAAACACCACTGGTGGGATGTCCTGGGAGGTGGTCTCCTTGGGGCTTTTGGAGCTTTCATGACGGTATGTGACAAGGATTTGTACCGTATCCATGATGAATTGTGAAATGCCTGTAAATAAATCATATATATCTTGTACCATACTATGTGTATATTAGAAGAATATAGGAAGAATTAATAACCTGGTCAATAGATGTATCTCCTTATATTTGGTTTTTCATTGTGGAGGGATTTAAATGTTTTTATAAGCTTTATATATCTGAATGGATATATTTGTCCTTTATTCATCAGTGATATGTCATATACACTCAAACAACCACTACCTCCATGTTATACCAGGCTTCATGCACACAATTACTTAATAGCTGGTATTTCCTCTTTCTTTCATTTTTGTTTTGTTTTACTCTATCCTGTTGAATTAGTTATTTCCACGTGTCCCTCAATGTATAGTACACTTAACACAGCAAAGCCTACAGCAACCCCTTCATGTACCCTCTTATTTACTTCAGCAACACTCTTCTGTACCACAATAATTGATGCAGTGCTGATTGGTACTATTGTTGGTTAAGTTTAGTTGAGTTACAACTACAATGATGGGTAACTATGATGGGAAGATGTTCAAAGGGCCACACTCATCCAATGCACTATTTATAACACATGTTTGAGGGATTGTGTGTGTGTGTGCGTGCATATGTGTGCATGCATGTGTTTGTGTGTGCATGCAAAATCAATTCCCTATGAATTGGAAGAATATTCTCATTGAAATAAGCTTGACATCTTGCAATTTTGCATTCAAGAAACCTGGCATGAAGTCATCAAAACTCCTCTATTTTCAGGCCCACATAATTGATGCCATGGGGTGACTTACACCCAGGCCCACAAATAAATGCTATAGATTAACTTAGAAATGATCTTTGAATGATCAGTGAACCAGATAATTATTTGCCAATAAGCCAAGCTTTGACAGTATGGGAAGAGGTTATACTCCCATATGTAGTACAAAAGCCAACCTTTGTTTCCATGGGCAGCCACAAAACTTTTAGCAATTAAAAAAATATATACTGTATACAGTATACTGTACTGTACTTATGGAAAATATTGAAATTTTTGCACTTTAAAAATGGAAACATAATTGAAAATTCCAGTAACTGAGAAGTTAGAAGAATTCCTTGTAAACTTAAAAAATAATTTATATTTGTAAGCACATCACATTAAATGAAGGAGATGCAATACAAACACTTTTCTGGTGTTTAAACAAAACACAGGTAACTAAATTTGATGTGACAGGTTACTACAGTAGTAAGCAATGTGACCTAGGTTATTAGAAGCCAGATTGAGTTTATGTTATGATGCCCATCAGGTTTATTGGCAAGAAATATTTACTGTTATCATAAAGAAAAAATTTCACCTCACTTTCATCAGGAGACAGCGTGGGTGTGTGAGAACTCTTAGTCATATTTAAATGTACACTCAACAAAAAAACTTTTTGAAAACCTGGGCACGATGGATGTGAGAATGAGCAGAATGGGGCTTGTCATCTGGGAGTGGTTTCAGAGTCTTCGTTCATTTTTCAGATACATAGTGCTTATAGTGTTCGAGAAGTTTTTGGTAAGAGAGTACAGTACAGTACTGTACTGTACTGTAAGAGAGTACTGTACTGTACTATTCCAATTTTGACAACTGTCCACTTTCAAAAAATCTTTTATAATGTAAGTATTAAACTGGTAAAAAAATACAATACTAGACTTTTGAGTATTTTTGCTTGAAGAAATTCCTAACTTAGCCTGGGTCAGGACTTTCTGATACTGTACTTCCCTAATTTTAAGAAAATTTTTGGATTTCTTGATTTTTCTAAGTGCTTGTACTGTATTGTACTGTACTTGTACTGTGCTGTGTTTTAGTTGAAACACAAAATTTTTATGAGAAATGCAATACCTTTATATCTTTTAAATACTCTAATATATCAATATCTGTTTCTTCTTTCACATAACCCTGCAGCTGCATTACCTCAGTAACTGGTTTATACGAGAGGATGACCTGGATAAGCCAAGCAGCAGGGATTTACCATTCCATTGTCAAGAGGATCGTTCTTCTGGGTTTTCCCGAAACTCTGTTAAGCGTCTTATTTCTAACACATCAGACACTGACAACCACAGTGACCTCCGCCACGATGATCGGGAACTTAGAGATATTAATGGCACTCCCTAGTCTTAACCTTATTGCAAATAAAGTACTGTACTGTGAAGAGATACTTTTATATATATATATATATATATATATATATATATATATATATATATATATATATATATATATATATATATATATATATATATATATATATATATATATATATATATATATATATATATATATATATATATATATATATATATATATATATATATATATATATATATATATATATATATATATATATATATATATATATATATATATATATATATATATATATATACATACATACATACATACACACAGTGGTCTCTCGGTTAACGAACACAATTCGTTCCAGAAGGTCGTTCGTTAACTGAAAATTTCGTTGACCGAAACCATTGTTTCAATGGGATTTTGGGTAATTGGTTCCAGCTCACCGAAAATTACATACAAAGTAAAAATAAATGCAGTAAAGTACACTTACTTTGAGGTATGTATGTAGAAGGCTCCTGGTTGATGATGCTGATGATGAGAATTAGAAGTGGGGGTGGAGGAGAAGGGAGAAGAGAAGGAAGTGGGGGTGGAAGAGAAATAACCCATGCTTCATGCCGTCATTTCACCCATAAAATTTTAAGTTCACTCGGTGTAATTCAAGATTATTTTCTTTAAATCAACACTGCACTGCACTATATATTGTCAATATGTAAAATAAATTTCAGAATGACCAATAATTGTACTGTAAAAACATAAAAATAGTTTATGTTCAAGAGAGCCACAAGCAAGATGTTACCTCCACTGACCAGAGATACAAACTGACGCCTTTGTGGGTGAGTCAAGTGGCTGATTGGCGCACCAAAAACTAGTTTCCTGTATTGCAATTATGTTAAATATGTGTTAAAATGACTAAAAAATTTAATATAAAACTTGGAAAATTATTGAACAGTACAACCTTCTTGATATTTACTCAAATGGGAACGAATTTAAGCCCAAGAACCGATTACTGTATTGGTGGACTAATATTTCAGCTGGTGAGCAAGCGAAAACATGTTGACATGATTTCGTAAGAATCTCGTTAACCGAATTTTTTTTCGTTAACCTAAATTTCGTTAACCGAGGGATCACTGTGTATATATATATATATATGTATATGTATATATATATATATATATATATATATATATATATATATATATATATATATATATATATATATATATATATATATATATATATATATATATATATATATATATATATATATATATATATATATATATATATATATATATATATATATATATATATATATATATATATATATATATATATAAACTTAGGTTATTATGTTAACTAAGTTATGTATTTTACTGTAAACTTTTAAACAATGGAAGAAAGCTTTGTCTATAAGGCTAAAACTACTTTAAAGTATATATTTTTATATAAATTATATATGCATGTAGATTTCTAGTGAAAAATTTGAAAGGTAGTTGTGAATAGAATTTTTTGCAAATAGGGATGAAAATGGTAATGTGCATTTGTTACATAATACTGTATACTGAATGTGATTTTATCAGTGTATGAATAGCATTTAAGTATTTTATAGCTTAGGAGTAATGAAATAAATAAAAATTTGATGGATATACAGTACTATATTGATTTCAGTCTTTAAATTTTTCTATAAACTGTACCTTATAGGTCGAGTAAGTTAAGATAGAAATTTTCAAGTGCAGGGAAGCAGTCCATGGTGTATGAAGTTTTGGGGGGATTAGTTGTAAAACCTAACAAACATATAATAATAATAGCTGGTATTTTGTTACTCTAAAGGGCCAATTCTTCTAAAAAATTCACTAGTGTTCGGAACACTACAAAGTCTAAGACTTGAGAATAAAAAGAAACACTGTACAACAACAAAAGATCACAAAAAGTGACAGTTGGACTTCTGTCATTCATACACCCTAAAGTTTTAATACCCGGTACTTCCTAAACATTGTAATTCTCCACCACCGTAGAAAGGTTTCAAATAATTTTTTAAAGGCCTCCACAGAAGTCTGTTAATTATTTCCTTTATACAACTGATCTTTGAGGTTCTAATACAGGAGTTTATAATAAAGCATAAGTACAGTATAAATATACTGTACAGTACATTTCAAATTACTGTTAGTTAGAAATTCATATGAAGATGTAGACTGTGGTGTTTTATTGTGAAATTTGTATATCTGGTTCTCTTTGTTAATGAGATAAAGAAAGTTAAAAGTTTGAGGATCATGAACTGATCCATTACTTTGTTAAACTGCAGTAACATGTAGTAGGAAAGTCATGGTGAAACAGTGACTGGTGTGGTGAACCTGCTTGAAACTGTGAAACGTTACCAAGAAAAAAACAGTGATGGTAAAAATTTTAATTTTCTTCTAGAAGGACATTTAAGCTTGGTATTCATAGAACTTCTGTACTTAGAGAAAACAATTACAGTAGTTACATGTAACCTTGAAATCATCATCTTATATGAGCACCTAACTGGGCAACACCTTCCAATCACATCAGCTGATGGCAGAGCTCACACTGACACTTGAGCTGCTGTGAACTTCAATGCATATTACAGATACTGAAGACCTTGTTGACTTAGTATGGCATCAGGTCATTGGTTGAAGTATCAGTCTTTTGCATAAAACTGTACAATGAATGTCTTTCTTACACATAAATATTTTAAAATGTTAATGCAAATCAGTAAGGGGTTTGTCCTCTGAACATTTAACAGATAATGTAAAATTTGTATCTAGTAGGCCAGTTTCCACATTTGTGTGAACTTTTAACAGTTTAACATGCATAAACAATATGTTGGGATGTATATGAACATTTATATTACTGTACTGTTGTGGTGGATGTTACCTGTCTCATTTATTATATTCATTGAAAAGTCATTGAAATATTTTTGTAAATACGAGGTGTTATCCAAAGGTTCCCGGACTGGCTTCATAAAACCTTTCTCCTAGCAGATATTGAATCCAAATCATCAGCAGCTACTTATCTTGGGTATAAGTTAATTACTGCATCGATTTGGCAGGAATCTGTGTCACCAACCAGCCACTCAATCCTCAATATGGAGGGAAGTATCGAGCAATGCTGTGCCATCAAATTTTGCTTCAGACTAGGAAAAATTGGTGCAGAAACCCATGAAATTATTAAGGAAGCCTACAAAGATGAAGCAATGTCCAGGGCTCAAGTTTTCAGGGGGCACAAGCACTTCAAAGAAGGGTGCACCTCCTTTGAAAATGAGCTTTGTTTTGGGTGGCCTTTTACTGAGAGAAGTGATGAAAATGTCCAGAAAAATTACCAGCTTGTCCATGAAGAGTGTAGGGGACCACCCATGAGATTGCTGATCGGTTGGACCTTTCATATGGAAATGTTAACCAGATTTTGACTGATGACTGGCAATTGGCTCCTTCACCAGGGCAATGCACCTGTGCACACTGCCCTCACTGTGAATTATTTTCTGGCGAAGCACAGCATCCCAGTGGTCCCTCCACCCTCCATACTTTCCAGATCAGGCCCCCTGTGACTTCTGGCCATTTCCGAAGTTCAAGTTGAACCTCAAGGGGAAGAAGATCGTGGACAGAATGTGTTCTCCAGCCTCACCAACAAGGACTTCCATATCTGCTTCCAGAAGTGGGAGGAGGGGATTCGGTGCTGCATTGAGGCCTTTGGAGAATATTTTGAGGGTGACTAAAGTTTCACTGTAATAACTTGAAAAATAAAGATTTTATGAAGCTAGTCCAGGAAACTGTGGATCACACCTCGTATTAATACTGTATGCTTACTTTTTTTCTTTAAGCTACTTTGTATGGATACATTTCTCTTGCCCATTAATATATTTCTGTAAAATATATTTTCAAAACTAGTTGTAGATGACTGCTTTATCTAATATTTATTGCTGAATAATGCTAGCACACATTATAGTGTATACAGTACAAGTTATTTGAAGTAATGCATTATTTGTTTTTATCAGCAACATTATTATAGATAATTGATGAAGTTAAAATACTTTTTCATCAATTGTTTGTCATGGTTGAACTAAGAACACCACATGTTATATGTTTTGTACCTCAGAGACAGGAATTTTAAGTTCTATCATTGTACGCATTTGAACCACTTGATACATAGCAGGATCAACTGACCATATATTAACATGGCTTAATAGTTCAGTAGGTGGAGTGTTCACTTTGAGAACAAAAGGTCACACATTCAGTGTTTGACAAGTGAAAATTTGTGTTCCTCCTTATACGCTCCACAGTAGATAAGTGCATATTGGGTACCCTTGGCAATTGGTAGAACAACCCATTGGATATCATCCTGCTAAGGGGTAACCCACTAGATGCTAAGAATCAGGAAATAAGCACCAATATGGCCAGACTGCATTATGGAAAAAAGGCGTGTGTGAAAAAAAAATTGTATTGGACATTGATGAACATGCGGTACATGTACTGTGTAGTCATCAGTACAAGAGGTCGCTGCTTATTATCTCCCCATTTATCATTGTTTCGTTATTAAGTTGCTAATGAATTAGGAAAGGGTTTCATTATACACTACTGTTATATTGTTGGCTGTCATCTGATGCTGCATAACTACTACAGGTACTGATGTTTCTCAAATTTTCCAATGCCATGCACAAGAGCAACCTAATGAATATTTAAAACTATTACAAATGCCCAAAGCTATTGAAGGTGTAGATAAGGAAGCAAAAGAAATGCCCAATCAACATCTGATAATGAAACACATGGCTCAAGCATTTCAGATGATTGAAGGTGGATAATAAATTAGTGATGAGACTTTAAAAGAGAATGGAGTTCAGTATGATTAGGACAGATGATGCTCTAAAGTGCTTCAAGGAAATTCATCAAGAGAAGAAAAGGGAGAGGGCAACAAACATTGGGTTTTTTGGGGGAGGAGGAGGGGGCTTCAGAAAAAGCAATAGAAAAGAGTATAACCAGAGGGTCCGCACTCGTCTTCCTTCTGACTTGAACACACTTATTCTATTCTGCCTTCTCAAGCAACCTTCACCACACTCATTCATGAGCATTAAATTTTTTATTTGACAATTAGATTATCATATATTTTACTTGGTGATTTTTTTTTTCCAAAACCTAATCCTCCCTATATCATTTCATATGGGACTAATTGATTTTTTCAATGTTTCTTTTAAAGTTGCACTTTTCAAGAATGTATGTACTACTGTACTGTACTGGACAACAATAAGCAGGAACTTCCTGTGCTTCTTATGGGAGTTTTGAGAATAAAAAGTGCTAAGTATTCTGTGGTTCAGAAATAGGAATTCTATGCTCTCTTAATGTATTTGAATTGCTTGATACATTGTAGATAAATTGACCATGTAATAGTATTACTCCGCCATGTTTCTAACATATTATTGTACATAATACTACAGTATTGTATAATTTACAAACACTGGTTGGTGGTCTAGTGAGCCCTAGTCTGAATAGGCTTTGACCTCACAGCCTGACCATTAAGTATTAAGCCTCTTTAATATTGGTGCTCAATTGAACTGAGTTCCCAACTTGTTGGTTAGGTTGGCTGAGGACCTATTAGTACTTTGGCCCATTTATCTAGTCACTAGCACCTCATTTTTTTTAATAATTGGTTAATGTTACGGTTGTAATACAGGATTACCAATACCTACTTACTGTATTTGTATGTACTGTACCTAAATAACTAGTTCTTTCATTATTAATGCAGTACTGTACTTATTTTGAGGTCTTACTTTGTTACTGTTTTAATATTCCCTTCTGTATTAACCATAAGCAAAAGGTGAGACAGATGTACAGTATTAAACTTCATTACTCAGGTGTGTCCACAACATTATCATCAGTGTGGGTGATGGAGGTTGTATAATACTGTAACTAAAATGCTTCACATCTTTTCACTTGACACACAGCTGGTTCATCAAGTGAGACTTGTGTTTCCTTTCACTACTCCAGTTTTACACAAAATGGCTCCACTGTACATGACAAGTCAGTTGTACATATGGCAGGATTGACTAACTTCAAGGTATGAAGAATTCATTCTTTGACTTTTAATGTGTAGCCTGTCTTGTTCTCTACTAAATTCAGAATTATTTGCTAAAAATTGGTGTACAGTGCAGTACTGCCAGGTTTATAGAAAATTACAGTATAGAATAATTTTTTTTTCAAATTGTGTAGGCTTATTAATTTTTGCTAATTTCCATGAAATGTAAGTGTGAGTAAAGCAGAAAAAATGTGAACAGAATAAAATACCTGTTACATGTACAAGAAAGTAGATGTTTATCTGTGCATAACAAATACTGAAAATAAAAGCGATTTTTAATGGTCTTTTATTCTTAGTTCACTTGCCGCAAGAAGTTCTTGACCAGCTGGGCACGACAGATTTCAGAATCAGCGCTTTGGCTCATGTCATCTCGGAATGGTTGGTATGCCTGGTTGCAAAGTGACTTGGTACTTGTATTTCATAATAATATATGTTCCTTGTCTTTATAGGGTTTACACGTGAAAAGAAGAAATATAATTTACAAGAAAACTTCCTCGGCAAGGAATGTTCAGATATTTTTTTCTTATATTGTATGACATTTAGAGTATGTACAAGATTTTTTTGTGGTAAGTGTACATCCACAAAAAAATTATTCGGCACCCATGTCATATTGTATCATGCCGTAAGGGTGCCGAATAATTTTTTAGTGGGTGTACATGTTTATATAAATGCTCATGACCACACAGGTGTACACCCAATAAAAAATTATTCGGCACCCTTACGGCATGATACAACATGACACGGGTGCCGAATAATTTTTTTGTCGGTGTACATCCTATCAAGTGTAGAAAGTGTAATGTATTGAGATCTACCATTTAAACACAGGTTAAAGATCAAACAAACTCTCGTAGTATTTTATACTCGGCACATACTGGACTCCCTTTTAGGAAGGATCAGCCCTGGTGAGGCCAATACCCAGTCCATTACACTATCCTGTTTAGGTGGCACTCAGCCCCTTCAAGACCAACTCCTCCCACTACACTATCATCTACAAGGCATCATCTGCTGTACACTATCATTGCCATGTTTCCTATCATTTTACACAATTCTTCTTTCCTCACCTCTGTTGTTCAATACAGTACTTGAGAAATCTTATTTCTTTCTTTATTACTCTTGTAATTACTTGTATTATTATTACAGCAAGCTCATATTCCCTGTCATACTTTGATCCGTTTTCAAGAATCTAAACAATTTCAGTTAAAAGTATACAAAAAATATTTGACAAAACTAGTTAGCTGAGAGAATATCAGATAATATCAAGGACTTTCCTAGGATAAGTTTTCTAAGAAACAGTCCCTGATTTAGACCTGTGGAGGCCCATGGGCAGCCTCTTTGTGGAGGCCCCCCTCATTATAACTACCCAAGAGGGTTGGGTGGCTAGTGAAGCGAGCCTAAACATCTGGGAGTAACGGGGGCCGCTGTAAGCCCCTGGGAAAATTTTGAAATTTGAACACTTCTTTGGAGAATTTTGAAGCCATATGTAGTTATATTGAGGAAATTAGAACATTGAGAAATTTTTAATTAACTATATTTATTGATAGTGTACAAATTCCCAACACACACACACACACACACACACACATACATAAAAGTGAGACATGACTGGAGTCATTCATATGAATTTTAAAGAATGAAAATAATATTAATCCAAATGAATAAACAAATAAATATAATATTGTAATATGTGGAGGCCCCTGGGCAGCTGCCCACTCCTGAATCCGGCCCTGCTAAGAAAGCTACAAAACACTTATATGTAGGAATGGTACATGAGAAAAGAGTGATGATATAGTTCAGTACTGAAGTCCATTTGATTCCTTACAAATGCCATGGGGATATTGAGTATAATATACCATACAATAAGTCAAGACTAGTTAAGAAAAATGATTTTGCCGAAGGACTTGGTCACTATTGTGTCCAAATTTCAGCTTCATGGTTCAAAATATCCCTGCCAAGCAAGAAAACACTTAAAATGGAGGGGGGTGTACTAAACACTGTATGACGAGTCCGTGTTTGATGTGATAAAGAAGACCAAGATATACAACTCGGTAAAGATTCGTTTTTTGTCGACCACAGAAACTACTAAGATATGTTTTCCTAGTATTTTTGTGTTGTTTCAAGCGAATCTAACCGTCTTTTCCGTCTCAAATGAGCCGTAATGGAGATATGACCCCTCAATTACCAACAATATTTCATGATTGTTTAAAGTGGGCAGGGGTTTGAAGCATTGTACAGGAAAATGTAAGGTAAAAATACTAAAAAGTATTAAACAAACCTTTGAAAAGCATACCTAACTTCTAACCTATAAAGATTTATACAGTTTACCTTATTCGTGTTCATATGAGGGGGGGGGGGTGATAAACTCGAAAGCGATTCTATTTTTACAATTTAGGTCAGGTTTGTTCGGTGTTCTCTAATATTTTACCCCACATTTTCCATCTACTTCTAAACCCTGCTCACTTTGAACAACCACTATTATTGGTAATTGAGAGGTCATATCTCAATAACGGTTCATATGAGACGGAAATGAAGGTCAGATTCGTTTGAAACAGCACAAAATACACTCGGAAAGGCGGAAATTCCGATAAATCTAGCAGAATGTCCTTTCAAAACGCGGATGGCTATTGTTTAACAAGAGGTGTAGACTGTAGACAACACATGCTGATGCTTATTATACTCCAAGCACCTAGAGTTGCCGAGTAACAAGTGTTTGTAATACAAGTGCTCAGCTGTTGAAATATTAATATTCATTCATGATTGTAAAAAGAGTACTAACAAATAATGGTTTAATTTGTAATTTTTCGTCTGATCATTGGTAAACATAAAGTTGTAGATGTTGAATACTATAACCGGCAACTGTGGTACTGGAGGCCGAGCAGACTGATTGACGGTGTACCTGTTGTGGGGAAGGTGTACCTGTTGCTGTGCCATCCGTTCAAGTGGTGAGGATTACAGGTAAGATCATTTTATTGTAGTTTTCCTAATTGTGTGTTTACTGTGCTGCTATTGTGTATAGTATACTGCATTGTTAATTGTTGTTCTTCCTGTTCACTAAAGTACAATACTGTACAGTGTTAAGGTAATAACAATAACCTTAGTAACAGGTAAATTAGCAGATTAAGGTAGAAATACTGGCGTGAAATTTATTGTTACCACATATTTTCATGGAATTGTTAATATGTAGAGCTGCATATAGATTTACTTAGTAATATTTTACCGAAATATTCACTCGTTTCAATTCATGTGAGTTAAGTAAATGTGTCATGTAGAAGTTCGAGTGTTTGTTTAACTTTTTTATTTATTATTATTATTTGATTAGTAACTGATTCGTACAAATACCAGAGTGGAAATAACCTTTTAATAGCTTTTTGGGGGCTGACGATGGTTGAATCAACTTAATTTTCATCACTGAATACTGTATCTGCTTATCCTGTGCAAATGCTGAACTAGGGTGAACTAGTTTATTTGACCGGGACCCACAGGGATTGTGTGATTTCATTATGATTTTAAGGAGATTCTTGTCAGGATGCAGGGGGGGGGGGGGTCTGAACCCCCCTTTTCATAAAAAAATTACAATACTTTTTCTTAAATGCACTATTGTACTCAGGCATTTTTGTATAGTAAAAAGTAATTGCTATTGACATCAGAATATCTCCTAATATCTAATACACATGGCTTCAAAATGCAACCCAGCTGGGTGGGCTCGCTGCACTCGCCATGTTCCCCCACCCGCAGCTGGATCCGCCCCTGGGATGGGGTCCGACTAATTACCCAAATGTAGCCCAATATAGCCGGAATGAAGTCAAATAATGGTCCTAGATGAATAAATCGGACTGCTAATCACTTCTCGACTAGTATTTGGTGTCAGAAAGTTACAAAAGATTGGAAAACTTACTTTAATCTGAGTTAATAGATCGAGTGCATGTACCTAACCTAACCTAATCTAACCTAACCTAACCTAACCCAACTCAGATTAAATTAAGTTTACCAATTTTTTTTTACTATGACACCAAATAATAATCGAGAAATGATTCACAGCCCGAATTACGCTTGTACGACCATCATTTGACTTCATTGCGGCTACATTTGGGTAATTCCTCGCTCCCTCGTTACATGCACGCGATCTATTAACTCAGATTAAAGTAAGTTTTCCAATTTTTTGTGACCTTCTGACACCAAATACTAGTCGAGAAGTGATTAGCAGTCCGATTTATTCCTCTAGGACCATTATTTGACTTCATTCCGGCTACATTTGGCTACATTTGAGTACATTTGGGTAATTAGTCGGACCGCCTGGGGGGATGGCTGTGGGTATTACACCATTATGTAAGTGTTGAATGTCTTAACCAAACTATCCTTCTTGTTTTATATTTCCCACTATAAGAAATAATTAACGGATGATGATGATCATAAAATATATTAAAAAGGTTTATTATATTAAAATATATCTCATTATTTGTATTCAGAATATATAATAGCAATAAATTACTAATAGCACTCTCCAGACACAAATTAGATAGACGATAGAAACGGACAGACAGGTACTATATGGAACAGCTTACATTTTTGTACATTTGATACACAAATACGTTATGATACCTGGGCAATTGGCCTGTTCCAGCGGCATTTCGACCGCCAACGAGTAACCTAACACTCTAAAACTAGTGAACGATTTTTTTCTGAAACTTTGTTTATAAATTGTTTGTCTTATAGAGATCGTGCGCCATACACATTACATCCTACATATTTTGCCTGAGAAACTGTTATGTCAACATTTTCCCCGGGACTAATCGCATCATGTTTCCATTTCATATCAAGTCTCTTGTATTATCTGTTTAGTGTATTAGTATTTGTTATAACTGATCACAAACGATAATGGGTCGTCAGTGAGGACCGCTATTTCACACCACATGTGGAAGAAAAATTCGTGTTTAGTTTAGCTAAGTGTGACAGCGAAGGGTAACCTGACTGTAAAACACCTGGTTCAGTGTCGCTCTCCTCACACCTTTTAGTTGTTATTTTACTGAGCCTTTATCACTGGTTTTAATTTGAAAATTCAATAATATACATATATATATATATATATATATATATATATATATATATAGAGAGAGAGAGAGAGAGAGAGAGAGAGAGAGAGAGAGAGAGAGTATTATACGGAAAACTTCAAGTAATGAATACATTGAAGACTCTTGATATATTTGATATATGAGCTCTGTTCAACTATTTCGTATGGTGTTCATTCGAAACAAATTTCCCTATTGTATTTGATATTCGAATGGATACTGCTAATATTATAGACTTCTGCTCTGGTAAACAAGATATTAACACATCTTCATCACCCATCAGCAGTAACGTTGGCCGATATTCACATTATTATCCTTCCAATCCCTTTTTTGATGAGTATTCGTTCGACTCACACTGCTCCGTTGCCAGTTCCACTGTGTGTGTTGGTGGGAGGGTCGGCGTAATGACCTGTAGTCCAGAAAGGGCACAAAAGACTATGCACCCTCCACCGCCAGTGTACCATGAACTTCTGAACGGAACTGTACCTGTACCTGCGCCAGTTTTGGTCAAATCTGGTCTTGAATGCGCTCACACTCTGATCTCAACGCAGCAGATCCGTGTTGTGTATCGCCTGTAAAACCTGCAAAAAAGTTTGACCTAACTAATTTACTTAACATCCACCACTACACATCGAGATGGCCACGACTGGTGGGGGGGGGGCTGATGGTGTATGTAGGATAGCCCCACACTGTTCTTGATAGTCTTTCCAGGGATATTTTGAAGTCCAGTAGCCTACTGTTCTTGCTCCCATGGATTCAGTTAGTAGACTGTTCCTTATATTAGTTTTTGTATGACAACTTGGTGAGCTTGAAGCTGTGACTTACTTTGTGTTAGCGGCACGTGAGTTAACATCTTCCATCCCTTCCATGATTTTGAATGTCCCTTAAAGGTCCGGCCTGTCGTGTCTTGTCTGTAGAGTTGTCAGTCCCAAGACCCTAGTCTACTTGGATAATCGAGACGATTTAATTCAGGAAAAATTCTAGACGCCCGGTGTTGCACCTTCTCTAACGATGTTAAGTTATTTTGAAGGAGTTGGCTCCATGCTTTTATACAGAAGTCCAGCTGGGGATGCACGAGGGATGTATGATGTTGATTGAAAATTTTCTTATTTTCATACTCAAAGGCGCGATTTAGGGGTTTACAATTCCTAGAGTTTGGTTGGCTTCTTTCAATGCTCCGCCCACTTGCTGCTCTGCGTTTACTTATTGGTCTGTCACAGTAGTTCTTGGGAGGTGTGTCATTCTTTCACAGGGGTGGAGGATAGTGCCAAGTTTTGAATATATTTTTTTTACTTAATATATATTCCTACTGAACTAAATTCGTAATTAAAAATTGGTAAGGCAGGGGAGAGAAAACTTGCTGTTCATTAATATCCGTCTTAACGTCATGACCATGGTGTATTGCTAGAGATGCTATGCTATTAAAAGGAGTCCCGGATATTATGAGAATTTTTGGAGATGTTGAAGTATGAGAAAGACTCACATAAAAAATGAAAAATAATATGCATAAACAATACACACACACTCCTCCCCAGCACACTCTTTCCCACCACGTTCCTCCTCATCACGTTCCTCCCCATCACACTCCTCCTCACCACGTTCCTCCCCACCTCACTCCTCCTCACCACGTTCCTCCCCACCTCACTCCTCACCACGTTCCTCCCCATCACACTCCTCACCACGTTCCTCCCCACCTCACTCCTCACCACGTTCCTCCCCACCTCACTTCTCCTCACCACGTTCCTCCCCAGCACCCCCGGGGTCCTTCCAGATTACATCACCCAAAACTAAGACATTTAGTTTCCTTTCCTTAATCAGAACGACCTCAAATAGTTTGCGACACTCAGTTCTTGATCACTATTCTTGTTGTTCTTCTTGTCTGTGTGAAAGAAAATTAAAGGGATGAGGGTAATACTGCTTGCTGGCGTTTGGTGGTAATATATGCCTGAGTGGATGAAGGAATGGAAGGAACACTCAAAGCCTTACCTATTGTACAAACACACCATCCCAGTTACAACGAAAAACAAATATCCTGGATACCTATACTGGACAAACTTATCCTATCGATTTTCTTTAATAAAAAATAAAGGAAAAAATGCAGGAAGTGAACAGGGAAAGTTTCTTGTTAATATTTTGTAGGGGAGGAATATACTCTTCACTGATGCAACCAATGGAGAAATAATTGGTGGTGGGCGACACACAATGAACCATGTACACAAAGACTGATTAGAGGGTTATTATTTGGATGGAGGAGGGAGGGAGGGTAGAGGGTGGAGGGAGGAAGGAGGGAGGGTAGAGTGGAGGGAGGAGGGAGGTGGTGGAGTGGAGTGGAGGAGGGAGGGAGGGTAGGGTGGGGTGGAGGGAGGGAGGGTTGGGTGTTCGTAGGTGAGGGAGGAAGGGTTGACTAGACAGTGAAATATAGCGTCTCCACAATGAAAAAACTAAATACAATCGACGAACGTTCAGAGATGGGAGACGATATTGATGTCCCGGGTTGAGAAGCTTATGAGGACCGTCTAAGGAAGCTGTAGATAATATAAGTGGTTAGTAGGATGCGTGAGGATTTGAACTAAACCTTTCATGTGATGCAATGACTATAAACTTGACTGGGTACCCCTTAGCTAGCCTCTTGGGTATGTATATTATATTGTGGTGCCAATACCATGCTGTTAACGTGTAGGTCTTTGAGGGATACTTGATCACCCAGACAAATACAGTAGTCTACTTTTTTTGTTTTTACACTCAACGTGCATATGCTGGGCTGAGGGTCTGGTTTTCGCGAGTCCCCCCCTCAGACACATACAACCGCATCCATCTTCTGTGTGTGTTTTGTGTGTGATGTCAAGTCATAACTTTCTCCCTCAATGGATCCAACTTTTTCAACACTCAGGTATCGAGTCTGTAACTATTGGAGAATTGTGGATAAATGTTTTTTTTTCTTATAATATGGCTGTTTGTGTATATTTACCCGTGTTATGTTGGTCAGAATTAGAGATATCCTATCCACACTAGCACAAAAAATAGCGGGAATACTTGAGACTGCACTTTTTATGCTCTTCATGACATCCACACACCAAGCTAAGGAAGAATAACTTGTAATCGTTCACTGGAGACACACGAGACAGCATACTAGTCTTCAATAAAAGATCGGACAGGCATTGGGGGGTGTCAAGATTAATACATACTACTTCTGCTGCAAATGTTAATAATAGTTTCGTATTTAACAGAGACTACGAACTGCCGGGACGAATCTCTCTAGTTACTGGACTTGTCTACACATTAATGGCGCCACAGTACCTAAGGTGGGTAGTGTACAGTTTCATACAGGAGTGACAAAACAATATGGACTTGTTTATGCCATTAACTGAGTACTTATGTTGTGCGTGTGTAGTAATGCCCTCTGATTGGATGTAGCATAGATACACGGCCGATGATGATTGGCTTAGAACAGTTGAACGCTTCTTGTAGACAAACGTATCCTAAGTCAGAATCAGGAAACTGTTTTATGAATTACAAATCTGCTTGATTATTAAAAAAATATTATCTAAAACAATTGAACATCGGGGGAAAGAGTGCGTAATTTTGTCTTCTGCACACATTAATTATAAATGGACCAAAATGAAAAATGACGAACCTCAGCGAAATAGTGTATGACCGTAGAAGCTCAAGTGGCAATGTCTTAAGAATAACCCCAAAGACAACTACATCAGGTGTCGTTCACAGAGGATTAGTATATTGTGATTGAGAATGAGTAAGTGGTAGCTGACACCACGTTGATGTGTATGGTGTTGATGATAAAGTTTGTGTATTGTGATATAGTGAGTAAATAATGTTAGACTAATTATAACTATAGTTATGTTACAACACCATAACATAATATCTAAGCGTTGTGGGAGAAAGAGAAGGGGAGGTGAGGTGCTCGCGTCCTGAACACCTCCCCTCCCCCCTCACCTATCCTCCCCTACATTTTGAAGCGGGGGACTGAGGGGGGATGAGTAGGGGGTATTGCACTCCTACGATTTTTATGGTGTGTTGAGGGTGTATTAGTGTATAGCAGGAATTATAAGGGAGAGGGTAAGCCAGACGGAGTTCAAGAGCTGTGTTCGGTTCTGTGGGGTAGGGGGGGGGGGTAAAAGCCATCGTGGGAATTGATGTTTAGATCGTTAGCGCTGAGGTCATTTTGTTGAGTTGGTAAGGTACGGGGTTCTAGGTTCTGTTGAGTTCCTTGGACTCTTGGGTACTCTTGGGTTTTAAGGCAAAAACTAACCAAAATTGTGAGGTTGTAATGGTTGTTAGTCCTGCGGTTATCATAGGAATTAAGATGAGGTTCTAGTTTATATATGAGGTTGTAGGGTGGTGGAGGTGTAGGGTTGTGGTGTTTTGAGGTGGTGGAGATTTAGCTAAAGACGTATTCATAGGTGGTGGAGTTTGTTGAAAGGAAATTACTAGCACTGACTGATGACCTAAACGACCATGGTTGATGCACACACACACACACACACACACACACACACACACACACTGGAGGTTAGAAAATTGGTTAATATGGTGGTAAAGGCTGTGGTGAAAGACACGTGACAGGAGAAAGAATGCTTGAGTTTGGGGTTAAACTGAATATGCTTGTATGCAACATATTTAAGATGAGGGCGAGTTAAGTCGATTAAGTATGAGCCAGGTGGCACAAAATCCTAGACTGAATACATACTTGTCAGGATATCAAGACAGGAACCTTGTTTGAGATGTAACGGTGATAAGGGGGGAAGAATGTGCCTTACAGTACTGATTATTTGTGTGTGTGTGTAATGTGTTGCTTAAAAGGACTGTAGAGAAAGTAAGAAAGTGTATGTTCCCAGGTGAGTGTGGAGATTAAATGAACATAATCTAAGGGTAGTATCTTATGTCGAGTTTAGAGTGGAATCAACTAGTGATAGTGTGAGGGCAGTGTAGGGAGATGCCGGGTCAAAATGATGATGTTCTGCTGAGTGTGGCTGACGAGGTGTGTGACTAGCATACAGTAAGGTGATGGTGGAACGGTAAAGTGGACAAAATGATGAAGGGGAAAGGACGAATGTATAAGTCCTGGAAGATGGGTGGTGAGGAGGAGGAGTACTTGTAGGTCAAGAGCAGGACCGGAAGTGAGGTTTACATGGCGTGAACTGAATGCATTCGCGGATATGCTCAATGTGCAGACGCAAGAGGCGGGGTATTCAGAAGAGCAAGGGAAATAATGGGTTGAAACGAAGGCGTTGTTTGTGAGAAGTAACCATTGTGATGTGGTTGTTGATAATAGGGTAATCAAGGATGCATGGAACAAATATAACGATTGTCTGTTGAATGAGGAGTGGGATAGGGACAACCGTGCCAGTTCAGATACCATGCCCAGGGATTGGAAGATAATGGGTAAAGGAAGCTCTGGGCTAGTTGCTGAAATACTGAAAGAATTAGACGATGAATGCGTGTCACTGGTGATCGAATTAATTATTGCAATCAGGATGGCATGTTCTGTTCCAGGTGGCTGGCGGAAGAGTGTGGTCGTGAATACTTACAAGGGTAAAGGTGATGCACCTGGACGCGGGAACAACAGGGGCATGAAGCTGTTAGATCAGGTTATAAAAGTTGTGGAAAGTGTTTGGGTTCATGCAAAATTTGGGGGACTACAGAGGAAGGAGAGAAAGTTGTGCTTCTTAATTTATTTGTTGTCTCAGAGAAGGGATTTAACAGGATACCACTTGAAGTAGTACAATGAAGGATGAAAAAGCTTTAGAAAGTGGCGAATTTGAGGTGAAAGTTGGGGTTCATCAATGATCTTGAACCCCTCCCTCTTCATCCTGGTGCTTGAGGCCTTATTACAGGTCTTTAGGACTGGTCTGGTCTGTCGATGAGATAGTACTGAAGAGACAGTGAAGTCATCTAAGAAGTAGAACGATGGAATAAAGTCAGAGAGCTTGAAAGTGAATGGGGCAAAAAATAAAGTACAGTATTGATTAATGGCTCGGGTGAGGGATCCGTGGTGGAAGGTGAAAAAGAGCCACCTATGTGTTGTCTATCGGTAGGTGGGTACACAGGAGACGTAGTGGCAGACTGCTGGGTGTGTCTATGTGTCCAGTGTGTGCATTTAATCCTGTGGCCTTAATGCTAGACTATGTTGATGAGTGCTGTTACCTGGACAACATGATAAGTACTGCAGGTGGTGTTGAAGCTAACTCATTTACAAGGGTCAGTAGTGGCTAGAGAATATTTAGGGAGTTGTTGCCTATATTAACGGCAAGAGGACCTCTCCCTACCCGTGAAAGGAAAGATAAATGCAACTGGCGTGAGAAGTGTGATGTTTTATGGCAGTGAAACATGGGCAGTTAAAGAGGATGACATACGCAGGCTTGAGCGAGCTGGAATGAGAATAGTGAGGTGGATGTGTAATGTGCCAAGAGGAAAGCTGGACATTTCAGAGTACAGTATTGTCGAAGTTTTGCGGAGAGGCGAGCAAAGATGGTGTGTGTGTGTGCATATAGTGCGTACTGAGCGAAGAGGTGCATGGGCCTAAATGTGGAGGGGAGGAGAGTAGAGTCAGGGGTAGACCGGGTACTACAGGAGTGGAGGGTTGTAAGAGACATTAGAACCTACCTTAAGAGGCTGCAACACACCTGACAGCTTAGAGTAGAGAGGTGCCATCAGGTAATAGCGGCTAACCTACCCAAAGGTGTAAAATGACCATAAAAACATTGATGAGGATAATGATGATGATGATGAGGTGGTGGAGGTTTTGTGATAAATATTGTTCTTCCTAGCTCACCTGTTCTTCCTAGCTCACCTGTTCTTCCTAGCTCACCTGTTCTTCCTAGCTCACCTGTTCTTCCTAGCTCACCTGTTCTTCCTAGCTTACCTGTTCTTCCTAGCTCACCTGTTCTTCCTAGCTTACCTGTTCTTCCTAGCTTACCTGTTCTTCCTAGCTTACCTGTTCTTCCTAGCTCACCTGTTCTTCCTAGCTCACCTGTTCTTCCTAGCTCACCTGTTCTTCCCTAGCTCACCTGTTCTTCCCTAGCTTACCTGTGTTCTTCCTAGCTCACCTGTTCTTCCTAGCTCACCTGTTCTTCCTAGCTCACCTGTTCTTCCTAGCTTACCTGTTCTTCCTAGCTCACCTGTTCTTCCTAGCTTACCTGTTCTTCCTAGCTCACCTGTTCTTCCTAGCTCACCTGTTCTTCCTAGCTTACCTGTTCTTCCTAGCTTACCTGTTCTTCCTAGCTCACCTGTTCTTCCTAGCTTACCTGTTCTTCCTAGCTCACCTGTTCTTCTTAAGATCATTAGTCATTTGGGGAGATGATGAGTGTTAATGAGGTGACGAGTTGTGAGGTGAGGAGTGTTGTGAGGGAGGCGAGGAGTGTTGTGAGGGAGGTGACGAGTTGTGAGGGAGGTGAGGAGTGTTGTGAGGGAGGCAAGGAGTGTTGTGAGGGAGGTGACGAATTGTGAGGGAGGTGAGGAGTGTTGTGAGGGAGGCGAGGAGTGTTGTGAGGGAGGTGACGAGTTGTGAGGGAGGTGAGGAGTGTTGTGAGGGAGGGGAGAGGTGTTGTGAGTGAGGGGAGGGAGAGGCTGGTGTTGGTGAGAGGAACAGGTGGGGTGCGCGAGACTGTGTGTGGGCGCAGAGGCGGGCATGGCGCAGGGGTGGCTTGCGTGCGCGGGCGGATAGTGGTGGCGCCTCAGTGTGCCTGACGAGTGAGGGGCGGCAGCACGCTACTAGTGCCTCCGAGTGAACCTAGACCCGCTGGTCCGCGCCATGCCGCCCGCATGATGGCGGTGCGGACTCTGCGTTATGGCCGAGCGCCGCTGCAGGTTGACACCCGGCCCAGCTTCAGAGAGCGTGGCTCCCCCTGCTGCTTGTGAGGGACTGATCGCAGGCGACCCTTCACGACACAGGGCTCTGCTTAAGCAGCTCTCAGCCGCCGCCGCTACTGCTGCTGCTGTCGCTACTACCACCTACAGAAGCGTTAAACCCGCGTGGGTTGTGATCGCGGGTGATAGCCAGAGCCAGCGTGAGGGCCCCTCGGCTGCGGCCCTACTGAACCCGACGGTGGCACTGTCGAGGGTGGCTGCGGCCGCCCGCGTGTGTGTGGACGTGGTGTGGGTGTTGGTGTGGCTCCTCAAGAGTGTGGCCTCCCTACTGACCTGTCTTGCCTTGGCACTGTGTACCCAGTGGTCCGTGAGGGCTTGTTATCGGGCCCTGAGTGGTCTGATCGTAGGAGACACCTGCTGTTCACCCTCTTCTCCTCATTGGGTCTCGGCTTCAGCTGAACACGACCCACTCCCTTCACCGTCTGTAGATACTCACACGTTAGTCTTGTGGACGGCGGTGCAGGTGTTGAGTGCGCGCACAACACCGCAGGTGGTACGGGGCGGTAGCGCGGGCATCTCCAGCCTCCCCAGGTCCCCCCGGAGTCAGCTGCTCTCCCACCTGTTGGGTGGCGTCGGTGCCCTGGTGGGCGGGCTACTGCCGCTCCAACTCATCATCATCGTCAACGCACACCTGAGCAGGCCGGAGGGGCGGCTGCTGCTGCTGCTGCCAGGACTCGCAAGTAGTGTTTGTCTCCGTCAGCTCGCCAGCGTGGCCTCCCCACCGCCCATCGCCAGCAAAATGAGGCGCACCTCACTACCAGCCATCTCCGTGCAGCGCCCTGCCTCATCACAGGTCAGTCACACCCTTCACAACACCTGCCTCGCCAGGTACTTTTACCACTCCTGGTCACACTCGGAGACAAACTGCGCTGATATAACAAGTATTGATTCTTTCCAGTGTGAACTGCGTTAAGGAAGTGTGAGGCCATCACATCATCATCAAATTTGTAGAGTCATGCCACAGTATCAGTAAAGGTCACCTGCAGTCCTTACCTGTGTAGTCTCTCACCATTATCAATATCTCCTCCCAGGTGGATACTGTTTTACTAACCAGTACAATACTCTTGTAAACACAGACCGATGTGCCACGTTTGTTTACCCTGAAAGTCTTCTTAAGACAAAACCAACCAACGTAACACAACATAACTGACCTAAACTACTTGTATACTGTATATTGTACGAGCGCCCAGTTAGGTTTATATTCCTTTGTATTATAAGAAATATTTAACTTTATGAAGAAATAGTGTTGTGTGTATTTTATCTGTGGTTCGTGTCAGGTACTGTACTGTCACTTAACCATAGAGAGCAGCGGAGGTTTGCAAGTATTAGCTCATCTGAGAGTGATGATGTCTGTCGAGTCGTGTGATTCGCATTAAGTAATACCGACCTACGTGATGTGCAGTGAAGAGTGAAGGTCGTTATTACATACATGTGTGTGTGTCTTCCGGTGTGTGTATATACGTGTGTGACCAGCATCTACCTTTACCATTGTCTTAACGCGGCAGGAAACCCCACAAAAACATCACAGCAGTAAAAAAAAAAAAAGACCTATTTCAAGTCGTATCGTGAACTTTTTTCCCAAGCAAATCAAAAAATTACTTCCTACATTAGAGAATTTTAATACAATTTCAGTCACTAGTATTTCCCTTTCTTAAAACCATAGAAACTGGTGATTATTTTCCTATTTCCCCTCACCTGTCTCATTAGAGGTGTAAACAGATAAATTGAGGTTAGCGTTTTCTTCCTGTCGTATATTATGGAGATGTCTGTCTGTCTGTCTGTCTGTCTGTCTGTCTGTTAATTGGAGTGATTTTGAAGTCGATGGTTCGTCTTGGTTGGTGTTATAGATGAATGGTGAAAAGTATAACACCATACCCATAACACCATACCCAGCGGTACGGGCGGGAATATTCCAGTAAGTACCAGCCAGACAGTGGGGGGGGATGGAAGTACCATCCAGATAGTGGTGGCAAGTGCCAGCCAGACAGAATGGGGGAGGCGGAAGGGAAGTACTAACCAGACAGTACAACAACAACAGGATGCAGTACAGTGTAACAGTAAGGTAACGTCCCTAGCTATTAAGATAACTGTTAGCCGGGATGTACAGTGTGTGTGTGTGTGTGTGTGTGTGTGTGGTAATGACTCGGGGAAACGACGGGATAAAGCGGCGATGCAATGACTTACAACACACAAGGCGTAATGGAGAGAGAGATGTGAGTTGTGGTGGGGATTGACTCAAGCTTAAGGAGAGATAACTAGATTATAATAAGCTATATGTCGTCCCTCCCCCTCCCCTGTTTCCCCGTTTTCCTCTACCCCGTCCCTGTTACACTCCTCCCGTCCTCGCTTCCCTCCCCCCCCCCGCCCCCGCTGCTCCCCCTCGCCCCCGCTGCTCCCCCTCAAAAAATTTAAAATTCTTGATGCTCGGGAGAATCATAATACCAGAGGAAAGTATAAATAATTCAGTATTCTGTAGCAGATGGCTGGCAAACGCACCTTAGGGTCAGGGGGCAGCAAACGTGGCAGCTGTTGGTAGAGTTTGTTTTGTAGTGATGTCGTGGAGAGAGAGAGAGAGAGAGAGAGAGAGAGAGAGAGAGAGAGAGAGGGACAACTTGCCCTCATCCTCGAGTTACTTTTGAGGAGAACTATGAATGAGAGGGTAGTTTAATCCTCCACCTCTCTCCCCTCCCCCAAAAGAAGGAGAGAGGGGAGGAGGGGGAAGACACTCAGATATTATAGGTGTCTTGGTGTCGGGTCTAACTTTTCCTTCCCTCCTTCCCTCCTCCCTCCCTCCCTCTTCCCCTCCTCCCTCTTCCCTCTCCCTCCCTCCTCCTCCTCCTCCCTCCCTCCTCTTCCCTCCCTCCTTTCCTCCTCCTTCTTTCCCTCCCTCCCTCCTCTCCCCTAACAGAGAGGAAGGAAAGATCTAAGACATTGAGAGGCGAGAGAGGCTGAGGATGATGGTTGGTGAGGGTGGGTGGAGTGGGTGGTGAGGGCGGTGGGTGGGTGGTGAGGGTGGGCGGTGGGTGGTGAGGCGGGAGGGGGATGAGGGAGAGGACGTGACACAGACCATTGGGATTATTGACAAGTTCCAGAAGTGCAGGATATAGAAGGTTCCAGAAGGATCAGACAGGATATAGAAGGTTCCAGAAGTCAGGCAGGATATAGTTCCAGAAGGTCAGGCAGGATATAGAAGGGTCCAGAAGGATCAGACAGGATATAAGGTTCCAGAAGGTCAGGCAGGATATAGAAGGTTCCAGAAGGTCAGGCAGGATATAGAAGTTCCAGAAGGATCAGACAGGATATAGAAGGTTCCAGAAGGTCAGGCAGGAGAAGGTTCCAGAAGGATCAGACAGGATATAGAAGGTTCCAGAAGGTCAGGCAGGATATAGAAGGTTCCAGAAGGTCAGGCAGGATATAGAAGGTATCCAGAAGGATCAGGTAGGATATAGAAGGTCAGGGATATAAAAGTATCAAGAAGGTCAGGTAGGATATAGAAGGGTCCAGAAGGTCAGTCAGATATAGAAGGGTCCAGAAGGTCAGGCAGGATATAGAAGGGTCCAGAAGGTCAGGCAGGATATAGAAGGGTCCAGAAGGATCAGGTAGGATATAGAAGGTCAGGCGGATATAAAAAGGTATCCAGAATGCAGGATATAGAAGGGTCCAGAAGGTCAGCAGGATATAGAAGGACCAGAAGGTCAGGCAGGATATGGAAGGTCCAGACGGTCAGGCAGGATATAGAAGGTATCCAGAAGGTCAGGCAGGATATAGAAGGGTCCAGAAGGTTAAGCGGGATATAGAAGGTATCCAGAAGGTCAGGCAGGATATAGAAGGGTCCAGAAGGTCAGGCAGGATATAGAAGGGTCCAGAAGGTCAGGCAGGATATAGAAGGTATCCAGAAGGTCAGGCAGGATGTAGAAGGGTCCAGAAGGTCAGGCAGGATATAGAAGGGTCCAGAAGGTCAGGCAGGATATAGAAGGGTCAAAGTCGGCAGGATATAAAATGCAGTGGACGTCTTCAAGGTTCTTATGTTAACATCTGAATTGTTAGTTTGTATTCGAAAGTTAAACCCTGGCTTAGATTATTAAGCGTAAACCCTAGCTTAGAATGTTATATCTAAACCCTGGGCTTGAAATAAACCCTAAACCCTGGGCTTAGAATATTAAACCTAAACCCTGGGTCTTAGAATATTAAACCTAAATCTTGGGTCGTAGAATATTAAACCTAAACCCTGGGTCGTAGAATATTAAATCTAAACCCTGGGTCTTAGAATATTAAACCTAAACCCTGACTTAATTTGATATTAATTATTACACGTAAACCCTCGCTTAGAATATTAAACCTAAACCCTGGGTCGTAGAATATTAAACCTAAACCCTGGGTCTTAGAATATTAAACCTAAACCCTGGCTATGCAGACTGGAAAAGAGGACACGAGCTTGGTAAGGAAATGAGTACTGAACCAAAACCAATGCGAGTGGGAGAAAGAGGGTAACTGTGTGTATACAAGGAAGACTCTCAAGTGTGCGTGAGATCAGACCAAAAAGACGGACACAGCAAGTATGAGGAGTGTGTGTGGGGGGTGAGGAAGGTGTGGGAGGGTGGGGGTGAGAGTGTGTGGGGGTGAGGAAGGTGTGTGTGAGGGTGGGGTGAGGAGTGTGTGTGGGGGGTGAGGAAGGTGTGTGTGGAGGGTCGGGGTGAGGAGTGTGTGGGGGGTGAGGAAGGTGTGTGTGAGGGTCGGGGTGAGGAGTGTGTGTGGGGGTGAGGGAAGGTGTGGAGGTGTGTGTGGGAGGGTCGGGGTGAGGAGTGTGTGGGGGTGAAGGTGTGTGGAGGTGTGTGGGAGGGTCGGGGTGAGGAGTGTGTGTGGGAGGGTCGGGGTGAAGTGGGTGTGTGTGGGAGAGGGTGTGTGTGGGTGTGGGAGTCTTAGAACACCACATTCCTCAGAGATCAAGGTGTGGGAGGTAGAAGAGCGTTTAAGAATTTTTTTTAGCATAGTTCAGAGCCAGGATCCGTATAGAGAAGAAAGAAGGAATATGAATGAAGTGTCTCAAGAGTTGGAGTAAAATTTCAAGAG
Organism: Homarus americanus; assembly: GCF_018991925.1. Classification (NCBI taxonomy): domain Eukaryota; kingdom Metazoa; phylum Arthropoda; class Malacostraca; order Decapoda; family Nephropidae; genus Homarus; species Homarus americanus. Next base: position 151,992 of record NW_024719383.1, read on the forward strand.
CAACAACATGAGGGTCAAAATATATATCTGACGTTGTGGATACTGACTGGGGTGATGGTGAACTTCCTAGGGCAGAAAATGGTGAAAGAAATCTGACTTTTCAAATAACTCCTTTTAAGAGTCTTTTCACCATTGAAGATTGTGAATGCATTTCTCTCTTGGGCCTCAAAAGGTTCCTCCTCTTGACTGGTACCTCTTGACCACGCCGAAGACAAGATTCTAAAAAGCTTGGGGTAAGGAGGAGTCGGGGGGTAGTTTAGTTTTGTGTAATATCAACTCAGCTGACTAATCTAACCTGACCTGACCTGACCCAACCCGGTATTGTCGTCTCCGCCTATTTTGACGCATGGCGGACGTATCACACACACACACACACACACACACAAGTTCTCAAGTGTTTACAAAAGAAATCACATTCATCTCTGATCGACAACAACCAATGCCTCGACCTAATAAAAAAAAAGCACAAAAAAACATGTAATCTGTGAACTTCTGTGTCGATTTTATGTTCTTTCCCTGACGCATACGTGAAGTCAACATGTTGCTCTGTAAATAATCACTATTGTTCACGAGAGGAAGATGTTATGTAACCAAGCCAATTTGTTATGGAACCACTGAACGAAAACTTGGGCCAAGATGTCAGTAATTTTACATGTGAATGGTGATTGATAATGTGTCTTAGGGAGCAGACACCCTCCCCCACGTGTGTGTGTGTGTGTGTGTGTGTGTGTGTGTGTGTGTGTGTGTGTGTGTGTGTGTGTATCCATCTCTAACAGACTAAGAGACGCACAAGACCATATTTATTACCCAAGAACGTTCCTACTGAAAAATAAAATAAAATAAATAAAGTTAAAGAATCATTATTATCAATATCGATATAACTCACTCAAGAATATTATAATAAATTCATGTAAACTAAAATGAAGGTCAATAAGTATTAAAAGTAGGTATCAAAAGTGCTAAATAAACATTAAAGTAAGTCAGTAGGTTATCAAGGCACATATCTTCCCAACTTTAAAGACCAGCAATGAAGTTGTACCCCAGTCAGCCCCTCCCTGGCATATGTATATCAAACTTTGAAATCTAATAAAAACAGAAATCTTGAGTTGGTTTCCTTGGCATCTAAAATCGAGGGGGGTGGGTAGGGAGGAAAATCTTAGTATGGTTGGCTTGTTCGAGACCCTTAGTGAGGAAAATCTTAGTGTGGTTGACTTGCCCTACCAATCAACCACGAGAGGTGATAAAAATACAATAATCTTCACTCCATCACGGCCCGGGCTATCAACCATAAATTTGGAGATTTTTGCGTGTAATGCTGGTGGTAGTGGAGTGGGTTGGTGGTGATAGTAGTGGTGATGGAGTGGGTTGGGGTGATAGTAGTGGTAGTGGAGTGGGTTGGGGTGATAGTAGTGGTGATGGAGTTGGTTGGGGTGATAGTAGTGGTGATGGAGTGGGTTGGGGTGATAGTAGTGGTAATGGAGTGGGTTGGGGTGATAGTAGTGGTGATGGAGTGGGTTGGGGTGATAGTAGTGGTGATGGAGTGGGTTGGGGTGATAGTAGTGGTGGTAGTGGGGAGTTGAGTGTGTTGGTGATGGGGAGTAGGGAGGTGGAGTGGGAGTGGCAGGGATTGATGATGGTGGTAGCTGTGGTGAGGGAGGGAGAGTGAGAATGGTTGTTTGGTTGGGTTTGATGATGGTGGTTGGATGAAGGTAGTTGATAATGACGGTAGTGGTGATAATTTCGTGTCATTTAAGTTGGTGGTGATGGAGAGTTTGTTAATTGTTGGTGATTATGTAGTTACTTTTGCTGATTGTGGTTGGTAAGGTTGGTGATTATGGTTATTACTTGATATTGATGGTAATAAGTCTCTCTCTCAACCTTTTTTAACTATTTGACCTTTTATCTGTTTTAGCATTTTCCCTTTTTCCTTTTTGACCTTTTTTCCCCTTGACCTTTCTTGACCATATGACCTTAACCTTTTTTTTTGCTCTTTCTTGACCCTTTGACCGTTTATGACCTCTTCCGTTCTCCTCTGATTCTGGATTCTTTTTTTGTTCCTTTTTGACCTTATTTCTTATCCTTCATTGACGTCTTTCTGTGTTATGTAATTAGCCTCACCTTAATTATGCCCCAACTCGCCAGACATTATTTATTGCATCTTCTTTCTTCCTCTTCCGTTCCTTGTCTTCCTCTTCTTTTCCTTGTCTTCGTGTTCCGTTCCTTGTCTTCCTCTACTCTTCCTTGTATTCCTGTCCCGTTCCTTGTCTTCCCTCACTCTTCTTTCTTCCTCTTCCGTTCCTTGTCTTCCTCTTCTTTTCCTTGTCTTCGTGTTCCGTTCCTTGTCTTCCTCTACTCTTCCTTGTATTCCTGTCCCGTTCCTTGTCTTTCTGTTCCGTTCCTCGTCTTCCTCTTCCCTACCTGAGGGTTGGTATCTCAGTCAAGGGGTTAAGTATTGTTCCCTGAGCTGTCGTGTTCCTTCTAACCTAACCAAACATAACCTAACCTAACCTAACCTAACCTAACATAACCTAACCTAACCTAACCTAACCTAACCTCACGGATTTAATTTGCCTTCTCGATTGATTGTTTTTTTCCCCCTCCTAAAGAACTTCAGATAATTAAGCAAACTTCAATTTCAAAAGTTAGAATTGGGTTGTTAGTTAAGGTCTTTCAAGATTTTGGGCCGGGCGATAGAGGGAGGGAGGGGGGTAGTTAAGTCAGTGCCATGTTTATTTTTTTTTTCTTTGTTGTTTTCGCGCATGAATGAATGTGGTCCTTGGTCGTCGGTTTTTTGTAACATAATTTTTTTAAGTAGAAGTCTTGAAATGATTGTAGTTGATTGTACAGTAATTAGTGGTAAGGACAAGTAGTAAGGATAGTAGTAGTAATAGTAGTAGTCGTAGTAGTCGTAATAACTAGTGGTAGTTTAAATAGCAGTAGTAATATAATGAGTAGTAGTTGAGTATACCGTGATAAAAAAAAATGACGTTTATCCCCCTCTTCCTCCCCCCTCCCCACCCCCTTCCCTCCCCCCTCCCCCGTAACATCCCTCCCCCCCACCATTCAGGTTCCATTGTACCCCATTAACAAAAGATTGTGGGACGTATGAGTGTATCAAAACAATAAAGGTGAACCATATAATAGCCGCCCTGTTTGTAAACATTTCTCCTCCATTGTGTGTTAAGACTCCTTTAAGAAAATCACCATGGAGTTGGAGGTGAGGGGGGTGAGGGATCTGGAGGGAGGGGGGGAGGGGGTGAGGGGGGAGGGGTGAGGGGGGAGGGGGGAGGAGGGGTGAGGGGAGGAGGGGTGAGGGGGTGAGGGGGAGGAGGGGGGTGAGGGGGGTTCTTCGCTGGACTGTTCTGAACGAGATGTTTTATCAATTGGATTTTAAGTTGGGGTTTGATGTTGTGATTGCTCTTGTTATTGTTGTGATTTGTTGTTATTATGATTGGATTCTAAGTTGTGGTTATTATTATTATTGTTATTATTATTATTGTTATTATTATTAACATTATCATTATTATTTTGTTATAGTTTTTTGTTATTAATATTATTATTGCTCTAAACAATTTAAATGAGAGTCGTTTGGGAATGTAACAAAAGATTAATTTAAATAATTGAATGAATCTCGAGAAACCTAACCTAACCTAACCTAACCTAACCTAACCTAACCTAACCTAACCTCAAGCCATAAACACCAAGACGCTCGCAATTTCTCGTCCCTCTCGAGAAACAACGTGACGAGTTCTGTTTACGCTACGAGATTCCGCGTTCACTTAAGACCAAGATTTTCCCTCTACACTTATACAAAATATAATTGTTAAATATAGCGACACCAGCTTAATAAATTTCAGAAATAAATTCCCTTGCCGTTACAGAAATAACTTTTAATTTCCATTTACGAAAATTACTTAATTACTTTCCTCAATAATTGTTCTTGTTCGTATTTTTTGGGGGGGGGGGTGAATTTTACAGAGTTGCGGTGGACGAGTTGTTACACCGTTGGCTTCCTGCTCTAAGGGACGCTGGTTCGTTCTCGAGGCTGTTGAGTTAGGTTAGGTTAGGTTCATAACATTCCTACATCCAATAACACACTCTTAACACAACCACATTCAATAACACACTCGCTCAAAACACACCCACATTAAAAAAATTCAACGAGTAATGTTTTCAGCGGACGTTGAAAACAAGGTGACCCAGAAAGCAGACTCCATACACCTGAGTGCGTATACCTGAAGGCCAATTAGAAGCGGTATGGATACAGCGTACTGAAATACTTAAGATTTGCGGTACATAAGGAGGCAGGGTGTGTGTGTGTGTGTGTGTGTGTGTGTGTGTGTGTGTGTGTGTGTGTGTGTATAGTCGCTCGCAGCCCAAATTATGTCACCTCGACGACTTGATTTCACACCTGTCATTTGTTCAGACCATCTCAATACGTTAATTCATTCGACTTCCCTGATTTTTTCTTCCTAATCATTCACTGTTTGGCTTCTGCACCGTGAATGAAGGATTGTGAGAGTGAATGAATGGTGTGTGTATAGGAAGACCTCTTGTGGACAGACGTGAGAGGGCCCAGTGTAATCTTTAGTTCGCTATACACCTCTGGCTGGACTGTCTTTTATAACGTTCTGAGTGAGATTAGTTGCTTCGTCCGTCCGTCTATCCTTCTGTCCGTCCGTCCGTCCATCTGTCTGCCTGTCCTTTCGTTCGTTATGTCGGAGTGAATTTTCCTGGAGCTGCAACGAATATAATGATGACCAAGTTATTTATCGTCTAGTGGCTCTGAGTGGTGTTCCCTACAAGGTTTTATGGTGGATATTATTACACAGCACCATATAGAAAGAGTTGGTGATTGTGGTGATTGTGGTGATAGTAGTGATTGTGGTAGTAGTGAAGGTAATAGTGGTCATAAAGATGATTGTGGTGATGGTGGTAGTAGTGGTTGTGGTGGTGAATGCAATAGTGTTGTAACTTTTCAGTGACTTGTGAGGGAGAAAGGGAGGGAGAGAGGGAGGGAGAGAGAGAGAGAGGGAGGGATGGAGGGGGTAGGCGTTGTACAAGAAGCACTCTGACCTTTGGGTGTAGGTCAGTGAGGAGGGAGGGAGGGAGGGGTGGAGAGGAGAGGGAAACGGGAATGGGAGTGACGGCATGGAGGGAGTGGGGAGAATAGAGAGCAAAAAATGGACAGAAATCAAATATAGACAGAAAATATCAAGTGACGGGAGAATTATCCATATTTAATCGTCATAAAGGAATAACAAAAAGTTAATATAGATAAACATAGAAGATACATAGAACGAAAATTGCATGACCGATGTACTTAATGATGATAATAGTAATAGTAATAATCATGGCAATTAAACAGTAATGAAAATTATGGTGATTAAAGAAGCAGCAGAGAGAGAATTATCAGCGGAAATAACACTTTTAATGACGATACAAATGACGATTATTACTTAAAGAAATAATTCGTTTTAGTACCGGTAATAAGCAAGATAATGACGATGCCTTATACTGGTGATTATAATGTTATCTCCGTGTTACCTAGAAGGCTTCATTATAACGATTATCAACTCATCTCATCCTCCTGACATCCTCATCCTCCTCCTGACATCCTCACCCTCCTGACATCGTCATCCTTTCTTTGACTTTCTCTTACTGACATCCTCCTCACCCTCCGCCAACCACCTTCCTCTTCCTGACATTTTTATCCTCCTGACATCATCCTCCTCCTGACATCCTTATCCTCCTGACATCATCCCCCCCCTCACATCCTTAATATTATGAGTTAACAGAACAGTACCAGGAGTGAGGGCAAACGAGGTCAATCTGGCGGAGATGACCCAACCTTAGGTCACAGCGGCTCCTCACACCACACAATAATGGGGTCAGAATGATTTACCCTGACCCAGATTAATTTTTTTTATAGGAAATTGATTCAGTATTTCATAACATATCAATATTATCACATTTGTAGGAAATTTCACTTTTTTTTTTAATATTTCACTTTATTGTTTACTTCATCATGATGTATATTATGAAGGGAAAATTGGGATCTCCTGAAGATTCGACCCCCAGCTTATTTTACCTGGAGATTCGACCCCCCAGCTTATTTTACCTGGAGATTCGACCCCCAGCTTATTTTACCTGGAGATTCGACCCCAGCTTATTTTACCTGGAGATTCGACCCCCAGCTTATTTTACCTGGAGATTCTACCCCCAGCTTATTTTACCTGAAGATTCCCTCCCCCCAGCTTATTTTACCTGGAGATTCGACCCCCCAACCCCCAGCTTATTTCACCTGAAGATTTGTCTCCCCAGCTTATTCCATCTGATGAATAAACCAACCTAATGTTACCTGGAGTTGGTAATGATAGGTTAAATTAGGCTAGTCTAGATAATAGGTTAAGTCAGATTAGTCTAGGTAATAGGTTGGGTTAAGTTAGGTTGAGTTGGGTTAGATTAGGTTAGATGGGCATTAGAGTGATTAATTCATGTGAAATAAACTGAGACGAGACAAATTTTCAGTTGATCCGAAAAAATTCACCTCTATATACTGTATATTATTTTATAGCTTATATATATATGTTCATTAATTGTGTCATAAGAATCTACACAAGTTTTCTCCTACGTAGATAAAATCATAGTGAGGAGAAGTTGTAAACACCGTCCTTAGCTGAGCCTCTGTGGTGTTTGATCTATGTGGCGTGAGTTGGGTGACTCTTGTCGCTAATATATTGAATGGGTGTTGTCTCTCTCTCTCTCTCTCTCTCTCTCTCTCTCTCTCTCTCTCTCTCACAACGTAACAGAAACTCAGTGGTTAGTAATGTATTTAGTTTGGGCTTGAAAAATGTGTTTGTTTATTTCTTATGTTTTCTTTTCTTTCTATTTCTTTTTTCTGTTTCTTCCTTTCTTTCTCTTTCGTCTTTTTCTTCCTGTACCTTTTTTCATCAATTTCTTTCCCTTTTCTTCATTCATTATAGCGACTCACATTCACTAAAACCCAAACAGCTTCACGTTATCTCTTCTTTTTTAGTTTGTTTTTATTGCGTGGCTGTGAGCTGCGTCATACACAACCCCGCCCATACTAAAAGTTTTTTGTTGTTGTGGCGTCAGCTTGAAAAGGCTCGCGCGTTCGTAGAAATCAGCCGGGCGCAGGCGGGGTTGCCAGGCAGGTTTTTTGGCGGTGTTTGCTTGAGGGACTTCCCTTACCACCTCCTCCTCCCTTCCTCTCCTCCTCCAATCCTCCTCTCCTCCTTACTCCCACTTTCCTCCCTGGGCCTGCCTGCCTTCCTCAACCTCCTGTCCGTTTATAATACTGCTTGTTTACCTCCCTCCCTCCTTGCTTCTCTCTCTCCTCCTTGCTTCCTCCCTCCCTCCTTGCTTCCCTCCTCCAGTGCTTCCCACCCCTCCCTCCTTCCCTTCCCCTTGCCTCCCTCCTCTCCTTCCTATCACTCCCCCCGCCTCCCTCCCCGCCTGTTTCCCTACCTGACTGGGCACATGTGAGGGGCCACGCGCGCTACTGTTGCTTGCTTCTCACACACAGTCGCTAGGAGCTGTGTTATCGTGCGTCGAGCTTCTGTTTTGTGTTTTGGAACGTTTTTTATTTTTATTTTTTTTTTACGTTGAGAGCGCTTGTCATGCCTGTGATGTATGTTGTGGGTTAAAAACGTTTTGTCGCGAGTCTTTTGTTTCTTGTGTGTAAACGTTTGAGGGTCGTTAAACGTTTGTCGTGTGTGTGTGTGTGTGTGTGTGTGTATCCCGGTTGTAAAATGTTAGTGTATTTGGATTGCGTTATATTTAAAGTTTCATGAATATATTACGCTTTTATTGCTTTAAGCGTATTAGTGTTTAGTGATTAATATACATTTTAAAACGTTTGTTAATTTTACATGGGTTTTATTATGTGTTGAGAGTAATGCCATTTGGTTTCGCTTAACAGCAACAGTAAATTAAAAAAAATAATTGGTTTTAGTGATGTTATCCATGAAATATTTAGAATTGTGTTTATACTGTTTCATATGACGTCACAAAATCATACTTGCCCCACGTGACGTCACAAAATCATACTTGCCCCACGTGACGTCATCGTAGAAGTTCATGACGTCACTATACGCCATTGATAAAGCCCTGTGACGTCATCGTAGAAGTTCATGACGTGACTTGACTCCATTGATAAAGCCCCGTGACGTCACACCATTCATAGTAATGTTTTCGTACCCATTCATTATGTATATATAGGATTTAGTGCTTTAAATAGCTTGGTTCGGTGATATTTTTATTTTAGGTAAATAATGTGTGTGTGTGTGTGTGTGTGTGTGTGTGTGTGTGTGTGTGTGTGTGTGTGTGTGTGTGTGTGTGTGTGTGTGTGTGTTTGGAGAGTATATGCTGTGGCCGGTGCGTAAATAGTCTCTCTCTCTCTCTCTCTCTCTCTCTCTCTCTCTCTCTCTCACACAAACATTCCTCCTCGACACACCCACCTTCCCCCACTCTTCCCCCCGCACACAGTAACACCACCCTCCCTCCCTTCTCACACACCCACAGTCAACTCCCTCCCCATCAGAGTGCGTGTCTCCCTTCCCATTCCATCCCATTCCTTCACTAAACACCATGAGGGGACACACCACTCACCATCAGGTCACCAAAAGGAATGGTAACTTCCCTTCCCTACTTGGCACCCCTGGTTGGCATCACGGAGACAGGTGCCAAGTCGTAAATATTCATTCCTCTACACTAGGTCATCGCTTCACGGTGAGGAAGTGGAAAATTGTGTGACTAGATTCATTTGGGGACAATGGTATAAATAAGAATACAGGTAGATACAGGTGTTATTACAGGTAGATACAGGTGTTATTACAGGTGGATACAGGTGTTATTACAGGTAGATACAGGTGGATACAGGTGTTATTACAGGTAGATACAGGTGTTATTACAGGTAGATATAGGTGATATTACAGGTACATACAGGTGGATACAGGTGTTATTACAGGTAGATACAGGTGTTATTACAGGTAGATACAGGTGTTATTACAGGTGGATACAGGTGTTATTACAGGTAGATACAGGTGGATACAGGTGTTATTACAGGTAGATACAGGTGTTATTACAGGTAGATATAGGTGATATTACAGGTACATACAGGTGGATACAGGTGTTATTACAGGTAGATACAGGTGTTATTACAGGTAGATACAGGTTGATACAGGTGTTATTACAGGTAGATACAGGTGTTGTACAGGTAGATACAGGTGTTATTACCGAATTGGAGTACAGGTGTTATTACAGGTAGATACAGGTAATATTACAGGTAGATACAGATGTTGTACAGGTAGATGCAGGTAATAATACAGGTAGATACAGGTGAATACAGGTGTTATTACAGGTAGATACAGGTGTTGTACAGGTAGATACAGGTGTTGTACAGGTAGATATAGGTAATAATACAGGTAGATACAGATTGGATACAGGTGTTATTACAGGTAGATACAGGTGTTATTACAGGTGGATACAGGTGTTATTACAGGTAGATACAGGTGGATACAGGTGTTATTACAGGTAGATACAGGTGTTATTACAGGTAGATATAGGTGATATTACAGGTACATACAGGTGGATACAGGTGTTATTACAGGTAGATACAGGTAATAATACAGGTAGATACAGGTGTTATTACAGGTACATACAGGTGTTATTACAGGTAGATACAGGTGTTATTACAGGTAGATATAGGTGTTATTACAGGTAGATATAGGTGATATTACAGGTACATACAGGTATTATTACAGGTAGATATACATAGCAATACAGAAATATTTCAAAATGATTAAAGTCCTTTATTCCTACAGTACAGGCTCAGACTTTCAAAATACAGTAATGCCCTTTTTCAATAAGACACATATATACAGTTACAGGGTACAGGGATTTCAAATTGGCAAAACAACTGTATATAATTTATAAACGGGTCTTATACAGGTAAAATTATAGGTATTTCAAAACGATAGGTTAATTGATTAAGTCTGAATTTATGAGACACAGGTGCAGGTATGTGTCATTTACTTTCATTAAAAACAAAAACAACTTTATAGGTCAACAACAGATGCAGTGAAACCCCTATTTAACGAACTATATAGAGAAGAAAATCCATTATATCGAGAGTCCGTTAGGTCTGAAATCCCCATTTAACGGATTATATGAGAGGAGTCCGTTATATGGAGGTTTCACTTTACATAGGACATTATACTATACTCAGATACAATACCACAGCTTATAATTAAAGTAATGTACATCATATCACGGTACATTACATTATATTACACAGAATACAGGAACAATTATAGGTAACGTTAATACAAACCACAAGAGTCAAAATCCATTTATGGAAAGACAACGCACACACCATCCATCTGTTCTTGTGAGCTAATTGAAATATTATTAACCACAACAAAATTAACAAACATAAATTAACATAATAATTTAACACAAAAAAAACCCCCGGTGATTCTACCATGTTGTGGAGGCTAACAGCTGCACTTGATTTATGACCACTTTAATCTATAATTAATTAAAAGATAATAGTGTAACATTAATAGTTGTTGGGTTTATTATCAGGATAAATTACCTGTCTTAGAGTGTTTTAACAGGATTGAGTCTATATGCACCTGGTGGTATATATATTATAGGGGATATATTGAGAGCTCTTAACACGTGGCCTTGTATAGTGTCTTCAGTAGTGGGTTGTTTTTGTGGCTACACATTCCTCACACTACCTTGACCATCCTAGTGGGGGTTTGTGTTTTGTGTTGCCATAGTGGTGCACAATAGGAGAGACTCGTGACGCTGTATCTTCTGAAGGACACATGACACTGTACCCCCGAGGACACATGACACTGTATCCCCTGAAGGACACATGGCACTACCCCCTGAAGGACACATGGCACTACCCCCTGAAGGACACATGGCACTACCACCTGGAGGACACATGACACTACCACCTGGAGGACACACGACACTACCCCCTGGAGGACACACGACACTATACCTCCTGGAGGACACATGACACTGTACCCCCTGAAGGACACATGACACTATACCCTGGAGGACACATGAGGTGAACTGATGTGTCTCGGAACGAACTCTTGACCTTTAGGAGAAAAACCAACTCGGCTTCCTCATATAATAATAATAATAATAATAATAATAATAATAATAATAGTAATAATAATTGGTACATTAATAAAAATAACTCCAGGTTGTGTTATAATAATTTTTCTCTTATCAGTCAGCTATTTCCCGATAGTCTATAATATACTACTATCCTATCCTACCCCACTCCTCCCACTCTATATGAGCGGGCACCCCTCCTCCCACTCACTATATGAGCGGGCACCCCTCCTCCCACTCTATATAGGCGGGCACCCCACTCCTCCCACTCTATATAGGCGGGCACCCCACTCCTCCCACTCTATATAGGCGGGCACCCCACTCCTCCCACTCGATGACAATCACACTCCATTTTTCGTCCCCAATTATCAGTCAAAACCATGAATGCCAAGATATGATGCGTGCCATAAGGTGATGGCACTACAGTAAGGTGATGGCACTACAGTAAGGTGATGGCACTACAGTAAGGTGATGGCACTGCAGCAACAGATTCATTGAACTGGTTTAGAGTTTAGGAGGGAGATAGGAAGGAACTGGTTCGCAAATAGGGTGGTGGACGAGTGGAACAAGCTTAGAAATTTTGTAGTAAGTGCGGGAACTCTGGAAAGTTTCAAAAGGAGGCTGGATAGATTCATGGATGATAGAGAGTGGTAGTAACTCTCGACAGGAGCTGCCATGCACAGGCCAACCGGCCTATTGCAGACTCCATATTTTCTTATGTTCTTATAACACCTGTAACATGACGTAACACCTGTAACATGACGTAACACCTGTAACATTACGTAACACCTGTAACATGACGTAACACCCGTAACATTACGTAACACCTGTAACATGACGTAACACCTGTAACATAACCTAACCCCTGTAATATGACTTAACCCCTGTAAAATGAAATAACACCTATAACCTGTTATAATTATCACCTATGACATGACATAACACCTATAACATGATATAATTACCACCTGTAACATGACATAACACCTGTAACATGACATAACACCTGTAACATGACAAAACACCTGTAACATGATATAACTAACACCTGTATGACATAATCCCCCCCCCCCCCGCTACAGTGACGCGGCTGGCATAACTCGTGTGTATTTTGAGAACATGATCCGTTTAGCTGGAGAGAGGCTGAGAAAAATAACCCGACCATCGTGGATATTATTAACATTGTCAGTCCAATTAAATGTGGTGGTGGTGATACCTTTGTGACTTCACGTGGTGTGTGTGTGTGTGTGTTATGTGGCTATATGTAACTTTTGGTGTGTGGTGGAGGTATATGATTTTTTATCATGTAGTTTGTGTGTGTTTTGGTGAGGTGATGTTTACCGTGTGGTGATGTGGTATGTGTGTGTGTGTTATGTTTGTGTTTTGGTGTTGATGTGTTTGTTGTTTGGTGATGTGATGACGTACGTATGTGTGTTTGTTTGTGGGTACATTACTTTGCTGCCATTTATCTTACTGGGTAGGGGAGCATACTTAGAGAAGAGAAGTGGAGAGAGATGGGGGAGAGGAGAGAGTGGAGAGAGAGAGAGAGAGAGAGAGAGAGAGAGAGAGAGAGAGAGAGCTCCTCACTTATGGCTGGACTCCTCTCTCTCGGCAACATCCTCTTTCATTATATATAAAAATATATCAGGCTCCTGTTTCTGAACTCTCCCTTTAATCACCCTATATCCTCCCTGATGATGATATAGTCTCCCTGGTGGCACTGTAGTCATTCCGATGGCACTGTTGTCTCCCTGGTGGCACTGTAGTCACCCTGGTGGCACTGTAGTCACCCTGATGACACTGTAGTCTCCCTGGTGGCACTGTAGTCTCCCTGGTGGCACTGTAGTCACCCTGGTGACACTGTAGTCTCCCTGATGGCACTGTAGTCTCTGGTGGCTTTTTCTTAGTCACCCTGATGGCACTGTAGTCTCTGGTGTACATAGTCTCCCTGATGGCACTGTGAGTCTCCTGGTGGCACTGTAGTCACCCTGGTAACACTGTAGTCTCTGGTGGCACTGTAGTCACCCTGGTAACACTGTAGTCTCTGATGGCACTGTAGTCACCCTGGTAACACTGTAGTCTCTGATGGCACTGTAGTCTCTGGTGGCACTGTAGTCTCCCTGGTGGCACTGTAGTCACCCTGGTAACACTGTAGTCTCTGGTGGCACTGTAGTCACCCTGGTAACACTGTAGTCTCTGATGGCACTGTAGTCACCCTGGTAACACTGTAGTCTCTGATGGCACTGTAGTCTCTGGTGGCAACGAACGCTTAAATATACATGAATACCTATACTTACTATTATCTCGTATAATCTTCTATTTAATAAGGGTCTTTAACTACCTATAATTTGTCATAATCCTTAACAACTACCTATAATTTGCGCTTTAATTCCCTATAACAAGGTCCAGAACTATACACATACCATAAACTACCTCAAAAAAAGCCTAACAAGTGTCTATAACAAGCATCATAGCGCTAATTATACAGGAATCTATAACTGACTGTCAGACTACCTAGAATTATGTATAATGTTTAATAATTTTAATAAATAATTATCCAGACCTCGATGGCAATAACTGTCAGCTAATATAATTCAGTTCAGTAATTATTCACACACCCATGATAGCTTCTATAATCTGGTATAATTCATCTTATTAACTATTCACACACACGCCCATAACCTAGATGTGATTATACGTATTTCATTCATATTAATAGAATCAAGGCCTATAACTTCACACTAACACTACATTCACCTATAACTTTGGTATAATCGTATAGAGTGACCTTGTAACTTGACTCTCACTCTACAGGTATACCTATAACCAGAAGGTAAACGCAGCTATAATTAACCTGTAACCCCTTCCTCCCCCTTACTGATTATACACAAGCTGTAACAAGAAGTTAGATCCCTATAAAATCATCGTATAACTACATAGGGATGGTAGAATATAGTATAATTATCCTATAACTCTACGTATAAGGTGGGTAAATAGGACTCCTGTTTAATCAGCTTGTCGATAACACGGGGCCGGCAAGCTTGGGTGGAGGGGGGGGGGCTACTACTGCGCACCACCTATAATTAAGTACCTGCCTCAATTCTGATTAATCCAGGTGAGAAAAAAGTGAGGTGTTGGGTTGCTTAAGATGGGGGGGGGAGTATGGTGGTCTCTCTCTCTCTCTCTCTCTCTCTCTCTCACAATCATCTAAAGAAACAAACAAACACCGCTGACACACACACACAAACACACTCTCCCACACCAATCAGCCAAAACAACACCTTGCCAAAGTACCCAGCGAGGGAACGAGTCCATGATTGGCTAGTCGTCTCCCTCCGCAAACTGCCAAATTGAGCTGTTAGGATTGTCCCTTCCTCTCCCTTTTTCTCTTTATCTTCTCTCTGTCTCTTTTTATTCTCTCTCCTTTCTCTTCTCTTCTCACCTAGTTGAGGAGAAGGAACTGTAAGGTGCCAAGCTGGTAGGAGAAATGGTAGGTGGTCTAGGTGGTGAGTAACTTAAGTTGGTGTACCTGAAGGAAGGGTAGGAGGGGAGACAGGAGATAATGAAAAGGAAGGAAGGAAGGAAGGAAGGAAGGAAGGAGGGAGGAAGGACAAAGGAAGAATAACGATAATGAAGGAGGAGGGGGGAGAAAAATATGAGTGAAGATAATGGTGTATATGCGTGGTGTATGTATGTATGTATATATGTATGTATGTATGTATGTATGTATGTATGTATGTATGTATGTATGTATGTATGTATGTATGGATTGGGTTTTCCAGTTATTACAATCCTGACATCGTAGTTACTCTAAGAAATAAAAAAAAAAAGTGAGAATCCAACAAATGGGAATCACTTTTGTTAATACTTCATGGCTTTTGTTTTTATAGAATAACACCCTGAGATTTCCTTGTGATTTTTAGCTCATCGGGGGTGATACTCTCTCCTCCATTGGTTGATAACTCGCGAAAATTTATAAGATAGATCCGATGCCATGGGAGTGGATGATAATTTGAGTAATTTACACATAATTGTCCTTCAGGGTTGATTGATTTACAGGTAATGTTTCTTAAAGGTGATAATGACCTCTAATTAACGTGATAATTACCTCCAGGTGAGTTATTTAGGATTAATATCTCACAGGGTTGGGATTTTGAGATTGCTTGGTGATTGCAGGTTAGTTTATTTTACCCTGAAGATTAATCACCCTAACTTAACCTAATCCCCCCCTCCCCCAGGTAGCGTTAGGGTGGTTAATCTTCAGGTGAAATAAATTAAAGGGGTGACTAATCTACAGGTGATCCATATTTTTAGGGGGTCTCCATGCAACAGTTGCCTTTAAAACAACAATATCGAAACTGCTATAGTGACTAGGCTCTCTCTCTCTCTCTCTCTCTCTCTGTTGACATGTTCGGTGCATAGGTGAGAGAATGTGCTGATTACCTGGACGAGGGAGGGGGGTGGGGGAGGTGTCCTGGGAGCTTGTTATTACTGTTTGGCTGACTGATGAACTGACAGATTCAACTGACTGACTAACTGACAGGTTCGACTGACTGACTGACTGACAGATCCACCTGACTGACTGACGCAATCTGTCATAGTTTCTTAAGTAGTCATTACTGTCAGTCGAAATATTTGTCAGGGATATTATTTTATATGTACACACACACACGCACACATACACACACACGCACACACACACACACACACACACACACACACACACACACACATACACACACACACATACACACACACAAACACACACGGTATGCACAAAAAAAAATTCATGTACCGAAAAAACAAATAGATATAAAATTTACTCCATTGCCAATTTAAATCACAATCAGATACTGTACTCCAGAGATGATTACAATACGATAAATTAATAGGGAAAAAACACGAACTCACGAATCATAAACACGAATCATAATATGTGATGGAAGGAACGTTGATTACTGACGAAAGGAGAGAGGGTATTCGTCTGGCCACACTAAAGTATAATTATTCGTCCGTAACTTTGGTCTAACATAAACTTAAGTCGTCTTTTCCTTATATACAGACAGACAGACAGACAGACAAAAGGCATGCAAACAAGGGCAGATACAGACAAAGACAGACAGACAGACAACAACCCCGAAACGTCACGAAGTTCAAACGGAGTGATCGGTCGTCTCTCGCCTTGTTGTGGACATGTTTCTTGCCTCTAAGGTAATTATGATACATATACACAGGAGGGGAGGGGAGGACAGGAAGGAGGGAGGGAGGGAGGGGGAGAGGGTCTAACTAAACTATATAATACACGGGAGGGGAGGGGAAGGGGATGTGTGTTGGGGAGGGAAGAGAGGGAGGCGTGTTGGAGATGAGTGTTGGAGTAAGGAAGAAAGGTGGTGATGGTGGTGATGGTGATGGTAGTACACAGTATATTCGCGTATATTAAGATTTCGTATAAATCAACAGTAATGATTTGTTTCATAAAATACCAAAGGAAATAAGTTCATATCTTCGAAACAATTGTAGTTCGGGTTTGCTTCAGACTTCATTCACATCAGGGCTGCCAACATACCCAAAACCTTTTTCATATGTGTTCGGATATCATACCTCACTTGTCACTCTCAGGCTATTGATGGTTATAGCTAAAAAAAAAAAAATCAAATCTATATTTATCTAATGAGACGTATCAGTAATATGTTATAAATATGTATATCGTGTTTGGTTCGTATCCTAATAATTAATAGATCGAAAGGTAAGTCAAAACCAAGGTCAGCAAACGGAGTAAATGGGGGGAGGTTTTCTAGATGTTCTATGTAGACAAGAAGGTCGAGGGACGCGGAATAAAAATAGCCGGGTGTCTCTACTGTAACGTCAGATACTGGTAGCTATCATGGGAGAGTTCCAGCACAGGAATCATGACACTGCGACCCTGTCCATGAAAAATAAGGCGTGGATTGATGCAGAGGCTGAATTTAACGCCGTTTTTCATGAGGACCAAAGAACAACAATTGAGCTGTAGAGACCGTGGGGATACCTCAGAGACAAAGTGAGTTTATTAGTATTCTTAATATATTTGATTTAGGATAATACTGCTGGGATAACTACACCAGGTGGTTAATATTCGAGTTGCGGCTACGGAGAAGTTGTCAACCATTTACTGTATTTTAAGTACAAATTCATGACGTTAACGACTGTGTCAGTTTGTTTCATCATCTACACAGCGTAAAACAATGCTGTGATTTATTGAGGGTATATTGGAAACTTTTAAACATGCGTAGGTACCCTCTTGACCACAGTTTATACAGTGTTTTAAATAAATAGTACATTCTCATGCATACCTTACGAGTTTATTAACGAATTTTGGACCGGTGTCAAATTTAGTTTTCTTTCGTTATTTTTCGGCAACTTAAGAAATATTACTGGAAATCCTCGTCTTTGCTGCAGGTTCTTCCCTCACTAACACCAAATAATTGTCAAAAAGAAGACAGTCTTACGGAATTGTTGCCGAAGACTTACACCTTTACTGTCGCATGACGGGGAGGAAATAGTGCAATAATAATACAGTTCTTAGGTTTTATTACTTCTGGTTTGGGAAGTTCTGAATGTAAAAGGTTAATGAGAATACGGGCCATTGTGAGGTGGTGCAGGGGTGGGTGAGGTGAGGTGAGGGAGGGAGGGGTGAAGGGAAGGGAAGGGGGGAAGGGGGGGGGATGTAAAGTGGAGGGAGAGATGAAGGGAAGGGGTGGGAGAGGTGAAGGGATGGGTAGAGGTGGGGAGGTTCAGTCAATAAGGACGTGTCATCAGGCAAGATAAGGACGCTGTCTCAGTGTTGACATCCCGGATTTTCGTCTGTCAAGTGCCATTGATGTTCTTTGATGTTGACCCTACAGCAACACACTCCGCTATGGAACGTTTTCTCCGATAATTTATAATAGTTTTAAGGATTTCCTATAATATGACATGATTATACGGGGTTTAGTGATTATAGTTTCTTGTTATGATGTCTTCTACTTTGTCATGTTCTTCGTCTCATTTTATTGTTATTCCTCGCTTCCATTTCATCATTTTCTTGTTATTTCCGACTTCTATTTCACTGTATCTGTATTCCTCTGTTATTAGACACTGTTATTGGTCATTGTTATAGCCTAGTCGATTGGTCGTAGTTATCGTAAAGTGCCGTAACATAATATAAGTTTTCCTCGTTGATAACCTAACCTATCATAGTTCCTTTACTGTCTTATGTTACACCGTGGCTCAGTTGGAAGAGCTTTCTACTCACGAGTTCATGGTCACGGATTCGATTCCCTTCTAGAGTGGAGGATTGGGTTACCTTCTTTTTGTGTGTGTGTACTAGTCTTTGTGTACTCAGCAATAAAGTGAGTACAATATTGGCTGCATCCTGTCAAGGTGAAGGAGGAGGAAACTAACTATAGATACTGAATGATGGTGGAATAACTAACAAACTTTTACACTATATATTAAAATTTTTTATAGGAGTCTTGCTCATAATAACAAAATTTACAGTTGAGGTAAACCATTTTTTTTTTTATTGTTTTTATTTATTTATTGGGCACCACCCCCCCCCCCTACAAGGTGAAGCGTTTACAGCGCCCAACAGGGAAGCATGCTAAGTTCATGCTTGCCTTTATGTCTCTTGAGTTAAGGGCGTAGAAGCCTGAAGAGTCACGGTAAACCATTAAGAGCACTTTACTGGGGTCACAGGTCAAAGGTCACTTGTTCAGGTCATCATATCCCTACTTACCTGCTCTATACCCTTACCTGTGTTACCTACTTACCTGCTCTATATCCTTACCTGTGTTACCTACTTACCTGCTCTATACCCTTACCTGTGTTACCTACTTACCTGCTCTATATCCTTACCTGTGTTACCTACTTACCTGCTCTATATCCTTACCTGTGTTACCTACTTACCTGCTCTATACCCTTACCTGTGTTACCTACTTACCTGCTCTATATCCTTACCTGTGTTACCTACTTACCTGCTCTATATCCTTACCTGTGTTACCTACTTACCTGCTCTATACCGTTACCTGTGTTACCTACTTACCTGCTCTATACCCTTACCTGTGTTACCTACTTACCTGCTCTATATCCTTACCTGTTACCTACTTACCTGCTCTATATCCACACCTGTGTTACCTACTTACCTGCTCTATATCCACACCTGTGTTACCTACTTACCTGCTCTATATCCACACCTGTGTTACCTACTTACCTGCTCTATATCCACACCTACCTACTTACCTGCTCTATATCCTCACCTGTGTTACCTACTTACCTGCTCTATATCCTACCTGTGTTACCTGCCTACTTACTTACCTGCTCTATATCCACACCTGTGTTACCTGCTCTATATCCACACCTCACCTGTGTTACCTTACCTGCTCTATATCCACACCTGTGTTACCTACTTACCTGCTCCATATCCACACCTGTGTTACCTACTTACCTGCTCCATATCCACACCTGTGTTACCTACTTACCTGCTCTATATCCACACCTGTGTTACCTACTTACCTGCTCTATATCCACACCTGTGTTACCTACTTACCTGCTCCATATCCACACCTGTGTTGCCTACTTACCTGATCAGTGTTTCTGAGGTTGATTGACTTCACAGAAACAACTTTAGTTTATAGAAAATCCTTGAGTTTATTTTATTTTATTTTTTTATTTATTTATAATTTTGTCCGGGAGCATTTAGCGGTCACCATACATCTGTCTGTCTTGTTTGGGGTGTGTCTGCCCTCTGAACCTGTGTGAAGGGATTGCGAATATAATTTAATGAAAGGTTAATGTTTGTTGTCATTATGCAAAGTAGTTGTAGTTTGTGGTCGTCTTTTTTTTTTAATACCAGATCAACATTATGGATATTTTATGACAATGTTCTCATAATCTCTTGTGACGAGGTGGGTGAAGCTATCTGGTTCACTGAGTTTCGTTCAAGTGAGATGGTGATAAGGGATAACGAGAACGAAACATTTAGAAAAACAATGAAGATTTTTGTTGTATATAATTCATGATTTTGTTCCTCGATGTGATGCGAGATTGGGTACATGTTATTAAAAACTGATTAATACACGGGTAAAAAAACCCCAAACAAACTGACATGCATAGGAAGATATATACGGACAGGTGTTAAAAAAGATCTTTGACTCACCTGAAGGTTCGGATTAATTAGGGAGACACATTCAAAACAGGTTAACACGCGAGGTATGAGTTAGTTTAGATTAGTCACTGGGACATATTTGCAACAGGTGAAGCGGGTGTGAGTTTTACAGGTGTGTGAGGGCAGTTAGCGTGATATAGTGAACGATGTCGGTGAGCAGCTGAAACATCTGAATCATACAAATGCTTCGTTAGTCACGACCACATAGTTATGATGACATATTAGTTAGTTAAACAAGCTTCTCGGGTCGCTGCTTACGTGTATGTGTTTGAGGAATGTGGGGAGGTGGTGGTGGTGTTGAGGTGTGGTGTTGAGGAGGTGTGATGGTGTTTTAGGGTAGGTGTGGTGTAGTGTTGAAGAGGAGGAGGAGGTGGTGTGGTGTTGAGGAGGTGGTGGTGTGGTGTTGAGGAGGAGGAGGTGGTGTGGTGTTGAGGAGAGGGTAGTGTGGTGTTGTGGTGGTGTGGTGTTGAGAGGGTAGTGTGGTGTTGAGGAGGAGGTGTTTTGTTGAGGTAGTGTGTTGCTGAGGAGTTATGGTGTTGAGCTGTAACAGGTGTGGTGGGAAGGTGGTGTGGTGTTGAATGGAAGATGGTATGATGTTGAGGGGTAAGTTAAGGTTAGGTTAGGTTAGGTTAGGTTGGCGTGTCTAATCATCTGGAGAAATAAACTGAGGTCTCTTAATATTATCGTAGTTCGGGTGTAAATTTTTTTCCCCTCGGTTTATTTATGCCCGTAGCCTTGACCAGCGCCCGCCCCGCCATGAGCTGGATATAAACACGAGGTTACAGCACTGGCAGCTTACGTAACTTTAGTGTGCTTATGTTGCCTACCTGGGTAAGTGATTCAGTTAGTTCAGGGTTGTGTCGGGTCAAGACGGGTGGTATACACAGAATTCAATAAGGCTCACTACACAGAATCACAACACTGGTAGACTCACAAGACTAGTAGACTCACAATAATGGTAGACTCACAATACCCCCCCAACCACACAACCACAACCACACGCCGGGATATAGGTTGTTGTATACGCTTGTCATGACTTCACTGAGGTGGTATGCGCCTCCCTGGGTCTACCTGCCACCTGAGAGACCTGCTTGTGTATAGAACGGTTGTAAACTACGGTTGTGAGTGGTGGTATATATCTCAGATTGTATTACCAGGATCTTCTCTCTCTAAGCCTCTTCTTCTCTCCCCTCCCACTCATCTCCCTTTCATCTTCCTCTCTCAGTGGTCCTATTCATCACCCTCCTTCCACTCATCCTTTTCCTCTCCTTGCCCCATTCGTCCTATTCAACACACCTACTTCTCTTTCCCACCACTCATCCCCCTTATCCCATTTCCTCCCACTCATCCCCCTTCCTTCCCTTTTCCCCCACTCATCCCCTTCCCCACTCATCCCCCTTCACCCTACCCCTCCCTCCACACACACATACCTCTTATCCAAGTTACACGTCATACAGAATTGCTTAACACGCGAAGTCCAAGACACGATGCATCCTCGAACAGGTTCTCATCTCTGCAAGGGTCCCGAGGCTCTTTGTGTGTGTGTGTGTGAAAGAGAGAGAGAGAGAGATAAGAAAACCCTGTATGGAGCTCCGTGTGTCTGTGGGCGGGCGGGTGAGGAATATCATGAGAGAGGGAAGGACAGCAACCAAAGCGCCAATTTTATTCGGATCATGTCTGTTACCAAACTCCCGCGGCCAGCTCTTGGGAGGATCAGCGTCCGGGCCAAAGTTTCAAGGAAGCACCGGCCACCCTGCCTGAGTTCTGACGTTCACGGGGGAAGGGAGTGAATGCGCGGGGGGCGGGGCGGGGCATGGCATGGTGGGTGCGGGGCTTCTTATTCTCTCTTTATGTGGAACTTGTTTGGGGATATGGGTTTACATGTATGAATATTTAAATTTTATATACATGGGCACTTTCATACATATGCCCATGGATGTTTTTTTTGTTTTTTTTACACTTTTGAGCATATTAGTACACTCAAACAAACGCACACACACACACACACACAGAACTCCACCTACAGTTTAACACACACACACGCACATAACTCCCCCTACTTCCTCTCCTCCACTGTGGGCGGATGTTACAGGTTGGTGGGTGTCCTTCCTCCTAAACTTGTTGTAAACTAAATCATGTGACAAGTTAGCCCCTTCCTCCCTGGCAAGAAGCGGCTATGCATTTCACCTTATTACATCACGTTAGTTCGCTTGTGGTAGTTTGTAGTATTGTGTTAGAAGAAGTAGCAGCAGTCTGTAGTGTTAATTTTATAAGTTTAATAAGTAAAATAAGTGGAATTAAAGTATTGTAGTATGCAAGTTGAAATTAGTAGTTGGTGATGTTAAGTAGGTAATTCTTTTTTTTTGGGGGGGGGCTTTATTTATTATGTAAGTAAAATTAAGTACTATTATAAGTATGTAAGTAAAAATTAACTTATTTTGTTGTGTGTATTTTTATTTTTGTCTTCCACCAGTTTAAGAGTTTGTGGGAATATTTAGAGGAATTGTGGGAATGTTTTGAAGACTTGTACCGTAGTTTTTTATAATATTTCTTAATGTTATTGTAAGAAGTGAACATAAGTAATACGTCATAGTGTGCGTATGTATGTATGTATGTATGTATGTATGTATGTATGTATGTATGTATGTATGTATGTATGTATGTATGTATGTATGTATGTAACTGAAGTGAACCGGATAGATAAATCATAATTACGTCTCCAATTAAAAGGATAAAATTAACTTGACGAGCCTTTGAGAGTCCATCTTTGTGCCGTACCTTAATTAAGATGATAAGATGCGTGCTCACATCTCCGGGAACACTAAACCTCGCAACTTTTTTTGGAGAATTCATCTTTGTGTTGTAGCTTAAGTGAGGCTGATGGATGTGTCCTCACGTCTTCAGTCATTCTCTAACGAAAGCAACTATGGGAAATATGTTTTTTTGTTGTTTTTAATAGGTATTGTTTCTTAACCCCTTGATGATGGTTTTAACTCTTTGGTGATGGTTTAACTCTTTGGTGATGGTTTAACTCTTTGGTGATGGTTTAACTCTTTGGTGATGGTTTAACTCTTTGGTGATGGTTTAACTCTTTGGTGATGGTTTAACTCTTTGGTGATGGTTTGACTCTTTGGTGATGGTTAACCTGAGGACGATGATCAAACCCTCCCCTAAGGACTATGGTTTAATATTTTGATACCTAGATTTAAGCCTCTGAGGACGATGTTTTAAGCCTCTGAGATCGATGATTTAACCCCTCAGGTCTCAAAGGGTCAAGTCAGTTAGGTACGTTCTCTCCTTTCCTGCTGGGGGAAAACTTTTAACTTACGACCCTTTGAGATTACGCCGTGGACTTACGAGTTAATTACATCATAAGCCCGGATCACTACTCGGCCTGGGATGAGTGTGTGTGTGTGTGTGTGTGTGTGTGTGTGAATCTCTGTTGTAGACTAGACCGTGATTGGCTGTGAGGTGTGTGTGAGTCTCTCTTTTATGCTTGAACTGAACCGTGATTGGCTGTGAGTGTGTGTAGAGTCTCTCTTTTGTGTGAACTAGACCGTGATTGGCTGTGAGTGTCTGCCTTGTTATTTTGAGATCCTGCAAGAGTCAGGGTGTGTGTGTGTGGGGGGGGATAAATAAGGTGTGTATGTTTTGTTTTTGGGTCAGCTTTGTAGAGAGAGAGAGAGAGAGAGAGATCATTATTGAAGTAGAAAATCCCATCTTACAATTTTAATTCTTGTAATTTTTCTATCATGTTTATAGTTATCTAAAAGTCGAGAACATGATATATCCCCGAACACTCTCAGTGCCTTGGTTGGAGTAATCGGATCGTGCCAAATATTTTTCCCTGTCCAGCCTGATAAAGAGTTGTTAAGGCATGACCAACACACTTGAGTAATGGGACCTTGTTTACGGGTATGGTGATGGTGATGGTGATTACGGGATGGTGATAATGGTGACGAATACGGTAATGATAGTAGAAATACGGTGATGATAATAATACTAATAATCATACGGTAATATTACTACTACTACTAATAATAATAATAATAATACGGTAATAATGATAGCACCAAGTATGATGATGATGATGATGATAGGTGGGTAACAAAAGAGTTTACATATTAAAAAAAAGATACATAACTATAGTATTTAATATTTCTCAAAGGTTGTAGGTAAGTTTTTAGTTCCTCCTCTTAAGTGGCCGAGTCTAAGTGGGAGGGGGGATTGACGCTCATTAACCTAACCATATTATATCAGTGTTGAGCTGGTGAGAGATACCCCCTCATATAACCTGACCTGACCTGACCTGAGAGTAAGGACACACTGCCTCAACGTTACTGTTTCTCCCTGCTAGTGTTATCGTACTAGTTTCACCCTCCTTGCTAGTGTCGTCTTACTAGTTTCACCCTCCCTGCTAGTATCGTCTTACTAGTTTATAATGTACAGACAAAGTGACAGGTATGGTGTTGTAGCGGGGTGGCTTGTGTCTCGTCCGTAAGGAGTGGAAAGACCTTATTGATTTTAAGATAATTAGGTTAAAGGTCAAGCTGATTGTTACTGAAATGAGATTTTTTATTCTATATGACCTAATGACCACGATAGTTCATATGGATAATTCCCTTGTCTATTGGTAGTTCCCTGTACAGCTAACTGCCCTTTTCTAATCACCCTGGGAGAGTATTACTAATCATTGGGTCAGAGGTCAAGGTCATAGGTGTTTGTGTGTGTGTGTTGATGGTTTTGTTTGCCTGCTGGGTTTCCTAATTGTGCTTGTCAGTTACGCCTGCCAATTTTGCCAGCCCCTTACTCTTACCCCGTTTGTTGACCAATTATGTTGTCTGTTTTTTATCCCGATTGTCTTGTAGTTCTCTTCGCTAATTGTGGGTTGGTTACTTTTGTCAATTTTTTTATTTATTTTTTTTTTTGTCTTTTATAGGTTTTTGTTGTTGATTTTAGCCTATTATTTCCTCCTCCTCTCTCTCCGCTTTTCTCTCCTCTCCTCCTTTCCCTTTCCTTCTCTCCCTCCCGTCCCCTTCCTCTACTCCCCTCCACTTCCTCCCCCACTTCCTTCCCCCCCCCCCTTCCCCCACCCCTTCCCCCTACTCCTTCCCCCCACTCCCTTCCCCCACTCCCTTCCCCTCTCCTTCCCCCTCTCCATCCCCCCACTCCCTTCCCCCTCTCCACCTCCCCCCCCTTCCCTTCCCCACTCCCTTCCCCCCTACCCCTCCCCACTCCCTTCCCCTACTCCCCTTCCCCCACCCCTTCCCCCCACTCCCTTCCCCCCCACTCCCAACCCCCCATTTCCCCACCATCCCTTCCATCTTTCCTCTACCCCCAACCCCTCCTCCCACCAACCCTCCCCCACTCGTCTCCTCCTCACCCCCCACCACACACATATGATTGTGACGCCATTGTGATTATGAAAGTTAGCGAACACCAATGTGTAGTTACCTCGTTACACGCTGCATCAAACTACCTAAACCCCCCACCCTCATTCACCACTTTGCCGCTCGTTAACGCCCGTGGAACAAGCATGGCGTGAACTACTCTGACAGCTGACTCGTTTCACGCTCGTTGTCCTTGTGTTTGTTTGAGTTTATTTATCGTGTGTCTTTGTCTGTCTCTGTGTTTGTGTGGAAGAAATGTATTGCTTTTTTTGTTTTGTTTTAGTTTTTTGTCATTCTTGCTTTTTTTTTTGTATTTCCTTCTTTATTTTATTTTCTCTTATTCTCCTTTTATTTTTTTATTTTATTTCTGTTCATTGTCTCCGTTTCATATTTTATTTTTTGATTGCATTTTTTTCATTTGAATGTGTTTATTTTTCGCTGGTTCTTTTTTTTTTTTATTTCTTAACACGTTACAATCTCTCACCATTCCTTAATTTCCTGGTTGGTCGGCTTGAAACGTGTGTGTGTGTGTGTGTGTGTGTGTGTGTGTGTGTGTGTGTGTGTGTGTGTGTGTGTGTGTGTGTGTATTTGAACCATCCCACCTCCTTCAGACAGGCCTGGCACTTGGTCATACATCCCCAATGGTCATTTTAGAGGGCGTCAAACGCTTCCTAACACTACGTCATTTGTTTTTGTTTTGTGTTTACATTTTTTCTCAACAGGTGTGAAATTAGGCAACAGTTTACCTTCCCACGGAACGCCAATTATCAGAGGAGATTGTTGAGATCTGTTCATTTGTGTTGACTCTGCAAAGGTCAGAGGTCACAAGATTAGGTCACACGTCACAAGATTAGGTCACACGTCACAGATTAAGTCAGAGGCCACAATATTTGGCCAAAGGTTACAACGGTCAGAGGTCACAAGATTAGGTCAGAGGTCACAAGATTAGGTCAGAGGTCACAAGATTAAGTCAGAGGTCACAAGATTAGGTCAGGTGTCAAGGATTAGGCCAGAGGTCACAAGATTAGGTCAGAGGTCAAAGGATTAGGTCAGAGGTCACAAATTAGGTCAGGTCACAAGATTAGGCAGAGGTCATAATATTAGGTCAGAGGTCACGAGATTTGGGTGTTTTTCTTGTTATTCCTTCATGTGTTGACCAGTCCAGGAAGCATTCTGTATATTGCTGTTGTGAGAGATACTAGAGAGAGGTGAAGGACTGAGCGAGAGAGAGAGAGACTTTGAAGAGTGAGAGATAACGAGTGGGAAGTGGTAGAGAGTAAGGAGTGGGAGGGAAAGCGTTGAGGAGTGAGAGACAAGGATGAGACATAATAGGGTGGGGAATATGAGATGTGTTCCCCCTTACTTTTCACTCTCACGTCCCTCCCTCTCACCTCCTCTCTCCCCACCTCCCTCCTCTCTTCCTCACCCTCTCTTCATTTCCCTCCACCTACCTCCCCACTAGCTCCTCGCGGCAGTCAACAGCATAATAAGTGGCTTTGTAAAGTGATACTTGAGAGGTTATCTCTGGAGGATTGTAGTGTGTTAAGTAGAGTGTGAAAGGCTTCTCTCGTTTTCCTCCCATTCTCTTCTTTGCCTTCCTCTCCCTTTCTTGTATTCCTGTATCTTCCTCATTTCCCTCTTTTCCCTCTCCCTTTTTTCTTCCCTCTTCCTCCCTTTCTTCCCTCTTCCTTCCTCGTCTTCCTCTCCTTTCCTCACCTACCTTACCATTTCTCACCTTCTTCTTACCTCTCTTCTCCACGTACACTTCTCCACGTACACTTCTCCCTCCTCCTCCATCTCTCCCTCTCTCTCCTCCTCGTCTCTCTGCCCCCCTTCCTTTCTCCACGCTCTCCTCCTCCTCCCTCCCTCCTCATCTCCTCATCATCTCCCTCCTCCTATTATGAAAGAATATTCCGGTGTGTCTGTTTGATGTCGGATTTAAGATTTTTTAAGACGTAAAAAAAAAACTCAGAATGATGAATTTTAATTATTCTAAAAATTTCCATAAAAATTCAAATGAATCTCAGGTGTCATTAGTATTATATTAACTTTACAATTTATAAGTTTATTCATGTTTTATATTGTGAATATTATTGATTTTCAGCCGCATTTTTTATTTTTTAAGTTTGGAATAAAAAAAAAAATGTGTGTGTGTGTGTGTGTGTGTGTGTGTGTGTGTGTGTGTGTGTTTTATCTTGCGGGTGGTGGGACAGTAGATAGAACACCCGCACCTCCCTACCAAATTTCATCTTTATGTCTTCAAACTGGAAATACATAAGGAACACACACACACACACCAAGAGAGAGAGAGAGAGAGAGAGAGAGAGAGAGAGGGAGAGAGAGAGGAAGGAAGGAAATGAACAATAACAGGAAGTGGGATAATGGAGACTAAATAGTTTGCATTATGATCGTATAAAATTTTGTAGAATGAAAGAAAGACCTGATGCATAATTATGTGTTGTTATATGACGTGTAAACTTTATTGTGTGTTTGGTATGACGTGTAAACTTACCTTATATTGATTGGTTTTGGTAATTATCCCTTTACCTCCTTCTCCTACAGGTGAGTGACGATGGTGCTGAAAATCCAGGGACTCAGGTACTGTGATGTGACGTAATGTTTGTTGTTGTTTTTTTGTGCCCAGGTGAACATTTATTGAAAGGGCATTTATGGGCATTTAACTCGAGAACATTTGGTTGGAGGGGCATTTATGAGTATTTGACTTGAACGTTTGGTTAGAGGGGCATTTATGAGTATTTGACTGTAACGTTTGGTTGGAGGGGCATTTATGAGCATTTGGTGTGGGAGCATTTAAGAGCATTTAACTCGAGAACATTTGGTTAGAGGGGCATTTATGAGTGTTTGACTGTAACGTTTGGTTGGAGGGGAATTTATGAGCATTTGGTTTGGGAGCATTTAAGAGCATTAGACTCGAGAACGATTGGTTGGAGGGGCATTTATGAGCATTTGGTTAGAGCACTTGCTTAGAGGGCATTTATGAGCATTTGGTTAGGAAGCATTTACGAACATTTGAATCGAAAACATTTGAATGAAGGTCTCTAATGAGCATATAATATAACGTAGAGCATTAAAGGCCAATGGGGAGCATTTGACTCGAGAGCATTTACTTATTTACGAGCATTTCACTTACTAAAGCATTTACTCAAAGGTCATTAACGAGCATTGACTTAAGTGTGTGTGGGGGGGGGGGAGGATGAGCAACCAGTTGAAATACTTTGAAGGTGACGAGGGTCTTGTGTGAGGGGAAACTCGGGTTATGAGGGTGTTGTGGTGTAAACTAACTTGGTTGTCGTGAGGGTTTTATTGTGTAAACTTCATGTATAGAAACGCACATACACACACAAACATTCATAATACACACTCACATACATGGACACATACATACATACATTCATTAACATAAAACATAGATACCGGTATTTATAAACATCACACACACACACACACACACACGCACACATACATGTATACGAAATACATGTATGTATTATCGCTTGTTGGATGTATGATACAGTATTTATAGTTGGTATGTATACAATAGATTGAGCAACGCGTGTGAGAGAGCTGATGCGTAGTTAACAGAACAACTCAGCTCTCTCTCTCTCTCTCTCTCTCTCTCTCTCTCTCTCTCTCTCTCTCTCTCTCTCTTTCTTTCTTTCGTCATCTATTTAACCTTTTTCCTCTTTTCTCGTGTACACCGCTTTCTTATCTCATCCCTTGTCGTTCCTCTTCTTTTTCTTCTACATCCTGTGTCTCCTTCCATTTTTTCTTCTTCCCTCTTTCTTAGTAGTTCTTATTCGTTATCATCACCATCTTCATTATCGTCTAGTATTTTCTCCCCTCCCTTATTTACACCGTTTTCATTATCGTAACTGTCCTCTTTCTCATCATCATCCCTTCTTTTCATTACTCCCGCTTCTGCAGTTATCATCATCTTTATTACTATTATCCTTCCTCCTGTTCGCAGAATTTCCACTACTTGTACTCACTCAGGTTACGTAGGAGGAGAAAGCAAGCAAGCAAGCAGGCAGTCAACAAAGGCGAGGAAGGGTGGGGCCTATCAGCTGACTGCCCGATCAGCTGACTGGATAAATAAACAAACGCCTCCGAACTCAAGGGGCAGGCGAGATACGTGACCGGCCATCAATTAATGTACCCAATTGGTGTGGTTCTTGCCCTCCCTCACGTCACTCCCGTAAACAATCACCCCAACTTCCGGGAGCGGCCATTTCCCCCCCCCCCTCACCCCCCCCAGGGATTTCTTATTTGCCGTGTGATCCCTATTTTGCCGGATTACTCTGTTGACTCGGGATTTATTTGACTCGTAGAGAACTGAAGCCATGAATCTACTTTTTCCGATGAGATTTTGATGTTATTGGCATGGTAAGGAGTCGAATCAATGAAAACCAAGATGGGGTTTCGAATTAATGAGTCGTGGTGAAGATTCGAACTTATGAATCTTGATGAGAATTTAAATCTTCGAGTTTATGATGAGAATTCGACCCCCGTAAACCCATAACGAGGATTCAGACATTATGAACCGTGATGATGAGAGGATTTGAACCCCCATAAACGCGTGATAAGGATTCGGGAGATCTTTTGTGCCCTAACAAGGAGTCTAATCTTCTTTAAGTGGGTGGGTAGGTGAGACATCCTCGTCCACGGCTAGCATGACGGGGCAACAATTTGTACCCAGACGTTTACGCGAAGGTCAACAAGGACTCGAACGTGTGTCTCATGTTGAGGAGAAGACCGAACCTTCTATCCAAGTCTTCGGGGCATAAACTCGAACGGGTGTGTTTTGTTCGGGAGGATTTGAATCACTTCTTTTGTGAACTTGGAATTGGTGTTTCGTTTTAAGGACTGAGAAGGTTGGAGGGACAGGGAGGGAAGGATGAGGGGAGGGAGAGAGAGAGAGAATGGGAAGGAGGATGGGGGAGAGGGATGGATGAAGAATGGGAGGAAGGGGAGGGAGGGGGGAAAGCAGAATGATGGTCCTCTTAAAGATATTATATATTTTGTCGGTTTATCATCACATTCATTATACCACACATCATGCATTATACCACATCATTATACCACACATCATTCATTATACCACACATCATGCATTATACCACACATCATGCATTATACCACACATCATGCATTATACCACACATCATACCACACATCATACATTATACCACATGTCATATGATGAATAGTGATTTATATGATAATATACCACACATCATGCATTATACCACACATCATGCATTATACCACACATCATGCATTATACCACACATCATACCACACATCATACATTATACCACACATCGTACATTATACTATAAAGAAAATAAACCAACAGTCTGCCAAACAAGGAAAATAAATCCGCCAGTTTATATTGCGTGAGTTAAAGCCCAAGACAACAGCCTTATGTAAGCAGAGAGAGAATGTAAACAGAGTAGGTCAGTAATATACCAGAGTCACCCCTTGAGGATATGACTTTCCTCTTCTTCTTCCTCCTTGTTTTTTCTTCTCCTTCTCTTCCTTGTTTTCTTCTCGTCTTCCTCCTCCTCCTTGTTTTTCTTCTCTTCCTCCTCCTTGTTTTTTCCTCCTCCTCTTCCATGTTTTCTTCTCGTCTTCCTCCTCCTTGCTTTTCTTCTCTTTTTCCTCCTCCTCCTTGCTTTTCTTCTCTTTTTCCTGTTCCTCCTCCTCGTTTTTTCTTCTGCTCTTCCTCCTCCTCTTCCTTGTTTTTCTTCTTCTCTTCCTCCTCCTTGGGTTTTTCTTTTCTCCTTCCTCCTCCTCCTCCTCCTCCTTGCTTGGCTAAGTGTTAACCACAGTGAGGCTCTGAGAGGCAACAAGATCTAGGAGTACAATTGCAGGTCAGAATAGGCCCCAATCCTAATAGGCCCCCAGTCAGAATAGGCCCCAATCCTAATAGGCCCCCAGTCAGAATAGGCCCCAAACCCTATCTCAGCACGGAACTCCTAGGACTGGATGCCATTAGGATTAGGTTCCATTGTGATTGAGTCTCCTTAAGATTGGAATTAATTTTGGTAGTTACACGAAAATACTAACTTCGACAATTTAAGCCCAGGGTTAGGTTAGGTTTCGGCTCAATGTAATTATCCACCTGAAAATACCTTGAATATTATGCACTTTAACTCAAGGTAAGATGAAGCGTTGTCTCCCTCGTAACAAAGATTAAATTAACCTAAGACCTTTTGATGATCTGATCTCAGGTAAAACCTAACAGGAATCTCAGGTGTAAAACACTTCGCCACTCTCATAAGAATAAAATATAGGTAATTATATATCTGTGAAAGGGTAGATCGGTGTGACCTACTTTATACAGCAAGTTACAGTCTCTATAGCATTTGTGGGCAAGATAATGCTATAACACACTGACCTCTTCTTGAGGAGTGGGTCACTGTGTCATGTTTTTATTGATTAAGTTATAAAAGATACATCAAGTTTTTTACACCCTAGTTCTCGCTCATCGATGTCTTTGCTATACTCCATACTCGCCAAACTTTACCTCAGTGATCGTTCAGTGGTGCCTGGTGTGGGTGACCTGACTGACATGGTGGGTTGAAAACACTGTACACAGCTGTTAGCAAGTCTCATCGTCAGCGGATGTCAGCGTCTCATGAACAAGTTAACGATGTTCTGTGTCATGGCGGATACCCTGATGATGGGCATTGAGGCAGATGGTAGAGTGTGTAGTGGTGAAGGAGGAGAAGTATGGAGGAGTGAAAGAGAAAAGAGAGAATAAACGAGAGGTAGATTACGAGCAAGATAAATATATAAAGAATGAAAGAGGATAAAAAAAATAAAAAGCAGCAAAAGGCTTAGTACATCGGGAGGGAAGGAAGGATGAAGAGAAAGAATAAGAGCCAAAAAAGGAAGAGACGGGAGGTGTTAGTGTGTGTACCAAGTGACCGGGAGCTGATGGTGGTGTGACGTCACGAGGTATAGGGGGGACAAGATGTAAACACCAGACACATGGCAGCTAATGTTTCTCCCAACTGACACTTACAACCCCCTGGCTCCCTGCCACTACCTGCCACTATTTGCCTATTACCTGTCCGCCTGCCACTACCTGCCTACTCACTACCTAGCTGCCCGCCATTTCTTGCCTACCTACAGTACCTGCCTGCCTGTCTACCCACCCACCGACCGGTACGATTCATTGTGACCTAAAAATAATCCACTTAACTCGGAATACTTGTCAAAATATCTGAGAGGCGAGTGAGGTGATTTACTTGACCCTCTTAAGGTACTGACCAGGTGTGATGGTCGAGGGTATAACACGTCCAAGGTCACAGATGGGGGGTCAGGGTCTTCCTCATCATCCTCCTTATAATCCTCCTCCTCCTGCTAATCCTCCTCCTTCACCTCCTCCTCCACTTCCTCCTCCTCCTTCACCTCCTCCTCCACTTCCTCCTCCTCCTTCACCTCCTCCTCCTGCTAATCCTCCTCCTTCACCTCCTCCTCCACTTCCTCCTCCTCCTTCACCTCCTCCTCCACTTCCTCCTCCTCCTTCACCTCCTCCACCTCTTCTTTCTCCACCTCCTCTTTCTCCTCCTCCTCCACCTCCTCCATCGCCTCTTCCTCCTTCACCTCTTCCTCCTTCTCCACCTCCTCCTCTTTCTCTTTCTCTTCCTTCTTCACCTCCTCCTCCTCCTCCTCCTCCTCCCTCCTCCTCTTCCTCCTCCCTCCTCCTCCTCCCTCCTTTTTCCACCTCCTCCCTCCACCTCCCCCTTATTCACACCTCCTCCCTCCACCTCCTCCTCCTCCTCCTCCTGCACATCCTCTTCTCCTTTCTCCACCTCCCTTCTCACCTCCTTCTCCACCACCACCTCTTCCTCCTCCTCCACCTCCTCCCACCACCTCATCATAATTTTTTTTATTTTAGTTACAAAGTGTATCTCAATATCAACATAAACGAGAATATAATTTTATCCCCCGCACCACACAACACATTAGAGAAAGGGGGTGTTTAAATGTTCACATCTGTCTGTACTGTCTTAATCTCTCCAAAACACCAATAAACAGTAACTTAATGGCGAAAAATTCAATATAGTTTTTTTCACTTTGTCTTATTGTAGTAGGTCAAAAAATTTCCTCGGCTGATAGACTGAAGCGTGACAAAATATCTGCCAGAAAGTTTTATACCGATTTCTTAAGAGAGCTTTTGGGCTGACAGGTTGGCTTGTGGAGGAGAGTGGGGGGGGGGTTGACTTGAGGGGTGGGGGACTTGTTTCATTTAGAACCTGTGTTGTTGTTTTTTTTTGTTGTTGCTTTTGTTGTTGTTTTCTTATTCTTGTTTTTAGTTATTCTTCTTCCCTCTCCTCCACCTTCCAATACCTCCTCCTTCCACCCCACCTTCACCTCCTCCACCTTCACCCCCTCTTCCTCTAGTGCCAGGGCTTGTATCATAACATGTCAGGTTTAGATAAGATGTAGAGACCTTGTGAGCAGAATTTAATAACACCTGGATGTTGATAATTATTGGTCCCTAGTTTATTTATACCTGCGTGTGCCTCGACCAGCTGGTGAGAGGGAGAGTGAGTGGGGGGAAGAATATGGAAGAGTGAATGGAAAGAAGAGAGGGTTAATAAAGAAAGATTGAGAGATAGAGAGGGGGGGTGAGAGGAGATGGTTGAGAATATGAAAGATTGAGAGATTGAGAGGGGGAGGGGGGAGTGGGAGGGAGTGAGTGGGGTGAGAGGAAGAGATAGAGAATAAGAAAGAATGGGAGAAAAGGAAGTGAGAATGAGTGTACAAGAAAACAGAAGGAAATGGAGATGAAACTTGACAGACAGACAGACAGACAGACAGACAGACAGACAGACAGACAGACAGACAGACAGACAGACAGACAGCTCCTTGTAGCACCTTGTTGTTGTCATCAAGATCTTTTGTTAAGTTATAAGATCGAAGTTTTATTGCGCTTGTTGTTTGTCGTGTTTGTTTTCTTTTGTTTTACTGTTTTTCTTTTATTTTTATCGCATTTTTTATCATCTCTCTCTCTCTCTCTCTCTCTCTCTCTCTGTCCAATGACGTTTAAAATTTGTAATATATTAAGTCATTTTTTGGACATATCATCACATCCTCGGTACACACACACACACACACACACACACGGATGTTATATCCATATCGCCTAAACCGGAACGAGAGGGACAAACCCATTACATATTTAACCACTAATATATATATATATATGTGTGTGTGTGTGTGTGTGTGTGTGTGTGTGTGTGTGTTTGTTTTACACACGATTATGACACACCATGGAGTAGTTAACCGGTGTTATCGTTCTGCTTGCTGGATGTTATCGTAGCGGTTATCTTATTTCCGTCGCCTACACTTTGTTTGTGTTGCTCTGAAATGGTTAAAAAAAGATATGATGGAATTGTGTTTATGGTTGGTTACAAAAATTCAGCGATTATTGTAGCTTGTGGGTGATTGTGGGTGTGGGTGTGGAGAAGGAATGTTAGTGTTTGTGTGTGGGTGGTTGGGTATATGTTTGTGAGTGTGGGAGGTGTGTGTGTGTGTGTGTGTGTGTGTGTGTGTGTGTGTGTGTGTATACATCATAGCAGATAAGATGTACAGTAGAATATACTCAACAGTGTACATGAGACAGTCGAGGGTGGGGGGACCTTATCAGTTAGTTAGGATGTTGTAACGATAGTGAGCTGTAACATCCTGTATGAATAACACTCTCTCTCTCTCTCGTACGTTGTTCTGTATTGTGGATATAGCTATTGGGAGGAGATGAAGGAGGAGAGGAGGAGGAAAGGAGGGAGAGAGGGAGGAGGGGGCATAAAGAGGATATGATGGATGATAGAAGGAGAGTCATGTAGGTTTGTCTCTCAATTATGGATTTTATATGTTATCTGTCCGTATAACTCTCTCTCTCGTCTTTAGGGTCACTGAGTGCCGAGCCAGATAGTGAGGGGAGGAGTAGGATGAGGAGGAGGAGAGATGAGGAGGAGGAGGAGAGATGAGTGAGGAGGAGTGAGATGAGGAGGAGAGGATGAGGAGGAGGAGTAGAGTGAGTATAAAGTGAATAGTAAGCACTGTTTGTAGGAGGAGGAAGAGGAGGAAGCTTGGCAAATTTTCAAACATTTTCCCAACATCTCCAACATTTCTCTCTCTTGGCATCTCCAACATTTCCTCTCCCCTGCATTCTGCACATTTCTCTCCCCCGGCATTCCAACATTTCTCTCCCCCGGCATCTCCAACATTTTTCCTCACATCTCCAACATTTCATCTCCAACATTTCCTCACATCTCCAACATTTCCTTCATCTCCAACATTTTCCCCTTCATCTCCAACATTTTCCACATTCCAACATTTTCCCCACATCTCCAACATTTTTCCCCCCACATCTCCAACATTTTTCCCCCTCATCTCTTTTGAACAGCCATACGCCATACTCACCAGAAGATATTGGCAAATAGTTTTCAATAACATGTTTGGTGAATCAATATCCAGCGGACAAAAATATCTCGGTGACCCTGTTGGTGAAAGGTCAGAGGTCAGGAGGGTCATTCGAGACTTAGATTGGAAGTTAAGTGAAATGTAGTTGGCAGTGGAAGTTGATTCGTGTCTCTTCAGATAAAAGAAATTTGGGTCACCTGGAGAATAGACACCTTAGTTTATATCGGTTAAACAACCTTAACCTAACTAACCTTAACTTAACCTAACTTAATCTAACCTAATCTCTATCCTTTAACCTACCTACCCTCCCTCCCCGTCCAAGGTAGCATTTAGTGGTTTTAATCATCATGTGAAATAAATCCTGTGTCTAATCTTCAGGTCCTCCCCCAAAAGAAAGGTCTTATTTGAACAGACTCGTTTTCCGCTATTCACCATCCTCTCGAGTGGAGCCTGAAGTCATATCATAAATGCCGAAAGAAATTGGCAAACGGTTTTCAATAACATATTTATTAAATCAGTTATAGGGCGCTGAAAGAGTTCCATTACGAAAACTTGAGTTATCATTTTGTTTCGTATTCACTGGGGTGTTTTTTTTTTTTTTTTTACGAGTTCCCCCTCCGCTCCACTTCCGTTTTCTATAGGGGAGACTATGGTATTTTTTTTTGGTACAGATATTATTATTTTTTTTTTACATTTAATTTTTGTCTATATTAACGTGATATTCAGACATTTTTTGGGGGGTATTATTTTCCATGGCTTTATTTATTTATGTTATTTATATATCTGTTTACTGTTGGTTATTTTTATTATCTCCTTTTAACTGGGATTTATTTGCTTAATTTTTTTCAGTCATTTGATTACTTTTTTTTTTTAGATATATACGTTTTTTTTAGTTTATTGGTTTATTAATTTATATATATATATATATTTTCTATTTTACATTAATTTATATACATTTACTTGTGTTATTTCACTAAGTCATTACTTGTGTTATTTCACTAAGTCATTCCTTCACGTGTGGTTCCTCTTGACTAGTAATTCGGAACAACAATTACGAGTATTATTTTTTTTCTAATTATAAAAAAAGTGATATTGTTGTTCACCTGATTACAGAATATTTAATATTATCTGTCGCATCTTGGTGCTTTAGGTGAATTAATTTTCATTTTCTATTTTTTCTCAATTTTGGGCTTGGGAGAGATAAGGAAGGAAGAGGAGAAGTGTTGGGGGGGGAGAGGAGGAGGGATGTGGGGGGAGGGGAAGAGGAGGGGCGTTGGGGGGGAGGGGAAGAGGAGGGGCGTTGGGGGCTGGAATGAGAGGACAGAGAGATAGATAAATAGAGCAGGAGAGAAAAGAGATGGAAAGGAAACAGGATAGGGCAGAAGAAAGGGATTGGAATAACAGAGGAAGGGAGAGGGGAAAGGAAGAGAGAGGGAGACGATAGGAGCGGAGGAAGAGAGAAGAGGAGCAAGAAAAAGGACAAAGGAAGAGGGGAGAAATGTGATAGGTAAGGTGTCAACATGATATCTTTATGAGACGCAAATCACCGCCTGTATGTTTGTTGGAGTGTTGGTGGTTATTGTGGTGGTGGTGGTGGTGATGCAGGTTGTGGTGGAAATGTTGTTGTTAGTGGTAGGGGTTGTGTGGATAAGTTGTGGTGATTGTAGCGATAGTGGTGGTGGTGATGGCAGTTGTAAACCATCGGTGGAAGATGTATCACACACACACACACACACACACACACACATGTTCATTGGCAAGATAAAATCCTTATTCTCAGAAAGCTAATTTCGAATATTTGAAAATTATGTAAGTCAGGTGGTACAAGATTAATTATGCGTCGCTTTTCAGTGTCGTCCCCAGGAGGGAGAATTTTTAGATTAAGAATTACCAGAAACGATAATTATAGAAGGGAAGATTTTGTTTGTTTTCCTGATTAAACCACGAGAACAGTTGATGAAATCTTCCTTCTCTTCTGTGTGAGTTAATGTTGTCTCTTTCACAAAATGAATTACGCCATTTATGGGGAAGTGTTACTGAAGTTTGTTGAGATGGTTTAACATATGAGAGTGTTGAGGGTGAAGCCAAGTGCCTCTCTCCGTGTCATCACTCTTCTGCTGAGGTCCTCAGTATGTCATCATCCAAAGGCCAGATATTGAGTCCGTTGGCCAAATAGTCTATAAGCTCCTTTTGTTTTAGCTATACCAGCAGCATGAACCCGCTGACCCGTGGGGCAGGACACAGTGATGGGCGGCTTGGATCACCTCGTCTCTTCAGCTGTGATTGAGACCGTTGATGATATCCATTATGACTAACACAGTTCTCGGTGGTGCTGTTGACGAAGCTCCTCGGCGCGTGGGTGATATAAATAACTGAAATTCATTAGCCTTAGTGTCCTTCTCTGAACAGATATTATTCTAAGTTTTAATATCGTAGGGGACATGACTCTTGCTTTTCGTTAATACTAATGACGTTATGTAAAAAGCCCTTCTGTAGCTCTAAACTGTAGCCTCCAGCGAGCACCATTATCTCACCATCATCACATAACCGTAACTACAGAATCACCGAACAACCAAACACTAATCACATGAACTGAACCTCGAGACTTCCATTCCAGCCGAGAGTCTCAGGCGTGTGCCGACTTATCATTAAAGACCACTCCTTCAGGGAACCTCAGAACACCATCAAGACATTTCAGCAAGTCTCTTAAGCAATTATTCCTGGCATTACGAGACTTGATATGTATAACAAAACCGGAATTCAGTAATTTAGAATATAGCGAAACACGTCTCCATCTTTTTCACTTTTCCGTCTACATTTTTCTTGATAAATCTTCGTGGTATATTAAGAAACAAAAAACTACCATAAATCTATAATGTGATTTAGAGTTACAGTAAATTTCTCCCTGGATTTATCAATTTTTTGGCTTCTAGTGGAAATGTCTTGAGCAAAATCGAATATAGACCTCCAGCACCATCCAGCCAGCCTGGGATTACCTCTCTAATCCTTCCAGGCTTAGGCTAGCATGGCTTTGGTCTTCCAGCACTATCCTACCAAGGGTCTGAGGCTTCTCTGCCATCCTTTCAGAGGCTTAGTCTTACAACCATCTTCCAGGGTTCGTGTTTCTAGGTTCCGTTCTTCCAGATTTTGGGTTTCCATGCACCATTCTTTCATTGGGTCTGGGTTTCCATGCACCATTCTTCCATGAGCTTGTTCTTTCATCACTATCCACCCAACACCATCCGTCCAGCGCATAGGGCCATGGGTTCCAGTGAGTGTTTTGGCGGGGTTCTGGATGCGGTGCGGGTCCATTGTGAGGCGGGCTGGATCACCTGGAGTGGTATTGACACCCGTACATTAGCCTGATTACTGAAGCAACCACGACCACCTCCCCCCCCCTCCTCCCTCCTCCCTCCCTCCTCCCACTCCTCCCTCCTCCTCCCTCCCTCCTCCTCCCTCCTCCCTCCCTCCCTCCCCTCCCTCCCTCCCTTGCTGGTTCTTGAGAGGGAGGAGGTGTGGAGGAGGAAAGGACAAGGGAGAAGAGGATCGGAGAAAGAGATCACGCAGGAAGAGGGGGAGGAGGAGGAGGAAGAAGAAGAGAAGGAGGAAGAGAAGGATGAGGAGAAAGGGGGGAGGACGGGGGACAATAGAAGTGCACAAAGGGATGGAGTAAAGACTTTGATATAAGGAAGAACAAAGAGAAGAATGAAGAATGGGGAGGTGGAGATGGAAAGGAGGGAAGGGAAGAGTAAAGGATGAAAGGGAGGTATGA
The DNA here is from genome assembly GCF_018991925.1 of Homarus americanus. Lineage (NCBI taxonomy): Eukaryota > Metazoa > Arthropoda > Malacostraca > Decapoda > Nephropidae > Homarus > Homarus americanus. The sequence continues at coordinate 191,962 of NW_024719383.1, forward strand.
ATGAGGGAAAGTGGAGAGAGGTACGAATGAGGGAAGAAGTGGAAGGTAAGAAAGAGGAAGAAAGGAAGACGAAGAAGGGTGTGGGATAAAAAAAAACGAAATTGAGAAAGGGAGAAGATAAGGATAATGGAAAAAAGGAGGAATGTGAATGAAAAAGAGAGAAAATGGGGATTAAAGAAGTGTGAAAGAATAAAGGAAGGAAGGCAACTGGTGTTAGATAGGCTCGATGTTGTTTACACTACCAAGAGTGGCAAGATTCATGTTTACCCGGGGCATGACGGGCGCTGATTGGTTCCCACCCACCCGTGACGTCATGGCGGCAGCGTGTTTACTAGGGGCTCTCCACACCACTGAAGAAACTTCGTCCCTTTAGCGTGAAATTTGCTTTTGATGTTGAGATAAAAAAAAATATAAAAAATAGAACGTCATTGCTGCCATAATGTAGAGTTTTAGATAAAAAAAGATGGCGGGTTGGGTTAGGTCAGGTCAGGTCAGGTCAGGTTAGGTTAGGTCAGGTCAGGTCAGGTCAGGTTAGGTTAGGTTGCTGGTTGGAATGTTTTGTTGTTGAAGTTCACGTTAGATTTAATTAATACGGATGGTAGGGTTATTGTTTTGAATTTTGTAAGAAAGATTAGTAAATTAAGTAGAAAGGAAAGGAGAGGAGGAGAATAGAGTTTAGAAGTGAGGGGAAGATAGAGGAGAGAGAGATATGATGTGTAAGGAAGGAAGAAGGAAAATGGGAAGGAGGAAGAGTCGAGAATAGAGGAGAAATGAATACAGCAGGAAGAATAAAGAATAGATGGAGAACGAAATGGAAGGGGGAAACAGAGGAGTATTTAATAGGAAGGAGAAATGGGAGACGAAAGAGAAGATATTGCGAGTAAAAGAGAAGAATGGAGGAAGGAAGGGGAGGGGTAATGATGGAAAGGAAGAGAGAAAGTGAGGAGGAGGAGGAGGAAAGGCAGAAGAAGAGGGGATGGAAAGGAGAGATGAGAGGGAGGGGAGAGAGGAAAGAAGGGAGGTGAAGAAGGAAGAGTAGAAAGAGGAAATGGAGGGAGGAAATGAAGGGGAGAAGTGAGAGGTAAAGGAAAGGAAAGAAGCGAAATGGGAAAGGAGAGACTGAGGAAGGGGTAGGGAAAGAAGCGAAAGGGAAATGAGGGGAAGGGAAAGAAGTAAGAAACGAGGGAGATGAAGAGAAAGAGGAACGAAGGAAGGCAGTTTGGCCGCCATCCCTCATTGGAGAAGTTTACCAAACACGTCAGTCTTGTCGATCGCCATACTGCCTAGGGTCTCGTTGACGTCACACTGCCAGGTTTCTTGGTGACGTCAGAACAATGTCGGGTATGTTCATGACGTCACAACAATGCCAGATATCTTGCTGACGTCACGTAACTCCTTAACTTCTTGTCTTCCTCAACCACGTCCCTCCACATTCACTAGTGTCTCCCTCTTAATCTTCCTCCCCCTGATTGGGTCATTTTAGGATCTTTTTGATCGCTTCTCCCCCTCCCTGTCCCCCATCCCCTTCTCCCTCCCATCCCTTCCCCCACCCTTTCCTTCCTGGCCTCCCTCCCTCCCTGTCCCCCATCCCCTTCTCCCTCCCATCCCTTCCCCCACCCTTTCCTTCCCCTCCTCGTAAACCACATAACCAGTCCACCTCGGTCTTCTCTCGTCTCTTCTTCCTCCTCCTCCTTCTATACGTCATTCCTGCTCTTATTATGATGTCTCCCTTTTCTCCACCTGTTCCCCGAGTGGCACTAAAGGAGAGCCACATCAGCCTCCTCACCACAGTCAAGTCCGCACTGCCGTAAACTCGTCAAATTGTCGATGAGAAATACTGATTATTGAACTCGCTGGGGATTTTTGTTTTATTTTGCAGGTTTTGTTTTCATGTGTGTGTGTGTTTGTTTGTTTTTAATGGTATTTTGGTTATAATGTTGGACGCACGTACACATAAACACGTACCTACACACACATATACATACACAAACACCCACATGTACATGGAGGGGTGTAATGGATAGGCAATTACCCTCCTTCTCTCCTTCCTTCCTTTCTTTCTTCCTTCCCACCTCTCACTCCTCTCCCACCTCTTACTCCTCTCCCACCTCTCACTCCTCTCCCACCACTCCTCTCTCACCACTCACTCCTCTCCCACCACTCACTCCTCTCCCACCTCCCACTCCTCTCCCACCACTCACTCCTCTCCCACCTCTCACTCCTCTCCCACCACTCACTCCTCTCCCACCACTCACTCCTCTCTCACCACTCACTCCTCTCCCACCTCCTACATTTCCCTCGGCACCTCTCTGGGAAAGTTGTCACCACAGTACTGACATGTGTACAAGATAATTGCTATCATTATTTCAAACGTTAGTCGTCAAAAGCAGAGTTACACAATGTTTATCTTTTGTTTATCATCACAGCTTCCTGGGAGACACTGAAATAAGCTATCACAGAGAGTCCCGGATGATGATTAGTACCATTATGTTATTTGTGTTGTGTAGTCTCAGAGCTTCTCCATATAGTTTGGATTAATCATCTGTTGAGATTAGTCGTCACAGCATCTACCGACAGTAACAGCATCATTATCTTGGGGATTAGTAGTGACAGGTCCCTGAGGTGATTAGTAACATTACCTGCACGCTGCCAGTTGGTCTCTCTCAAATAATCACCCCTAATGACTGTTTCTTTCGGGGAATTGTATTGTCGGAGGCGAGGTTTAGGCTTCATTGAAAATAACCAGTAATTGGTTGGTCTCATTAGTAGCTGAAATAAATGAAAGCGGTAAGTTGGCGTATGTAATGAATGGGGGGAGAGAGAGAGTGACTCGGAGGAAATGCTACCTACAAATGACTCCCAAGTGTTGTGTTCGCCAGGCTTAGAGAGAGAGAGAGAGAGAGAGAGAGAGAGAGAGAGAGAGAGAGAGAGAGAGAGAGAGAGCATTAACATTACGACAACACAGAAAAAACACAATAATTCTCTTAGCACACTCAGATAATATACTTAGATCATCAAAGTGACTGAATATTACAAAACACTAACGAGTCTCATCTATCATAGTCTCCCTCTCTTGTTTGGTTAAAAAGAAAATGGGAATAATGAAGTAGAGATCATGTATGTAATCCTGTATTAAATATCAGACCTGAGGCTCGTGACCTTTGACCTAATGTACTGAGGTCACCCAAATAATTATTCCTCTTAGGTATTGATCCAGTGAGTGTGTGTTTTAGGGGAGTGTGTTCGTCTTTCTTACACAACACAACTCACACACACACACATAATATACAAAAAAAAAACTTACACAACACACACGTTAACGCAATACAACGCACATGCAGTTCAAAACCACCCCCACCCCACCCCCCACCCCCACCCTACCTCCCCTTACTCCCCCCACCCCCCACTCCCCTACCCCCACCCCTACCCCTACCTCCCCCACCCTACCCCCACCCCTACCCCCAACCCAACAAATAATCCCCCGGGCCGTCAACAACACCACCACCAGCAGCAGCAGCAGTGAACTAAGTAAATAAATACCAATCGAGTGAAGGACAAGCATGAGCAGGAAGTAACCCCCAGGAGTAGAGAGCCAAGGAACTCCTCTAGAATGTCAGAATCTTATTTTTAGGAGACTTTAAGTAGGAGAAGGTCAAGATCAATTCACCTGACTACACATTTATAACATGGAGAAGATGGCGGTGTGGTACTTGGAGACGGGAGGTAAAAATGCGTGATGGATGGATGGAAGAGAGAGAGAGAGAGAAAGATAGAATGAGAGGAATGGGAAGGAAAAGGAGAGAAGAAGTGTGTGTTGAGAGAGGATGAAAGAGAGAGAAATAAAGAGAGGAGAGGAGAGGAGAGAGAGGAGCTGGCTGTCGCTGTGTTATTAATGGTTTAAGAACTGACAACTATTATTCATATGGCAACCTGACCTCCTCCTCACCTTCCCTCTGACACACACACACACACACACACACACACATGATTTTTGGAAGATAAAGGCTTTAATGTCTTTGTAAATACCATAGTGAGATTCCAATTTTGTCTATGAAGATGTGGATTGAAGATTGTCAGGTAACGAGTGACATAAGGGGAAAAGGAAGATGTGATTTCGTGGTTTCTTCAGCTTGTGAGGTTGTTGGGCTGTTGGGTCGTTAGTTACCGTGATCTGTGGGAAATATCTTAATGTTAACTCTCCTTCCACGATGGCTACCCTCCTGAGACCTCCTTAACCCCCCTGAGACCCCCTTAACCTTCCTGAGACCCCCTTAACCCCCCTGAGACCCCCTTAACCCCCCAGAGACCCCCTTAACCCCCTTTACCCCCCTGAGACCCCCTTAACTCCCGAGACCCCCTTAACCCCCTCCCTGAGAAACCCCCTGTGGGATAACTGTGTCAGATTGCACAACACACAGGATCTGACACTGTTTAACGACGAGTCTAATGTAGTGTTTTGGGGCTGTGTTGTCGAAGATGTGTCCGCTGCAGCTGCCATTTTGCTATTTACGTAACAGGAACTAGGAGGAACAGCAGCACCTCTCCCTCACCTCCCCTTCACCCTATCCCCCTCTTCCCCTGCCCTCCCCTCCCCTCTCCTTCGCCCCCACCTCCCTGCTCCCCTCCCCCACAGGTGGGTTTCTGTCATATAAACAAAATGTAATGGACGGGTTGGGTTACAGCGAGGTTGTTATGTTCGTGAAACCACATCCGCAGTGACTCATATTTTCAGCGGTGACTACAATTTTTTTTTTCATTTATTCTAGCCTTTATGATTGAAATTGCCTTAACACTTAGTTCCAAATGCTCTGAATATTACGACACAGGGCATCCATATTATCCTCTTTTTGGTATTGATAAAATATATAGTAGTTTAATGAATTCTACTAATGGTCTACGTCAGATGCTTGATTTTTAGACCTGTGTATTCTGCCTCATTATTTCCTATAAGATTAATACCTTTCCTGACTTACCTGATGTAGTTTGTTGGGTGTGAGGTTTTGTGAGACATGGGGGGGCTTAAGGATGACATTAAGTATATATCATACATTACTCTCCCACTGTATTAGAAGATGTTACAGTATTGGTGTATTTCAGAAACTACAATACAGTGGTTTATTGAGCTCCATTTCTTAATTTTTGCCAACGCTGTATTGTGTATTTTTTCAACATACATTTGTTTTTCTTAATTTTTTTTGTGTATTGGATAAATTTGTGGTGGTTATAAGATTATTATTATCCGGAAAAATGAAACGTATTGAGTCGGGTTTTTTTCGTCCGGTTAAGAGATTTTGTTCTGATATCCGGAATTCTCCCTTAACCAGATTGGCTGCTCACCAATTAATCCCTTTAAGAGTGTGTAGTGAGGGGTGAGGGGCCAAGTATGTGTAGTGAGGGTATCAGAGTGTAGTGAGAGGGGGGTGGGTGGGGGGGTACTTAAAAGGTATAATCTTATCCCACTTTAACGCAGGAGAGACGAGATAAAGGATGACCTAAAATTAAAGCAAAAGACCATTTAAAGTAACTAATATGGACATGATCCCTAGTAAAGATTATGATGGTAGTGTAGGAGTGAGGAGCAATATATTTTGTATTTAAGTTAGTTTACCCTTACAAAGAAAATGGGGGAAGAAAATCAAAGAAAGTGTGTGGTAGGAGAGAGTTTCTGGTGTGAAGAGAGAGAGAGAGAGAGGGAGAGAGAGGGATGCTGCAAAATAGTGAAGATGAAGACAGAAAGAATGATAACAGGCGCACGAAGACAGATTGACTGAGACAGACAGATAGACAGACAGGCAGACAGACAGGACGAAATAGGAACTTTCTAAAAATAGATTGCCGAGGAGGTGATGGGAGACGAGACTTCCTACCCAGAGGAGGATAGGTGATGGTGGGGGGGGGAGGGTAGGGGAGGGGTAGATGGTGACGTCGAGAGAGAACGGAGGAAGGAAAAAAGGGAGGGAAGTAGGGAGGAGAGGGAAGGAAAGAAGGAAAAGAGGGAGAAAGAAAGAGGAAAAATGGGATAGGGAAGAAAGGAAGGGGGTAGGGAAGGTAGAAAGAAAAAGAGGGAACTATCGGAGGTAGGGAGGGAGGGGGTAAATCACAAAGAACTGAATGAAGGTACACAAGATCGAATTACCATGGGGAGAGACAGAGACAGCGAGAAAGTACATGAGAAATACAATGTAGTAAAATTAAAAGATAGGAAAATTAAGTCAGTGCGAGTTGTTCCTTGTTTTGTGAGACAGACAGATAGACAGACAGACACGCACAAACAGACGCACCAACGTGAGGAAGATGTCATACACATTAATGAAGAAATTCGTATATAAAATTAATTCTTAATTATATATATTTTTTAACCCTGTAATTAAAACTGCTGCGAGGCGGTGGTATACCTGGTAGAGGAAGATCAGGGTGTATTACTGTAGCTTTTGGTCCATTTAGTTAGCTTGTACCTCACGAACTGGTTCTCATTAGTGTTAAAGTACTCATAAAACGTATACGAATAAATTATATAGCGAGTGTGGGGTGTAGGGACGCATACTGAATACGGATACTAAGCGATATAGCGATAATTTATATACTGTTGAGGGATTTGAGTACAGTGTATGGTGGTGTGTATAGTGGTGTGTATAGTGGTGTGTATAGTGTATAGCGAGATAAACTTGTATATAAATTAGTATCAATGGAGGAGGGGGATAAGAACAGGGTAGGAGAAAGAACTAGGAACTAAACCTTAAGGTACTCCAGCGGCGATAGGTCAGGTCAGGTCAGTATAGGAACAGCTCATTAACTCACGGTGGTTCTGGAGAGGAAGGTAAACAAAAAAAATCCAAGAAATATGGAGAATCAGAGAAAATAAACGAAGAAAGTTAGAAAGTAAGTTTAGAAAGTCTGGCAAGGAGGGAAGGGGGTCGTGAGACTAGATGCTACTGAAAGATTTATGTATGAGTAATAAGATGAGATTAGCCAAAGTTTTCGAGGGTGTTTGTGGATGGTTGAGGGTGTTTGTGGATGGTTGAGGGTGTTTGTGGATTGTTGAGGGTGTGTGTGGATTGTTGAGGGCGTGTGTGGATTGTTGAGGGTGTGTATGGATTGTTGGGGGTGTGTGATGTGTGTGTGTGTGTGTCTTGGAGAAGGACGTGCCCCCAAGTGCTCCCGTTAGTGACCAAGGAAAATGGCCGCCTTGGATCGTTGTGTCTTGGGGGAAGAGGAGCGTAGTGTGAGGAAAGACGACTTCCTGGCCACTCTGTTAAGGCAGCTGGGGTAGTTGAGGAGTGAGGTTTACACTCTAAAGGAAGTATTTATGTGGGTGAAAGGAATCAATAAAGGAGATATAGATAAAGTTCTTATAATATCCGAGCAGGATAGGACTCGTAGCAACGGATTTAAGTTGGATAAGTTTAGGTTTAGGAGGGAGATAGGAAGGAACTGGTTCACAAATAGGGTGGTGGACGAGTGGAACAAGCTTAGCAACATTGTAGTAAGTGCTGGAATGCTGGAAAGTTTCAAAAGGAGGCTGAATAGATTCATGGATGATAGAGAGTGGTAGTAACTCTCGACAGGAGCTGCCATGTACAGACCAACCGGCCTATTGCAGACTCCTTATGTTCCAAAGTCTCTGTGGATGGTCCAGGATCTCTGTGGATGGTTCATGATTCCCCCAGATGGTTTAGGATTCCACGGGCTTGTTCAGGATTCCCCCAGCTAGTTCAGAATTCCCCCAGATGGTTCAGGATTCCCTCAGCTGGTTCACAGTTTTCCAGCTGGACAGACAGACATTCACGGCTCACAGGAACTTACCTAAAGTCTCGTCCTCTCAGGGAATTGGACTGAGGACGTGTGATTTACCAGATGAGAATTACTTAAATGGGGAAGAGGTTAAGTGAACAAAGCCAAAAAGTGGAAGGTGATGATGATGATGATGGTGATGAAGGAAAATAATGTATAGTGAAGGAAATAGAGGTATAAAGAGGGAAGAAAGTTAGTAGAAAAAAGAAATCTAAGAAGAATTGGATATGAAATTAGACAAAAATTGTGTTTCCCATCTTTTTCTCTCTCCCTTTCCTCCCTCCCTTTCTACCCCTCTCCCCACTTTCCTCCTCCTCTCCCCCCCCACTTCCCTCCCCACCCTCTCTCACTACCTCCACACCCCTCTCCATCTCGCATATCTCAGCTCACTATGAGGGGGGAAAAAGTCAAACTCGTAGGTGGAAAAAAAATCTTGAGAGTTCAGATTTATCGAAAGTTTAGGGAAATGACACCTGAAGGAGGATTGAAAGTATATATACCTTCAGGGGTGTATCAAGGGGGTGATTGAAAGTATATATACCTTCAGGGGTGTATCATATAGCCGAGGTTTATTCCTAAGGTTTATTTTAAATTATTTTTTTTACGATGTGTTGCTATGAAGGAAACTCGGGGAGAGTGTTTTTTTATGAAGTGGTGTAATGGTTTAGGTGCTGGTTTAAGTGTTGGGGGTTTAAAGCCTTTATTGGTTTAGATGTTAGGGGTTAAAACATCTTTATGGTTGAATGGTATAGGATGTGGATTATCCATATTGGTTGGGATACTGTAACTTATCCAGTGGTTAATGGGGTGTATGGCCCACCTACCCAGACAGACAGACAGACAGACAGAGAGAGAGAGAGAGAGAGAGAGAGAGAGAGTTGTTTGAAGGTCCTACACTGTCTGCCTCCTCCAATTCACTACCAGGGATGTTAGGCCATGAATGACGGTCTGAATGTGTGTGTGTGTGTGTGTTCCCAAAATAACTCAAGAACAGGTTTGCGGATTTACACTGAATTTGGTAGGTTTAATGAACATGACTCACATTACCGCATTTAGTCAGGACATTTTTGACTCACGTTGTAATAGTCAGAAAAATCTATGAACATTGTTATAAATGTTTTAGGAATATAATTTTACTATAATAAGTGTGTGAGAAAATGACCCAATGTAGGTATATATTTTTTCTCCGTTAGTGACCTGTGTGAGTCAGTGAGTCAGTAAGTGAGTCAGTTTGTCTGTAGTTTGAGTGAATGAGTATCAGTTTTCTGTCAGTGGCCAAGTGAGTGAGTTTATGGCCAAGTGAGTGTGTCCGTGGTTATGTGAGTTGAGTCCATGGCCAAATGAGATGAGTCCGTGTCCAAGTGAGATGAGTCTGTGGCCAAGTGAGTTGAGTCTATGACCAAGTGAATGAGTCCATGATCATTGACTTAAGCGATTGAATGAGTCTGTAATATCTCCGTCAGTGGCTTAATCAGTAAATGAATACATAAGTAAAACAAAACAAGGAAGAAAGAAGAAAATGGGATAATCAAGAAGAAGAAGAAGACGACAAACTAGGCTAGGGATTTGTGGGAGGGAGTGAGAGGAAAGGGGAGAGTCCTGGGAGAGAGAAGATGGGTTACATGCACCAGGGACGTGACTTATGGGAGGGGTATAGGGGTCAGGTGACGATGGAAGAGGTCTGGGAGAGGGAGACGTGCTGGGAGAGGTCAGAGAGAGAGAGAGAGAGGTCAAGGGTGCTGGGAGAGATGAGAGAGAGAGAGGTCATGAATAAAGGGGGGAGAGGTCAGGGAGAGGGAGGAGGGGGAACTGTTGGGAGAGGTCAGGAGAAGGAAAGGTGTTGGGCGTGTCCAAGAGAGGTTAGGTCAAGTTAGGTCAGGTCAGGTCAGGTCAGGTTACGTTATAGGAATAAGTATGGGTTAAGGAATAAGTCCAGATAGGTGAAGAGACCAAAGCAATTGTATGTTAGGAAGGAAGGAATGAAGGAAGGAAGGAAGGGGGGGAGGGTTACTTTAGTGGAGTAAGATGTTTCATGGGTGATGAAAAAATTCTTTGAATAAGTTGACGGAGGCTGAGTAGTTGAAGGTTCTTGGATAAGGATTTGGAATACCGGGGGTGGAAAGTTGAAAGAATCTGGTGGGAAAGGTATGGAATGAGAAGACCTTGAGAATGGACTTTAGGATTAGTATGGGAGGGTAAACTATTGAAGGGATTACAACAATCTAATCTGGAAAAGAAACTACAGACTTTCTTCCTTTACCTCTGAAGAACCAAGTCATGGGATGGGGTATCAGAGAGAGAGAGAGAGACACGTTGGAACAGAAAGATCTTTGAAGGAAAGGAATGTGACTGGAAAAACCTCAGGGGTCAGGAGAGAACAGTAGGTCAGGGTTTTTGGGGGAGGGGGGTAGGTGAGGGAGGAGGTGTCCTCTGGGGGGGGGTAAGAATCAGGTAAAGTTTGTGGGAAGGGTCAGAGACAGGTGTCCCGAGAGAAGAGGTAAAGGGCTTGGGGTGGGAGGAGGAGTTCAGGAAGACGGAAAAAAGCTCAGAAATGGCCTAGGATAAAGGGAGCCTAGGATTATAGCAGGAGTCCTTAAACTAGAAGAAGGGCCCTAGGATTATAGCAGGGGTCCTTAAACTAGAAGAAGGGCCCTAGGATTATAGCAGGAGTCCTTAAACTAGAAGAAGGGCCCTAGGATTATAGCAGGAGTCCTTAAACTAGAAGAAGGGCCCTAGGATTATAGCAGGAGTCCTTAAACTAGAAGAAGGGCCCTAGGATTATAGCAATAGACTTGGAATGGGAGGAAGGAACATAGGATTATAACACACGGCCTGGAACTAAGGAGAGGGCTCTAAGATTATACCAAAGGGGCTCAAACAGGATAAAGGGCCTTAGGATTATAGCACAGGACCTAGAAATAGAGGATAGGCCCTTGGATAATTATAACACAGGGCCTAGAAACAGTGGAAAGGCCCTGGGATTGTAACACCTAATTTGGAACAGGAGAGAGAGCCCTAGGATTATACAGCAGATCCTAGCACCAGATAGGACCCTCTAGGATTATAGCACAAGGCTTAGACCAGGAGAGAGAGGCTCTTAGGATTACGGGAAAGGGAAACGTTTGAGTCCTCTTTTCCTCTTCCTGGGAGGGGAAGTTCTGTCACTTGTGGGAAATCAATAAGTTGGTTGGGTTGTGAGCGAGCCATCAGCGGCGGCACCACCTGGCCCGCCACACACACCTGCAGGCAAGGTGATCCCTCCTACCTTATTTACTAGGTGGACAGGGGAACATGGGGAAGAGGAGGAGGCTGGGAAGAAGAGGATGGTGGGAAGAAGATGGAGAAGATGAGGGGGGGGGGGAGAGAGGAGGAGGATAGGGAAAGAAGGAGGTAAACATGCCACAAAGAGTGTAGTTTTTTGTTATTTATTTATATTAGAGCGACGGAGAGAGAGTTAGCGGACTCGTCCCGTTATGTTCGTCCCCATAATAACGATAAAACCTAAGATAATTGTTGTCATGTTTACTGTTTGTGTGTAACGTCAGGAGAGATTATTTTTTAATACATTGATACCGTATATTACTTAACTAGCCTGGTCACACCCATAGCCACACCCTTGGGCCTGACTACAACCACATACTTGGGTCTGACTACACCTACCTCCCTGACTGCAACCACACCCACACTGCTGTACCTGCCCACACCCTTGTCCACATCCCTCGGCCTGACCACACCCTTGTCCACATCCCTGGGCCTAACCACACCCCAAGGCCTAACCACACCTACATCCCACGGTGGCCTGACCACAACCTTGCCCACATCCCAAAGCTTGACCACACCCTTGCCCACATCCCATAGCTTGACCACACCCTTGTTCACATCCCATAGCTTGACCACACCCTTGCCCACATCCCATAGCTTGACCACACCCTGGTCCACATCCCCGGGCTTTTCTCGCCAGCCGGACAGTTGCCAAGACGTCTTTTAAAATGTGAATGGATAATCAAATCCTGTAATTTCATAAATAAAAACAATAGCAATTCTTAATTCAGTTCACTATATTATAATGATCTTTAGTGAATATGATTTACGTAAACAATAAATTAAGATTGGTTGTCGCCTTTTCCTCTGGTGACGTCACGCAGATGTTCACATTAGCTTGTGTTTATATAGTAAATTTTGTGAACGTGTGTGTGTGTGTTATTTATTTCACATTAATTATGAAATTGTGTATGTAGCTTCTAATATGACATACAGTTAAAGTCTATTATAACACACACACACACACACACACACACACACACACACACACACACACACACACACACACACACACACACACACACACACACACACACACACACACACACACACACACACACACACACACACACACAATTACACACACACACACACACACACACACACACACACACACACACACACACACACACACACACACGCCTTGTGATATGATAAATGGCACTTAATTATGCCACCCTTCTCACAGGTACGCGAGTCACCCCCTGTAGGAGTTGTGGTGAAGGAGGCCCAACAGGAGATGACGTGAACAGGTCTTGTTGACATGGCGTGTGTTGGTTGCTTCAGGAGAGGAGGGAAGTGAGGGAGAGAAGAAGGTGCATAGAGGGGGAATGTAGAGTAAAGGAGGTGGGTGGGTGGTAAAGAAAGAGGAAGGGGGAAATATTTGAAGGGGAAGGATGTTTTGAAGACAAGGAAGAGGATATAGTGAGGTGGGATTTTTTTTTTATATATTGTGTGAAATTTGGAGGGGAATTAAAGTATGGTATTGGGTGATATTACACAAACGAAGAAAATAGACGTGATAACGAAGGAATATGTGGTAGTAATAAAGGACTCACCACAAGGGAAAGATTTAAGAACCAAGGGTAGGACTCTCAAAGGATCGTAGGATATTTTTTTTTGTCCCTATAAATTGATAAATGAGGTAGTAATTAATTAGCCAGCTTTAGTTAACGACGCTAATGATACAAGCTGGAAGGAGGGGTCGTCAAGCTGGAAGAAGGGGTCGTCAAGCTGGAAGGAGTCGAGTCGTCAGCATTACACTGGACTGAGACGTTTCCGTGGGTGTCTGTCTGTCTGTCTGTCTGTCTGTTTACTATTAAGGGGAGACTGTTCGTGGGTTCTGAGTTTATGAAACCATGGAGTGTTATATAGTCTCCTTAAAAAAACACACACACACACACACGCCCGTCCACACACACACACG